>NW_025110953.1:1800000-2375070 GCF_015476425.1 Leptopilina heterotoma | reverse complement strand
TTTTTTTGTCACGCTAATGTGACAATTTAAAGTAAGCGACGGATGCCAAAACAAAACTTTACAGTTCGAGTGACCTTTGGATATTGAAAATAATGAAATTAATCAATTTCATAGTTTTAAAGTTATCTTGATTGTCTAACTTCCCCTCTTTTTTCTGAACTAGTGACAATTTAAAGTAATCGAAAATATCAAAACTCCTTACAGTTCGAGTGACCTTTGATATTTAAAAAATTATCAAAATTTCAATTCATAGTTTTAGGTTATTCTTGACTTTTCTACCTTCCCCTCTTTTTTTGAACTAGTGACAAATTAAAGCTAATCGAAAATATCAAAATTCCTTAACAGTTCGAGTGACCTTTGATATTTAAAAATTATCAAAATTATCAATTTCATAGTTTTAGGTTATTCTTGACTTTTCTACCTTTCCCTCTCTTTTTTTGAACTAGTGACAAATTAAAGCTAATCCGAAAATATCAAATTCCTTACAGTTCGAGTGACCTTTGATATTTAAAAAATTATCAAAATTATCATTTCATAGTTTTAAGGTTATTCTTGACTTTTCTACCTTCCCCTCTTTTTTTGAGCTAGTGACAATTTAACTAATCGAAAATATCAAAAACATCCTTACAGTTCGAGTGACCTTTGATATTTAAAAAATTATCAAAATTATCAATTTCATAGTTTTAGGTTAGTCTTGACTTTTCTACCTTCCCCTCTTTTTTCTGAGCTAGTGACAATTTAAACTAATCGAAAATATCAAAATTCTTACAGTTCGAGTGATCTTTGATATTAAAAATTATCAAAATTATCAATTTCATAGTTTTAGTTATTCTTGACTTTTCTACTTCCCCTCTTTTTTGAAGCTAGTGACAATTTAAACTAATCGAAAAATATCAAATTCCTTACAGTTCGAGTGACCTTTGATATTAAAAATTAATGAAAATTATCAATTTATAGTTTTAAGGTTATTCTTGACTTTTCTACCTTCCCCTCTTTTTTCTGACCTAGTGACAATTTAATCTATCGAAAATATCAAAATTCCTTACAGTTCGGAGTGACCTTTGATATTTAAAAAATATGCAAAATTATCAATTTCATAGTTTTAGGTTATTCTTGACTTTTCTACCTTCCCCTCTTTTTTCTGAGCCTAGTGACAATTTAAACTAATCGAAAATATCAAAATTCCTTACAGTTCGAGTGACCTTTGATATTTAAAAAATTATCAAAATTATCAATTTCATAGTTTTAGGTTATTCTTGACTTTTCTACCTTTCCCTCTTTTTTCTGACCTAGTGACAATTTAATCTAATCGAAAATATCAAAATTCCTCACAGTTCGAGTGACCTTTGATATTTAAAAAATTATCAAAATTATCAATTTCATAGTTTTAGGTTATTCTTGACTTTTCTACCTTCTTCTCTTTTTTCTGTAGCTAGTGACAATTTAAGCTAGTCGAAAATATCAAAATTCCTTACAGTTCGAGTGACCTTTGATATTTAAAAAATTATCAAAATTATCAATTTCATAGTTTTAGGTTATTCTTCGACTTTTCTACCTTCCCCTCTTTTTTCTAAGCTAGTGACAATTTAAACTAATCGAAAATATCCAAACTCCTTACAGTTCGAGTGACCTTTGATATTTAAAAAATTATCAAAATTATCAATTTCATAGTTTTAGGTTATTCTCGACTTTTCTACCTTCCCCTATTTTTTCTGAGCTAGTGACAATTTAAACTAATCGAAAATATCAAAATTCCTTACAGTTCGAGTGATCTTTGATATTTAAAAAATTATCAAAATTATCAATTTCATAGTTTTAGGTTATTCTTGACTTTTCTACCTTCCCCTCTTTTTTTGAGCTAGTTACAATTTAAACTAATCGAAAATATCAAAATTCCTTACAGTTCGAGTGACCTTTGATATTTGAAAAATAATGAAAATTATCAATTTCATAGTTTTAAGTTATTCTTGACTTTTCTACCTTCCCCTCTTTTTCTGACCTAGTGACAATTTAAACTAATCGAAAATATCAAAATTCCTTACAGTTCGAGTGACCTTTGATATTTAAAAAATTATCAAAATTATCAATTTCATAGTTTTAGGTTATTCTTGACTTTTCTACCTTCCCCTCTTTTTTCTGAGCTAGTGACAATTTAAACTAATCGAAAAAATCAAAATTCCTTACAGTTCGAGTGACCTTTGATATTTAAAAAATTATCAATTTAATAGATTTTGGTTATTCTCGACTTTTCTACCTTCCCCTCTTTTTTCTGAGCTAGTGACAATTTAAACTAATCGAAAATATCAAAATTCCTCACAGTTCGAGTGATCTTTGATATTTAAAAAATTATCAAAATTATCAATTTCATAGTTTTTGGTTATTGTCGACTTTTCTACCTTCCACTCTTTTTTCTGAGCCAGTGACAATTTAATCTAATCGAAAATATCAAAATTCCTTACAGTTCGAGTGACCTTTGATATTTGAAAAATAATGAAAATTATCAATTTCATAGTTTTAGGTTATTCTTGACTTTTCTACCTTTCCCTCTTTTTTTCAGCTAGTGACAATTTAAACTAATCGAAAATATCAAAATTCCTTACAGTTCGAGTGATCTTTGATATTTAAAAAATTATCAAAATTATCAATTTCATAGTTTTAGGTTATTCTTGACTTTTCTACCTTCCCCTCTTTTTTGAGCTAGTGACAATTTAAACTAATCGAAAATATCAAAATTCCTTACAGTTCGAGTGACCTTTGATATTTTAAAAATAATGAAAATTATCAATTTCATAGTTTTAAGTTATTCTTGACTTTTCTACCTTCCCCTCTTTTTTCTGACCTAGTGACAATTTAAATTAATCGAAAAAATCCAAACTCCTTACAGTTCGAGTGACCTTTGATATTTAAAAAATTATCAAAATTATCAATTTTATAGTTTTAGGTTATTCTTGACTTTTCTAACTTCCCCTCTTTTTTCTGAGCTAGTGACAATTTAATCTAATCGAAAATATTAAAATTCCTTACAGTTCGAGTGACCTTTGATATTTAAAAAATAATGAAAATTATCAATTTCATAGTTTTAGGTTATTCTCGACTTTTCTACCTTCCCCTCTTTTTTCTGAGCTAGTGACAATTTAAACTAATCGAAAATATCAAAATTCCTCACAGTTCGAGTGACCTTTGATATTTAAAAAATTATCAATTTCATAGTTTTTGGTTATTCTCGACTTTTCTACCTTCCCCTCTTTTTTCTGAGCTAGTGACAATTTAAACTAATCGAAAATATCAAAATTCCTTACAGTTCGAGTGACCTTTGATATTTGAAAAATAATGAAAATTATCAATTTCATAGTTTTAAGTTATTCTTGACTTTTCTACCTTCCCCTCTTTTTTCTGACCTAGTGACAATTTAAACTAATCGAAAATATCAAAATTCCTTACAGTTCCAGTGACCTTTGATATTTAAAAAATTATCAAAATTATCAATTTCATAGTTTTTGGTTATTCTCGACTTTTCTACCTTCTCCTCTTTTTTCTAAGCTAGTGACAATTTAAACTAATCGAAAATATTAAAATATCTTACAGTTCGAGTAACCTTTGATATTTAAAAAATTATCAAAATTATCAATTTCATAGTTTTAGGTTATTCTCGACTTTTCTACCTTCCCCTCTTTTTTCTGAGCTAGTGACAATTTAAACTAATCGAAAAAATCCAAACTCCTTACAGTTCGAGTGACCTTTGATATTTAAAAAATTATCAAAATTATCAATTTCAAAGTTTTAGGTTATTCTCGACTTTTCTACCTTCCCCTCTTTTTTCTGAGCTAGTGACAATTTAAACTAATCGAAAATATCAAAATTCCTCACAGTTCGAGTGACCTTTGATATTTAAAAAATTATCAATTTCATAGTTTTTGGTTATTCTCGACTTTTCTACCTTCCCCTCTTTTTTCTGATCTAGTGACAATTTAAACTAATCGAAAATATCAAAATTCCTTAGAGTTCGAGTGATCTTTGATATTTAAAAAATTATCAAAATTATCAATTTCATAGTTTTAGGTTATTCTTGACTTTTCTACCTTCCCCTCTTTTTTTGAGCTAGTGACAATTTAAACTAATCGAAAATATCAAAATTCCTTACAGTTCGAGTGACCTTTGATATTTAAAAAATTATCAATTTCATAGTTTTTGGTTATTGTCGACTTTTCTACCTTCCCCTTTTTTTTCTGAGCTAGTGACAATTTAAACTAATCGAAAATATCAAAATTCCTTACAGTTCGAGTGACCTTTGATATTTGAAAAATAATGAAAATTATCAATTTCATAGTTTTAGGTTATTCTTGACTTTTCTACCTTCCCCTCTTTTTTCTGTGCTAGTGCCAATTTAAGCTAATCGAAAATATCAAAATTCCTTACAGTTCCAGTGACCTTTGATATTTAAAAAATTATCAAAATTATCAATTTCATAGTTTTAGGTTATTCTTGACTTTTCTACCTTCCCCTCTTTTTTCTGAGCTAGTGACAATTTAAACTAATCGAAAAAATCAAAATTCCTTACAGTTCGAGTGACCTTTGATATTTAAAAAATTATCAATTTAATAGTTTTTGGTTATTCTCGACTTTTCTACCTTCCCCTCTTTTTTCTGAGCTAGTGACAATTTAAACTAATCGAAATTATTAAAATATCTTACAGTTCGAGTAACCTTTGATATTTAAAAAATTATCAAAATTATCAATTTCATAGTTTTAGGTTATTCTCGACTTTTCTACCTTCCCCTATTTTTTCTGAGCTAGTGACAATTTAAACTAATCGAAAATATTAAAATTCCTTACAGTTCGAGTGACCTTTGATATTTGAAAAATAATGAAAATTATCAATTTCATAGTTTTAGGTTATTCTCGACTTTTCTACCTTCCCCTATTTTTTCTGAGCTAGTGACAATTTAAACTAATCGAAAATATTAAAATTCCTTACAGTTCGAGTGACCTTTGATATTTGAAAAATAATGAAAATTATCAATTTCATAGTTTTAGGTTATTCTCGACTTTTCTACCTTCCCCTATTTTTTCTGAGCTAGTGACAATTTAAACTAATCGAAAATATCAAAATTCCTTACAGTTCGAGTGACCTTTGATATTTAAAAAATTATCAATTTCATAGTTTTTGGTTATTGTCGACTTTTCTACCTTCCCCTTTTTTTTCTGAGCTAGTGACAATTTAAACTAATCGAAATTATTAAAATATCTTACAGTTCGAGTAACCTTTGATATTTAAAAAATTATCAAAATTATCAATTTCATAGTTTTAAGTTATTCTTGACTTTTCTACCTTCCCCTTTTTTTCAGCTAGTGACAATTTAAACTAATCGAGAATATCAAAATTCCTTACAGTTCGAGTGACCTTTGATATTTGAAAAATAATGAAAATTATCAATTTCATAGTTTTAGGTTATTCTTGACTTTTCTACCTGTCCCTCTTTTTTTTCAGCTAGTGACAATTTAAAGTAATCGAGAATATCAAAATTCCTTACAGTTCGAGTGGCCTTTGATATTTGAAAAATAATGAAAATTTTCAATTTCATAGTTTTAAGTTATTCTTGACTTTTCTACCTTCCCCTTTTTTTTCTGAGCTAGTGACAATTTAAACTAATCGAAAATATCAAAATTCCTTACAGTTCGAGTGACCTTTGATATTTAAAAAATTATCAAAATTATCAATTTCATAGTTTTAGGTTATTCTTGACTTTTCTACCTTTTCCTCTTTTTTCTGACCTAGTGACAATTTAATCTAATCGAAAATATCAAAATTCCTCACAGTTCGAGTGACCTTTGATATTTAAAAAATTATCAATTTCATAGTTTTTGGTTATTGTCGACTTTTCTACCTTCCCCTTTTTTTTCTGAGCTAGTGACAATTTAATCTAATCGAAAATATCAAAATTCCTTACAGTTCGAGTGACCTTTGATATTTGAAAAATAATGAAAATTATCAATTTCATAGTTTTAAGTTATTCTTGACTTTTCTACCTTCCCCTCTTTTTTCTGTGCTAGTGCCAATTTAAGCTAATCGAAAATATCAAAATTCCTTACAGTTCCAGTGACCTTTGATATTTAAAAAATTATCAAAATTATCAATTTCATAGTTTTAGGTTATTCTTGACTTTTCTACCTTCCCCTCTTTTTTCTGAGCTAGTGACAATTTAAACTAATCGAAAATATTAAAATTCCTTACAGTTCGAGTGACCTTTGATATTTGAAAAATAATGAAAATTATCAATTTCATAGTTTTAGGTTATTCTCGACTTTTCTACCTTCCCCTATTTTTTCTGAGCTAGTGACAATTTAAACTAATCGAAAATATCAAAATTCCTTACAGTTCGAGTGACCTTTGATATTTAAAAAATTATCAATTTCATAGTTTTTGGTTATTGTCGACTTTTCTACCTTCCCCTTTTTTTTCTGAGCTAGTGACAATTTAAACTAATCGAAAATATCAAAATTCCTTACAGTTCGAGTGACCTTTGATATTTGAAAAATAATGAAAATTATCAATTTCATAGTTTTAGGTTATTCTTGACTTTTCTACCTTCCCCTCTTTTTTCTGACCTAGTGACAATTTAAATTAATCGAAAAAATCCAAACTCCTTACAGTTCGAGTGACCTTTGATATTTAAAAAATTATCAAAATTATCAATTTTATAGTTTTAGGTTATTCTTGACTTTTCTAACTTCCCCTCTTTTTTCTGAGCTAGTGACAATTTAATCTAATCGAAAATATTAAAATTCCTTACAGTTCGAGTGACCTTTGATATTTAAAAAATAATGAAAATTATCAATTTCATAGTTTTTAGTTATTCTCGACTTTTCTACCTTCCCCTCTTTTTTCGGAGCTAGTGACAATTTAAACTAATCGAAAATATCAAAATTCCTCACAGTTCGAGTGACCTTTGATATTTAAAAAATTATCAATTTCATAGTTTTTGGTTATTGTCGACTTTTCTACCTTCCCCTCTTTTTTCTGAGCCAGTGACAATTTAATCTAATCGAAAATATCAAAATTCCTTACAGTTGGAGTGACCTTTGATATTTAAAAAATTATCAAAATTATCAATTTCATAGTTTTAGGTTATTCTTGACTTTTCTACCTTCCCCTCTTTTTTCTGTGCTAGTGACAATTTAAGCTAATCGAAAATATCAAAATTCCTTACAGTTCGAGTGACCTTTGATATTTAAAAAATTATCAAAATTATCAATTTCATAGTTTTAAGTTATTCTTGACTTTTCTACCTTCCCCTTTTTTTCAGCTAGTGACAATTTAAACTAATCGAGAATATCAAAATTCCTTACAGTTCGAGTGACCTTTGATATTTGAAAAATAATGAAAATTATCAATTTCATAGTTTTAGGTTATTCTTGACTTTTCTACCTGTCCCTCTTTTTTTTCAGCTAGTGACAATTTAAAGTAATCGAGAATATCAAAATTCCTTACAGTTCGAGTGACCTTTGATATTTAAAAAATAATGAAAATTATCAATTTCATAGTTTTAAGTTATTCTTGACTTTTCTACCTTCCCCTCTTTTTTCTGACCTAGTGACAATTTAAATTAATCGAAAAAATCCAAACTCCTTACAGTTCGAGTGACCTTTGATATTTAAAAAATTATCAAAATTATCAATTTCATAGTTTTTAGTTATTCTCGACTTTTCTACCTTCCCCTCTTTTTTCGGAGCTAGTGACAATTTAATCTAATCGAAAATATTAAAATTCCTTACAGTTCGAGTGACCTTTGATATTTAAAAAATAATGAAAATTATCAATTTCATAGTTTTTAGTTATTCTCGACTTTTCTACCTTCCCCTCTTTTTTCGGAGCTAGTGACAATTTAAACTAATCGAAAATATCAAAATTCCTCACAGTTCGAGTGACCTTTGATATTTAAAAAATTATCAATTTCATAGTTTTTGGTTATTGTCGACTTTTCTACCTTCCCCTCTTTTTTCTGAGCCAGTGACAATTTAATCTAATCGAAAATATCAAAATTCCTTACAGTTGGAGTGACCTTTGATATTTGAAAAATAATGAAAATTATCAATTTCATAGTTTTAGGTTATTCTTGACTTTTCTACCTTTCCCTCTTTTTTTTCAGCTAGTGACAATTTAAACTAATTGAGAATATCAAAATTCCTTACAGTTCGAGTGACCTTTGATATTTGAAAAATAATGAAAATTATCAATTTCATAGTTTTAAGTTATTCTTGAATTTTCTACCTTCCCCTCTTTTTTCTAAAATAATTACAATTTAAACTAATCGAAAATATCAAAATTCCTTACTGTTCGAGTGACCTTTGATATTTGAAAAATAATGAAAATTATCAATTTCATAGTTTTAAGTTATTCTTTACTTTTCTACCTTCTCTTCTTTTTTCTGAACTAGTGACAATTTAAACTAATCGAAAATATCAAAATTCCTTACAGTTCAGTGACCTTTGATATTTACAAAATTATCAAAATTATTAATTTCATAGTTTTAGGTTGTTCTTGACTTTTCTACCTTCCACTCTTTTTTCTGAGATAGTGACAATTTAAACTAATCGAAAATATCGAAAGCCTAGTGAATTCTGGTTTAGAATGATTCATTTTAAGTAGAAAAATGTAGAAACGGAAAACTAAATCATTAACTTTATTTAAAATAAATTAAATGCAATCAATTTTTATTTTTTTAAATTTGTGAAAAGACAGCTTGAACACTCGTAAAATAAAATAATTTATGTTTAGCCTAGTGAATTTTTGTTTTGAATAATTCAATCTAATTTATGATTGGTCAATTTTAACTTCGATTCTAACGAAAAGTGTACGTTTTCTAGATAGAATATTGACTTTTTTTCTGATCCCTCTTTAGAAATTTGAAACAGCTAAAAATAATATTTGTTTATTGGAAAGGGCGGAATTATTTCATGGCCGCCAAGGTCTCTCGATCTTAACCTCTTAGATTTCTTTTTATGGGACATGTAAAGTCTCTAGTCTACAGACAACCAATCAACAATTTAGAAACATTGAGACAGCGATTCTTAAATGCAATGCAAACCATTACACCACAAATGGTGCAAAGAAGTATTCTTTCACTAGTAAACAGAGCTCTTTTATGTATCCAAGTAGGAGGAGGTCATTTTGAACATTTATTGCGATAAAGGGGTGTCAAAATAGATTTTTCGTTTTTTCTTAAAGTTTAATTTTGTTAAATAATATTTTCAAAAAATATTTATATAATTAATAATTCTAATTTTGTGGCTGCGGTAATTAAAATATTTTATTGCACATTAAATTGATATTGAAATCTCTATTGTTATTAAATAAAATTTTTAATATTAAAAAAACCGTTGTCAAGTTCTATTAAAATGGCTATTATGTACATATTTGTGATTATCTATAAATACAATTTTTATTTTCCCTGACATTTTCCAAAGGACCCCGCACAAAATACATTAAAAAAAGTTTTGGTCAAATTTGTTTAAACTCTATAGTTTTGTAGCTGATAATCTCCTGAACAAAAAATGTTAATGGCAAAACTCCTAGAAATCAAAAGTATTTTAGCTACATGCTGTTAAGCCATAAAATATAGGTCAAAAATAGCAAAGCTTGCTCAAGGCTTGGGAAGGCTTGATAATGGCTTAAGGCTCGATTATGGCTCAAGGCTTGATTATGGATCAAGACTTGATTTTGGCTCAAGCCTTGGTTATGGTGCAAGACTTGAACGTGACTCAATGCTTGATTATGGATCGAGGATTGGTAAAGGCTCAAGGCACGATTAGGGCTAAAGGATTAAACCTTTAGCCAATTGATTATGACACAAATCTTGATCATGGCTCAAGGCTTGGTTATGGAAGAAGGTTTAATTATGGCTCAAGGCTTGATCATACCTAAATGCTTGATTATGGATCAAGGCTTGATCACGACTCAAAGCTTGATTATGGATCAATGATTGGTAATGGCTCAAGGCTCGATTATGGCTCAAGGCTCATAGTCAATCATTTAGTTATAATCAAGCTTCTATCCATAATCAAGATTTGAGTCATAATTAAACCATGATCTACAACCAAGCCTTGAAAAAAAATCAAGACTTGAGCCATAACCAATCCTTGAACCATAATCAAGCTTTTAGTTATGATCAAGCCTTGTCCCATAATCAGCTTTGAGCCATTATCAAGCCTTGATCCATAATCAAGCTTTTAACTATGATCAAGATCAAGCCTTGAGCCATAATCGAGCCTTGAACCATTACCAAGTCTTGTTCCATGATCAAGATTTGTGTCATAATCAAGCCTTGACCCGTAATCAAGCCTTGAGCCATTGCAAAACCTCGATCCATAATTAAGCTTTGAGTCACGATCAAGTCTTGATCCATAAGGGACCATTCAAGTATTACGTAAGCATTTAAGGGGGAGGGGGGTCTAGCTATTGCTTATTTCCATTAGAAAAAATGGCGTCGTCAATTCAACTTTAAAACTGGCACCGCCGACACATAAACATAGAACCTAACCTCATTTTACAAAACACTATGGCTGTTTTCGGCACTCGCCCCGAGTTAACTCCGGGTTAATGGTGATTGGTTAGTCCAACAGAATGTTTTTGATGATTGGATAATATTTAACTCGGGGTTAACCCTGGGTGAGTTCTGTTTCCGAAAACAGCCTATTAGCACCAACCCAACAAATACAAATTTAATAAATCCACTCACGTGACGCACTTCTGCAAACCCCAAGTTACCAAACTTGTTTATTATATTAAAATAATAATTTTTATTTTATATATTATTTTTTTACAATTATAATAATAAAATTAATTGTTACTGAATGATTAATTTTTTTTGTTAATTAAAATAAAAAAAAATATAATACTCTACAAGTTGAATAATATTTTTTTGATACTTTAAAAAAGCAATCAAAATACGGAAAAAAGTAACTAGAACAACTACAAGAGGGCAGCAGCTAAAGGCGCTAGCACAGCTCCTACTGCCTGCCTGCAGGTTGTCATGGTAACACATGAGAGTAAGAGAGTCAGAAAATTCAAATTACATGTTGTTTCTCTCTCACTCTCATTGCGCTCATTGCACCTTTACCTCCATCTAAAATATACAAAGAGACTAAAGCTGCGGTTACACCTCTTACTCTTGTACGTTACCATGACAACTTGCAGGCAGGCATGCTGCCTGCAGAGGTGTAACCGCAGCCTTATAAGTTTCTATTTCATGATTCTTTCGTTCGAACCATCTGTGAAAAACCTCTCAACCAACCGTTTTTGTTATTGAATTGTCTACTTCTCTGGTAATACTTAGCCTACAAAAATCTAATAAATTAATCATTTTCTCAAAGTATTTTCTCAAGAAAATTCTTTTATAGAAACATATAACATTATAATATAAAATATTATAATATAAACATTATAACCAATATTTCTGAACTAATGATTTTATTCTTCATTTTCATGAACAAAAACCATTTATATTGTTTAATTAATATTATGCAATAAATCACATTTAAAATTTTGCGCCATAAAATCTTATAGTGGTGTTGCACTCTGCTGGTCAAGTTTGGCAGTGTGGAACCCCATACAAAAAGTGTGGTGAGAGGTGACTGGGACCACTAGGGGCGCTAGTAGAAAATGAGGCCTAGGTACATTAATGTGATTGGTTACTTAGATTGTTCATAATCATATAAATTTCAAACAACCAATCACATTCATGTACCTAGGCCTCATTTTCTACCAGCGCCCCTAGCGGTCGTCAGTCACGTTTAGCTTACTTTTTAACTGCTCGTGTCAGTGGGGTGATATAAATTAATTTTTCTTTATATCTCGGTCGAAAGTACGTACTTCCCTTTGGGATTTCGCAGCAGAAAGTCAAATGTAAAACTTTATGCTTTGGTTGATTTTCACACACGCCCTCTATTACAACGGGAGTAAAAGAATTCTCTATCGGTAAATAAGAAAATTTCGAGTTCAATGACAATTTAACGTGTAATTGTTATTGCATATAAAATGAGAAAAAAAATTATCAGGAAAACTTTTTATACTTTATAAATTTAACATCCACAAGCTCTGAATATTGAAGTGAACGAAATCTTTTGCTGATATAATTATTTTCAAAAATTATTTTAATATAAACATTAAAAACAAAAATAAAATAATTAACAATTTTGTAATTTATTTTTTAATACGTGCCAAAATGTTATTATAAAATTGTAATAATTTGAAGAAATAATGAAATTGTGTTCATTAGAATGTTTAAAATTTTAGAAACATAAAATTCGAACATTTATCATTGTGATAAAGAAGATTACTGCTAAAATTTGGCAATATTAATATTCTATAAAATAACAATTCTTATAAATTAAAATTCTACAAAAAAGTGTTTCTTACAAATTGATATTCGGTCAAATTCAATTTCTTGCAAATATAAAATCGATCGAATTGACATTCTGCCAAAATATAAATCGGACAATTGAATATTCTACTAAATTAGAATTCAAATTAATAAAATGTAGGTAAAGTGGAAATTCCAAACATAAAAATTAGAATAATTTGAAATTTTTGAGAAAAAGAATTAGTGTAAACTAATATTATTCATTATGTAGAATATATCAAATGATTATTCTTGATTTTTGAATTTCATTCAATAAATTAAATTAAATAATAAATTGAATAAATTAAATTAATGACTAGTCATTTCTAAATTATGTATTCGGCATAATGAGCCATAGACATATAAGAATAGACTGCGCAAGTGTCATGATTCCCATGAAAGGAGCAAGCCGGTGGTATAAAAAGAGACGGATAGAGCGTAAGAACTCTCTTTTTTCTCCCTCACTCCAAAGCATGCCGTGCGCTAGAAAGAGTCTGACAATCGGTTCTTCTGCTCTATCCGTCTCGGTCAAACGCATTGATGTCTCTTTCTATATCACAAGCTGAATTTCAATCCTCTTGCGCAGTCTATTCTAATATGTCTATGTAATGAGCATTCGGGTCAGGTAGCAGTGAGCGCCTCTGGGCCACACACTGTTACCAGAATGGAACTATCCCTTTCGTTCGAGCGCTCGGCGAGTTCTTCTTCCCATCTCTGCATTTTTGTCCACATTCTACTGTATTTTACATTCTAAATGGTCATTCATATGTGTACAGTTTTTCATGTTTTTTGTGGGATTCACTATTCTGTAGTTTTTTCTGATAAAATCTAATAAAACAGATTAAACGAGGTAATGTTAAATTCGAAACATTTATTTAAATTATTGTTTAATAAAAGGTGAAATAAGTAATGCATAGCCTCTAAATAATTTTACTTATGCAAAATAAATAATCGAGGAATGATAATGAAATGTATCATAATGTTTTATGCTGTCAAACAACTTCAACAGAGTTTGTATATTAATTTTGATTTATTTTCAAATCAGCTGAACTAATTTTAATGAATGTTCTATATTTTTATGTTTATAATCTTTAGTAGTTTAATTATTAACCCTCCGTCACACACATGAGAAAAATTACGACTTTACACACGATTAGAGGGAATCCCTCACCACATTGAAAAATAAGCAACATTACAACATAAACAAAAGAATCAACAAAAATTTAGTTTTAACACAAACTTACAAATATGTAGTAAATTATTCTAAATTATAAAACTAATAAAATTAATTTTCGGACTCAAAAATAAAAATTAATTACACGAATGCACATCTTCGAAGTAATTCCACTTATTGACATGTAAAAATAATGTAACATTATCAAATAAGCAAAAAAATCATTAAACAATTCATTTTAAAATTATATTTATAATATAATTTTGTCATTAACCATCAGTGGAACAAAAAATGTTTTAAAAACTTTATTTTTTTATTTAACATAACCTCACTTTTTCTAGTTTTTTCAGGCTTTGAAGCTTCATAATTAAATATTAATTATGTTTAAACTAAATGTTTTTTTAGAAATGTATTGAAAAGTTAATTGTCGAAAGGTATAAAAACTGATTTTTTTGCAATGAGGAAAACAAAAGTTATTTAAAAAATACTGAAACCGTAGAGGGAATCCCTCCTTAGGTGTGTGACGGAGGGTTAATGATGTGTTTCATTAATTGGAAAATAATATTAACTATCTTAACCTCAAATTGTTGAATATTTGTTTATAAAAGTAGAATTAAAATTATGATTGATGAGTTAAAAATATAATTCAATAAACTTTTTTATATTCGAGAAAATTTTTTGTATTATTTTATTTATTGCTATGAATAATATGTCGATTCCCTTTTTTAAATGTATGGATTTTTTTAAATGTTAATTACATAATATTAATACAGGCTTCGCCATCTTCTACTAAAAACTATTATTAGTAGAAATTTTATTTATTTTTTATTAAAAGTTTATTTTAAAAAATTCACAATGGTCAAATTTTGAAAAGCAATAATCCCCTATTTAATTTCAGACACAAAATATTTGGTCAAAAATCAGGGCCGTGGAGAGCCAGCACGGGCCCTGGGAAAATTAACATGGGCGGGCCCCATTAGTAGGACTAAAAAGCGTAAATTATACTTTTTTTAGGAAGATAATAAAAATAATAATTTTAATAATAATATAATATTTTTATTTGAATTCTTTCAAACATTACATTTTTATAAAAACTTTATTAAATATAATATTAAATATTATTAATTTTATAAAGATTATATTTCTAATATAAATTTTTAATTTATATTTTATTGGAACATTTCAACTAAAAAATTTAATCCGTTGCTAAAAGTATAGAGAGAAGACTTACGTCATTATTTAATACACTTTTTCAACTAAAGTAATACTTTTCTGGCTTTGGTGCTAACAAGGGGTAAAAGTCCCAGGCCCCGGTACTTTTACCCCTACTGTACTCCCCTCTTGTCGGGCCTTTCAAAAATTGTTCCAGTTACGCATTTTTTTAAAAACTTTTTTACACTTTTCGGTTTTCTGAAGCGGGCGGTAGAGAACGCTGGCTATTAAAATTTTTTTTAAAAAAATTTGCAATAACCACCATTTAAAGAGCAATAATTTTTTCTTAAATTCTGACATTGAACAAAAAAATTTGATCAAAAATTATTCCAGTTATGAATTTTTTTTGCCTTTTTAACATTTTTCGGTTTTTTGATACGGGTGGGAACGATGGATATTAAAAGTTTATTAAAAAAATTCACAATGGTAAAATTTTAAAAACAATAATCCTTTGAGTTCTGACAAAGAAATAAAAATATGGTAGAAAATTATTCGTATTATCAATTTTTTTGGAATTTTTTTCGAAACCAAATATTTCGAATCAAATTTTTTTTCTTGGTTAGAAATTGAATAGGGATTACACTGTTCAACAAAATTTTGCTACTAGAATAAACGAAAGTGATTCTTACAGGATTTTCGACGTAGATTACGAATCTGTAAGTGAAATTGTCCCATCACATCTCAATTTTGAGAAAAACGGGGTCAAAGTGCCAAAAAATGGCTTTTATGGCACTTTTTGAAGAACAATAAAAAAAGAACGCGACGTGATAAAAAGCTCAAATATGGCTTAAATGAGAGCTCAAACCCTCAACTTTAACATCCAAAAGCAAAAAACCATGTAGAAATAACGCAAAATTGTTGGGAACAACTTTTCACCGCATGCGCGTAAAACAGCTATTATTTTGGCGATATTTTAGCAATTTTAGCGAAAAGTTGTTCTTCACAATTTTGAATTATTTCTACATGGATTTTTGCTTATGGATGTTAAAGTTGAGGGTTTGAGCTCTCATTTAAGTCATATTTGAGCTTTTTATCACGTCGCGTTCTTTTCTTATTGTTCTTCAAAAAGTGCCATAAAAGCCATTTTTTGGCACTTTGACCCCGTTTTTCTCAAAATTGAGACATGATGGGACAATTCCACTTACTGATTCGTAATCTACGTCAAAAATCCTGTAGGAATCACTTTCCTTTATTCTTGTAGCAAAAAAAACCTTAATTTTGTCGACCAGTGTTATTGCTCTTTAAATTGTGCCCATTACGAATTCTTTTTATAAATTTTTAATCCCACTTCCTTTATCAGAAAACCGAAAATTTCAAAAAAGTACAAAAAAATCAATACTCGAACAATTTTTGACCAATTTTTTTCCTTATCTGAAATTAAACAGGGATCATTGCTTTTCAAATTATGACCATTGCAAATTTTTTAAATAAACTTTTAATAGCCAGCGTTCCCACCCGCTTGTATTAGAAAAACCGAAAAATTTGGAAAAATACAAAAAAAATTCATAACTCGAAGAATTTTCGACCACATTTTTTTTCAATGACAGAACTTAAGGAGGAATTATTGCTCTTCAAATGGTGGTCATTTAAAATTTTTTTTGATAAACTTTTAATAGCCAGTGTTCTCATTCGCTCGTTTCAGAAAACCAAAAAATATAAAAAAGTAAAAAAAAAATCGTAACTGGAACAATTTTCGACCAAATATTTTGTGTCTGAAATTAAATAGGGGATTGTTGCTTTTCGAAATTTGACCATTGTGAATTTTTTTAATAAACTTTTTATAGCCAGTTTTTCCACTCGCCCGCATCAGAAAACTGAAAAATTAACCAATAAAAATTTGAATTATTAATCTTTGCACATTTTATAAACATGAATACATTATAATGTGACTCCTTATAAAATTTAATTATTTATCAATTATTAAATTAAAATACTTTGAAAATTCGATTTTTAAAAAGTTTTTAATGAAATTCTTTAATTCTTTTTTTTATCACTGAGGATAATATTTCCTACTTTTTTTTAAGGTCGAGGTAACTTTTTTTCTACTTTTTTTAAACTCATAATGGAGTGTGAAGCCTGTAAATAAATAACTTTATTCTAGCGATTTGAATCAGTGAAATTTCACTGAAGATCAGTTAAAAATAATTGAAATTTTCAGTCATTTTTCACTGCTTGGACAATGAAAAAATAACTGACATTTTCAATATGTGTGACAGAAGTTTTCAGTATTTTTTTTTAATTAGCGAATCAGTGGAAAATGACTGAAATTTCAATTATTTTTAACTAATTTTCAGTGAAATTCCACTGATTCAAGTAGCGAGAATAGAGTCATCGATTCTCAGTCAAATTTCACTGATTTTCAGTAGAATTTTACTGATTCAGATTTAGAGAGTGGCGGACAAAATGAATGAAAGAAGATTAATGTAGTTAATAATAAGGACTAATATACTAATATTTTAATATTAAAAGTCGTAAATTTTAATTGTTTTTGAAAATTTCAGAGTAAGGATATTAATCAAAAGAAAAGTCAGAATCATGGCACGTAAGTTTCTTCATTGCACAATAAATTCAATATAATTTTTATATTTCAAAATGCACTAGCCCTGGGTGACCTATATCAATAAAGTTAAAGAACTGTCAGGGAAACAAATTTGTTATCAGTAAAGTCAGGGAAATGTCAAAAAAAAAATTTTGTCAGGGAAATTAAGAAAATTTAGACTTTTTTCGACTTATTTTCAAAAATTTTTACTTTTTCGACTTTTATTCCAAACATTTCAACAAAATACAATCATTTTAAGTAAAAAAAGTACAACTTATTTTAATTTTTTTATAATACGAAAAATAACTATAAACAAATATTTCAAAAATTGTTTTTGAATCAATTTTTAACATAATTGAAATTTTCAAATATCTACAATAAAAATCTTTTTGAATAGTTAAAATTTTATAAAATTTAATTGAAAATAATTAATTTATTTAAAGTGTATATTAAAAATTTTTAAAATACTATTTTTGAAGAATTAGAAAGAAAATTATTTTCTAATTTTTTAAAATTCAATATTTTCAGTATTTTTAATTACATATTTCCCAAAATTCAAATACATTAAAAAAGAATAACATTTTAAACTTATTTTTAAAATTTTGGAAAAAACAATCATATTTAAAATTTTTAATTAAAATTCATCAAAAAGTTAATTAGTTTTTTAAACTATACAAAAATTGCTTTAAAAAATTCAATTATTTTCGAAAAAATACATTAAAATTAGTGTTGCCGCAAGACGAGACAAGACGAGATTCTTTTCAATCTCGTCTCGTCTTGATATGTCAAGACCAACAAAGAGTCTTGTCTCAAAAAAGTCTCGTCTTAAGACGTAGAATCTCGTCTTGTCTTGAAGTCTCGATATTTTTTCAATTAATAAGACTACTACAGGTTCGGAAAACAGGAAGTTTAATAAAAGAAAGGAAAACTAAAATTATTCTAGAAAATCAGAGAATTTTATCAAAAATACTAAAAAGTTTTAATTTTTTGTTTTTATTCTATTATTCTATTGGATTTTAGAATAGTTGAATTTACATTCAATTTGTATAAATCATGGAATTTCAAAAGGTTTTAAATATTATCTTTAGACTCTACTATGTGATCAATAATTTAAAAACTATTTTCTTCCTATAAATTATAAAGACATATGGTAGATTGAAAAATTGCGAAAAAGGTAAGTGTTAAAACATTTATTTTTTTCTTGTATAAAGATTTTAAATTGATGAAAATGTTGGTCTTATATTTCACATTAAACTAAAATTTTAGATTATAAATAAAATTCACAGAGTAATTTCATAAAATATAGATGTATAAATATTTTAAATTGATGAAATTGTTGGTCTTATATTTCACATTAAACTAAAATTTTAGATTTATAACTAAAATTCATAGAGTAATTTCATAAAATATAGATGTAAAGTTCATCTTGGTCTTGGTCTTGACAATGATTGTCTCGTCTCGAAAATCTCGAGCCTTGCGACATTACTAATTAAAATATTTTTAAAAACTAATTATTAAAATTGCTTTATAATAATTTTTTAAAATTCAATTATTTTCGAACAATATAAATAAAAAGTTATGAAAATTTACTTTTAGGACTTATTAAAATTTTTGAAGAATCATGGTCCTGTTTATAATTAAAATTCATTAAAAATTTGATCATTTTTATTTAAACTTTTCAAAAATTCAATTATTTTTAAAAGATTGTACCAAATCTTAATTGTTTGGAAATTTTTCAAAATCTAAAAACTATAATATTTCAAAAAATATTTTTAAAAACTTTTGAATAATTTATTTACATTAATTGATTCAGAGATGTAGTTTAGATGAAAATTGTAATCTTTTTATTTTAGCGCGAGTTAATCTTCAACACCAGTTCATCCTGATTTCGAACATTGAGAAAGAACCTGTACTGCTCACGAAAAATTTTGAAAAAATATCGAAGGAGCAGTACAAAAGAAAATGGAGAGAGTTGGCTGAAAAATTAAATGATGTAGGGAAGGTGAAGAAAACAGCAGCACAGTGGCGAAATGTAATAAAATTATTAATTAATATTTCAAAATTATTAGTAAATTGCATTGAAAAGGTAGATAGATTTCGGCCAATTTTTTGAAACATAAAATTTTTAAACATAATTTTTGTTTAAACCGTAACAGAAAATATGTTTGAATTAAATATAATTATTCAAACAAATAATACTTTTGAATCAATATGCAGTAAACATTTTCTATATATTGAGATTAAACTTACGAACTAATTTCAATTAAACAAAATCGTCTAACATTATTTTTGTATTTCATTTAAGTATAATGTTTTCTCAGTGTACATTCTGATATAGCAAATTTTCATAAAAAAGTTTTTCGATAATATTCAGATTCTTTTTGATGACACTTCTGCGTAAAATTTAAATTCTACGAAAAAACAAATCGCATAAATTGATATTTGGTTGAATTAGATTTCTGGCAAATTGAAATTCTATTAAATTGATTTCTGCCAAATTATTCGGACGTATAAATATTTTACTAAATTAAAATTCTTTCCAGTTTTTTTTCTACATATTATGTAATATTTAATTTTTATTAATATAATTTAACAATTTTTTATAATTATCCATTGATAAAAGATAATAATACACACCTGTAATTCTTGGGGTTAATTAATAATCATTTTTATTATAACTGTGCTACAATTATACTATATTAAATAAAATTTAAATATTAAATCGCGAGCTTGCTGAAAGCTTCCAAGTAATTTTGCAGCAAGCTTACGTGTCAAGTTTACACAGCAAGCTTTCAATGGGTTTCACATTTTTAACTTGCATCAATCTTATGGCAAACTTGCACAATAAGCTTGCAAAACTTGCACGAAACTATTTATTTGTTTAATTCATTATGAAACATTGTACTTACTTAAGTAAGTAAAATGTTTTTCTTTCTTTGCAATCAACTATTATTTTTATACTAATGAAAATTCTTTAATAGTATTTAATGTCTTGGAAGCGGCGAGCAGAAAAGAAAGATGATGAAGATGTTGAAGAAAAACGGCTCAATGGATTTGAGAAGAGGTTGCTGGGCATTGTGTTGCTGGAAAAAGTAAGGATTTGGAAGGCTAAGCATTGTGTCGCTGGAAAAAGTAAGAATTTGGAAGGCTAAAAGGAGTTTCTTTTAATAATTCAATTATATTATGGCACTGTTCATTATTAAAAATTATTATTGATATTAATGTGAAATAATAATAATTATTCGTAAATAAATATAACACAACATTGTTTTGAGTAAACTTTTTTCTTTATCTTCTAAAAATTTACAAATTTTCTATTTTATTTTAAATTAAAATTTGCAATTGACAAATAAAATATATAAACATTTTTTTTTCTTTATTTTTTAGAAGAATTTTTTTGAAATTTTTTCAAGTAATGGATTTTTTTTTATTAATTTTAATAGAAAATTTTAAAAGTAATTGAATTTTATAAATAACCAGGTGTTACGCTGTGCAGTTGTTACAAATGAAATATCTTAGAAACAGTTATAGTTATAGGTTCCAAAGAGAAAAATGTTTAGTTTTTATGTACGAACTTACTGCAATATATTTAAAAAATATATACAAGCTTTACAAGTAAAAAAGAAAAAGTAAAAAAGAATTTACAATGCTAAACATAAATTATTTTATTTTACGAGTGTTCAAGCTGCCTTTTCCCAAAATATCAAAAAATTAAAATTAATTGCAATTAATTTATTTTAAATAAAATTATTGATTTATATTTCCGTTTCTACATTTTTCTACTTAGACTGAATTATTTTGAACCAGAATTCACTAGGCTGAACATAAATTATTTTATTTTACAAGAGTTCAAGCTGCCTTTTCCTGAAATATCAAAAAATTAAAATTCATTGCAATTAATTTATATTAAATAAAATTATTTATTTATATTTCCGTTTCTACATTTTTCTACTTAGATTGAATTATTCTCAACAAAAATTCACTAGGCTGAACATAAATTATTTTATGTTACGAGTGTTCAAGCTGTCTATTCTAAAAATTTCAAAAAATTAAAATTAATTGCATTTAATTTATTTTCAATACAATTATTGATTTAAATTTCCGTTTCTACTTAGATTTCTACTTAGATTGAATTATTCTGAACAAGAATTCAATAAGCTGAACATAAATTATTTTATTTTATGAGTGTTCAAGATACCTTTTCCCAAAAACTAAATAAAATTAAAATTAATTGCAAATTAATTTACATTAAATAAAATTATTGAATTAAATTTCCGTTTCAACATTTTTCTATTTAGACTAAATTATTCTGAACAAGAATTTACTAGCCTGAACATAAATTATTTTATTTTAGAAGAGTTCAAGTTGACTTTTCCCAAAACATCAAAAAATTAAAATTAATTGCATTTAATTTATTTTAAATATAGAATTATTCATTTAAATTTTCGATTCTACATTTTTTACTTAGACTGAATTATTCTTAACAAGAATTTACTAGCCTGAACATAAATTATTTTATTTTACGAGTGTTCAAGCTGCCTTTTCCAAAAATATCAAAAAAATTAAAAATAATTGATTTAGAGATGAAGTTTAGTTGAAAATTGTAGAGAATAATTGAATTCAGGAAGGATTCTAATTGTAATTTTTAGAAATTATTAAATTTAATAAATTCTACTCATTTTCCGTAATTTTGTCAGAAAAAATAATTTTAATGATCTTAATTAATTTTAATTGATCTTCCACTAAATTCAATTCCTCGGAATTTTGAATTGGCTCTTCTATTAATTTCTCCGCCTCATCGTCAGTAATTCCTTATTGGAGTTCAAATTTCACTAGAGGTAAAATTTCTGTAAAAGACAGAAATAATGTCAATTTGGCAAAATTTCATTGAATCACTTTTTCATATTTAGTAAAAATATAAGAGTATGTAGAAATAAAAAATTAAATTATATATTAATTCTGCGGTGAAGTATATTTTTCAATTTCAAAATTGAAGAAATCATATTACCAAACATCACAAACGAGTGTTGAAATTTTAGACCACATTGAACGCAACTATTTTCCGGTGTATTATTCGTAGATAAAAGTGTATTAAACATTGAACATCGATAACACCTTATAAAAATTCAATAAATTTCAAAATATCTTTTCAAAGAATTGATTCAAAAATTGCTTTTATTTTTTTATGAGAAAAGTGAAACTTAAAGACAAGAAACTTCTGTATTTTCTGCTCGGAATTGTCGTCAAATATTTTCAGTCGAAAAATCTTCTTGGAAATTTAATTAGCTTATAAAAAATCCAAAAAATTTCAAAATATCTTTTCAAAGAATTGATTCAAAAATTGCTTTTATTTTTTTATGAGAAAAGTGAAACTTAAAGACAAGAAACTTCTGCATTTTCTGCTCGGAATTGTCGTAAAATATTTTCAGTCGAAAAATCTTCTTGGAAATTTAATTAACCTATTAAAATCCAATAAATTTCAAAATATCTTTGCACAGAATTGATTCAAAAATTGCTTTTATTTTTTTATGAGAAAAGTGAAACTTAAAGGCAAGAAACTTCTGCATTTTCGGCTCGAAATTGTCGTAAAATATTTTCAGTCGAAAAATCTTCTTGGAAACGACTTTAGCCTATAAAAATTCAATAGATTTTAAAAATTCTTTTCGAAGAATTGATTCAAAAATTGCTTTTATTTTTTTATGAGAAAAGTGAAACTTAAAGACAAGAAACTTCTGCATTTTCGGCTCGAAATTGTCGTAAAATATTTTCAGTCGAAAAATCTTCTTGGAAACGACTTTAGCCTATTAAAATCCAATAAATTTCAAAATATCTTTTCAAAGAATTGATTCAAAAATTGCTTTTATTTTTTTATGAGAAAAGTGAAACTTAAAGACAAGAAACTTCTGCATTTTCTGCTCGAAATTGTCGTAAAATATTTTCAATCGAAAAATCTTCTTGGAAATTTAATTTACCCATAAAAATTCAATAAATTTCAAAATATGTTTGCACAGAATTGATTCAAAAGTTGTTTTTCTTTATTTATGAGAAAAGTGAAACTTAAAGACAAGAAACTTCTGCATTTTCTGCTCGGAATTGTCGTAAAATATTTTCAGTCGAAAAATCTTCTTGGAAATTTAATTAACCTATTAAAATCCAATAAATTTCAAAATATCTTTTCAAAGAATTGATTCAAAAATTGGTTTTATTTTTTTATGAGAAAAGTAAAACTTAAAGACAAGAAACTTGTGCATTCTCTGTACGGAATTGTCGTAAAATATTTTTAGTCGAAAAATCTTCTTGGAAACGACTTTAGCCTATAAAAATTCAATAGATTTTAAAAATTCTCTTCGAAGAATTGATTCAAAAATTGCTTTTTTTTTATGAGAAAAGTGAAACTTAAAGACAAGAAACTTCTGCATTTTCTGCTCGAAATTGTCGTAAAATATTTTCAGTCGAAAAATCTTCTTGGAAATTTAATTAACCTATTAAAATTCAATAAATTTCAAAAAATCTTTTCAAAGAATTGATTCAAAAATTTCTTTTATTTTTTTATGAGAAAAGTGAAACTTAAAGACAAGAAACTTCTACATTTTCTGCTCGGAATTGTCGTAAAATATTTTCAGTCGAAAAATCTTCTTGGAAATTTAATTAACCTATTAAAATCCAATAAATTTCAAAATATCTTTTCAAAGAATTGATTCAAAAATTGCTTTTATTTTTTTATGAGAAAAGTGAAACTTAAAAACAAGAAACTTCTGCATTTTCGGCTCGAAATTGTCGTAAAATATTTTCAGTCGAAAAATCTTCTTGGAAATTTAATTTACCCATAAAAATTCAATAAATTTCAAAATATCTTTGCACAGAATTGATTCAAAAATTGCTTTTATTTTTTTATGAGAAAAGTGAAACTTAAAGACAAGAAACTTCTACATTTTCTGCTCGGAATTGTCGTAAAATATTTTCAGTCGAAAAATCTTCTTGGAAATTTAATTAACCTATTAAAATCCAATAAATTTCAAAATATCTTTTCAAAGAATTGATTCAAAAATTGCTTTTATTTTTTTATGAGAAAAGTGAAACTTAAAAACAAGAAACTTCTGCATTTTCGGCTCGAAATTGTCGTAAAATATTTTCAGTCGAAAAATCTTCTTGGAAATTTAATTTACCCATAAAAATTCAATAAATTTCAAAATATCTTTGCACAGAATTGATTCAAAAATTGCTTTTATTTTTTTATGAGAAAAGTGAAACTTAAAGACAAGAAACTTCTGCATTTTCTGCTCGGAATTGTCGTAAAATATTTTCAGTCGAAAAATCTTCTTGGAAATTTAATTTACCCATAAAAATTCAAAAAAGTTCAAAATATCTTTGCACAGAATTGATTCAAAAATTGCTTTTATTTTTTTATGAGAAAAGTGAAACTTAAAGGCAAGAAACTTCTGCATTTTCGGCTCGAAATTGTCGTAAAATATTTTCAGTCGAAAAATCTTCTTGGAAACGACTTTAGCCTATAAAAATTCAATAGATTTTAAAAATTCTTTTCGAAGAATTGATTCAAAAATTGCTTTTATTTTTTTATGAGAAAAGTGAAACTTAAAGACAAGAAACTTCTGCATTTTCGGCTCGAAATTGTCGTAAAATATTTTCAGTCGAAAAATCTTCTTGGAAACGACTTTAGCCTATTAAAATCCAATAAATTTCAAAATATCTTTTCAAAGAATTGATTCAAAAATTGCTTTTATTTTTTTATGAGAAAAGTGAAACTTAAAGACAAGAAACTTCTGCATTTTCGGCTCGAAATTGTCGTAAAATATTTTCAGTCGAAAAATCTTCTTGGAAACGACTTTAGCCTATTAAAATCCAATAAATTTCAAAATATCTTTTCAAAGAATTGATTCAAAAATTGCTTTTATTTTTTTATGAGAAAAGTGAAACTTAAAGACAAGAAACTTCTGCATTTTCTGCTCGGAATTGTCGTAAAATATTTCCAGTCGAAAAATCTTCTTGGAAATTTAATTAACCTATTAAAATCCAATAAATTTCAAAATATCTTTTCAAAGAATTGATTTAAAAATTGCTTTTATTTTTTTATGAGAAAAGTGAAACTTAAAGACAAGAAACTTCTGCATTTTCTGCTCGAAATTGTCGTAAAATATTTTCAGTCGAAAAATCTTCTTGGAAATTTAATTAACCTATTAAAATTCAATAAATTTCAAAAAATCTTTTCAAAGAATTGATTCAAAAATTTCTTTTATTTTTTTATGAGAAAAGTGAAACTTAAAGACAAGAAACTTCTGCATTTTCTGCTCGGAATTGTCGTAAAATATTTTCAGTCGAAAAATCTTCTTGGAAATTTAATTTACCCATAAAAATTCAAAAAAGTTCAAAATATCTTTGCACAGAATTGATTCAAAAATTGCTTTTATTTTTTTATGAGAAAAGTGAAACTTAAAGACAAGAAACTTCTGCATTTTCGGCTCGAAATTGTCGTAAAATATTTTCAGTCGAAAAATCTTCTTGGAAACGACTTTAGCCTATTAAAATCCAATAAATTTCAAAATATCTTTTCAAAGAATTGATTCAAAAATTGCTTTTATTTTTTTATGAGAAAAGTGAAACTTAAAGACAAGAAACTTCTGCATTTTCTGCTCGAAATTGTCGTAAAATATTTTCAATCGAAAAATCTTCTTGGAAATTTAATTTACCCATAAAAATTCAATAAATTTCAAAATATCTTTGCACAGAATTGATTCAAAAGTTGTTTTTCTTTATTTATGAGAAAAGTGAAACTTAAAGACAAGAAACTCCTGCATTTTCTGCTCGGAATTGTAAAATATTTTCAGTCGAAAAATCTTCTTGGAAATTTAATTAACCTATTAAAATCCAATAAATTTCAAAATATCTTTTCAAAGAATTGATTCAAAAATTGCTTTTATTTTTTTATGAGAAAAGTGAAACTTAAAGACAAGAAACTTCTGCATTTTCGGCTCGAAATTGTCGTAAAATATTTTCAGTCGAAAAATCTTCTTGGAAATTTAATTTACCCATAAAAATTCAATAAAGTTCAAAATATCTTTGCACAGAATTGATTCAAAAATTGCTTTTATTTTTTTATGAGAAAAGTGAAACTTAAAGGCAAGAAACTTTTGCATTTTCGGCTCGAAATTGTCGTAAAATATTTTCAGTCGAAAAATCTTCTTGGAAACGACTTTAGCCTATAAAAATTCAATAGATTTTAAAAATTCTTTTCGAAGAATTGATTCAAAAATTGCTTTTATTTTTTTATGAGAAAAGTGAAACTTAAAGACAAGAAACTTCTGCATTTTCGGCTCGAAATTGTCGTAAAATATTTTCAATCGAAAAATCTTCTTGGAAACGACTTTAGCCTATAAAAGTTCAATAGATTTTAAAAATTCTTTTCGAAGAATTAATTCAAAAATTGCTTTTATTTTTTTATGAGAAAAGTGAAACTTAAAGACAAGAAACTTCTGCATTTTCTGCTCGAAATTGTCGTAAAATATTTTCAGTCGAAAAATCTTCTTGGAAATTTAATTTACCCATAAAAATTCAATAAATTTCAAAATATCTTTGCACAGAATTGATTCAAAAATTGCTTTTATTTTTTTATGAGAAAAGTGAAACTTAAAGACAAGAAACTTCTGCATTTTCTGCTCGGAATTGTCGTAAAATATTTTCAGTCGAAAAATCTTCTTGGAAATTTAATTAACCTATTAAAATTCAATAAATTTCAAAAAATCTTTTCAAAGAATTGATTCAAAAATTTCTTTTATTTTTTTATGAGAAAAGTGAAACTTAAAGACAAGAAACTTCTGCATTTTCTGCTCGGAATTGTCGTAAAATATTTTCAGTCGAAAAATCTTCTTGGAAATTTAATTAACCTATTAAAATCCAATAAATTTCAAAATATCTTTTTAAAGAATTGATTCAAAAATTGGTTTTATTTTTTTATGAGAAAAGTAAAACTTAAAGACAAGAAACTTGTGCATTCTCTGTACGGAATTGTCGTAAAATATTTTCATTCGAAAAATCTTCTTGGAAACGACTTTAGCCTATAAAAATTCAATAGATTTTAAAAATTCTCTTCGAAGAATTGATTCAAAAATTGCTTTTTTTTTATGAGAAAAGTGAAACTTAAAGACAAGAAACTTCTGCATTTTCTGCTCGGAATTGTCGTAAAATATTTTCAGTCGAAAAATCTTCTTGGAAATTTAATTAACCTATTAAAATTCAATAAATTTCAAAATATCTTTTCAAAGAATTGATTCAAAAATTGCTTTTATTTTTTTATGAGAAAAGTGAAACTTAAAGACAAGAAACTTCTGCATTTTCTGCTCGGAATTGTCGTAAAATATTTTCAGTCGAAAAATCTTCTTGGAAATTTAATTAACCTATTAAAATTCAATAAATTTCAAAAAATCTTTTCAAAGAATTGATTCAAAAATTTCTTTTATTTTTTTATGAGAAAAGTGAAACTTAAAGACAAGAAACTTCTGCATTTTCTGCTCGGAATTGTCGTAAAATATTTTCAGTCGAAAAATCTTCTTGGAAACGACTTTAGCCTATAAAAATTCAATAGATTTTAAAAATTCTCTTCGAAGAATTGATTCAAAAATTGCTTTTTTTTTATGAGAAAAGTGAAACTTAAAGACAAGAAACTTCTGCATTTTCTGCTCGGAATTGTCGTAAAATATTTTCAGTCGAAAAATCTTCTTGGAAATTTAATTAACCTATTAAAATTCAATAAATTTCAAAATATCTTTTCAAAGAATTGATTCAAAAATTGCTTTTATTTTTTTATGAGAAAAGTGAAACTTAAAGACAAGAAACTTCTGCATTTTCTGCTCGGAATTGTCGTAAAATATTTTCAGTCGAAAAATCTTCTTGGAAATTTAATTAACCTATTAAAATTCAATAAATTTCAAAAAATCTTTTCAAAGAATTGATTCAAAAATTTCTTTTATTTTTTTATGAGAAAAGTGAAACTTAAAGACAAGAAACTTCTGCATTTTCTGCTCGGAATTGTCGTAAAATATTTTCAGTCGAAAAATCTTCTTGGAAATTTAATTTACCCATAAAAATTCAAAAAAGTTCAAAATATCTTTGCACAGAATTGATTCAAAAATTGCTTTTATTTTTTTATGAGAAAAGTGAAACTTAAAGACAAGAAACTTCTGCATTTTCGGCTCGAAATTGTCGTAAAATATTTTCAGTCGAAAAATCTTCTTGGAAACGACTTTAGCCTATTAAAATCCAATAAATTTCAAAATATCTTTTCAAAGAATTGATTCAAAAATTGCTTTTATTTTTTTATGAGAAAAGTGAAACTTAAAGAAAAGAAACTTCTGCATTTTCTGCTCGAAATTGTCGTAAAATATTTTCAATCGAAAAATCTTCTTGGAAATTTAATTTACCCATAAAAATTCAATAAATTTCAAAATATCTTTGCACAGAATTGATTCAAAAGTTGTTTTTCTTTATTTATGAGAAAAGTGAAACTTAAAGACAAGAAACTCCTGCATTTTCTGCTCGGAATTGTAAAATATTTTCAGTCGAAAAATCTTCTTGGAAATTTAATTAACCTATTAAAATTCAATAAATTTCAAAAAATCTTTTCAAAAAATTGATTCAAAAATTTCTTGTATTTTTTTATGAGAAAAGTGAAACTTAAAGACAAGAAACTTCTGCAATTTCTGCTCGGAATTGTCGTAAAATATTTTCAGTCGAAAAATCTTCTTGGAAATTTAATTAACCTATTAAAATCCAATAAATTTCAAAATATCTTTTCAAAGAATTGATTCAAAAATTGGTTTTATTTTTTTATGAGAAAAGTAAAACTTAAAGACAAGAAACTTGTGCATTCTCTGTACCGAATTGTCGTAAAATATTTTCAGTCGAAAAATCTTCTTGGAAACGACTTTAGCCTATAAAAATTCAATAGATTTTAAAAATTCTCTTCGAAGAATTGATTCAAAAATTGCTTTTTTTTTATGAGAAAAGTGAAACTTAAAGACAAGAAACTTCTGCATTTTCTGCTCGAAATTGTCGTAAAATATTTTCAGTCGAAAAATCTTCTTGGAAATTTAATTAACCTATTAAAATTCAATAAATTTCAAAAAATCTTTTCAAAGAATTGATTCAAAAATTTCTTTTATTTTTTTATGAGAAAAGTGAAACTTAAAGACAAGAAACTTCTGCATTTTCTGCTCGGAATTGTCGTAAAATATTTTCAGTCGAAAAATCTTCTTGGAAATTTAATTAACCTATTAAAATCCAATAAATTTCAAAATATCTTTTCAAAGAATTGATTCAAAAATTGGTTTTATTTTTTTATGAGAAAAGTAAAACTTAAAGACAAGAAACTTGTGCATTCTCTGTACGGAATTGTCGTAAAATATTTTCAGTCGAAAAATCTTCTTGGAAATTTAATTAACCTATTAAAATTCAATAAATTTCAAAATATCTTTTCAAAGAATTGATTCAAAAATTGCTTTTATTTTTTTATGAGAAAAGTGAAACCTAAAGACAAGAAACTTCTGCATTTTCTGCTCGGAATTGTCGTAAAATATTTTCAGTCGAAAAATCTTCTTGGAAATTTAATTAACCTATTAAAATTCAATAAATTTCAAAAAATCTTTTCAAAGAATTGATTCAAAAATTTCTTTTATTTTTTTATGAGAAAAGTAAAACTTAAAGACAAGAAACTTCTGCATTTTCTGCTTGGAATTGTCGTAAAATATTTTCAGTCGAAAAATCTTCTTGGAAATTTAATTAACCTATTAAAATCCAATAAATTTCAAAATATCTTTTCAAAGAATTGATTCAAAAATTGCTTTTATTTTTTTATGAGAAAAGTGAAACTTAAAGACAAGAAACTTCTGCATTTTCTGCTCGAAATTGTCGTAAAATATTTTCAGTCGAAAAATCTTCTTGGAAATTTAATTTACCCATAAAAATTCAATAAATTTCAAAATATCTTTGCACAGAATTGATTCAAAAATTGCTTTTATTTTTTTATGAGAAAAGTGAAACTTAAAGACAAGAAACTTCTGCATTTTCTGCTCGGAATTGTCGTAAAATATTTTCAGTCGAAAAATCTTCTTGGAAATTTAATTTACCCATAAAAATTCAATAAATTTCAAAATATCTTTGCACAGAATTGATTCAAAAATTGCTTTTATTTTTTTATGAGAAAAGTGAAACTTAAAGACAAGAAACTTCTGCATTTTCTGCTCGAAATTGTCGTAAAATATTTTCAGTCGAAAAATCTTCTTGGAAATTTAATTTACCCATAAAAATTCAATAAATTTCAAAATATCTTTGCACAGAATTGATTCAAAAATTGCTTTTATTTTTTTATAAGAAAAGTGAAGCTTAAAGACAAGAAACTTCTGCATTTTCTGCTCGGAATTGTCGTAAAATATTTTCAGTCGAAAAATCTTCTTGGAAATTTAATTAACCTATTAAAATCCAATAAATTTCAAAATATCTTTTCAAAGAATTGATTTAAAAATTGCTTTTATTTTTTTATGAGAAAAGTGAAGCTTAAAGACAAGAAACTTCTGCATTTTCTGCTCGGAATTGTCGTAAAATATTTTCAGTCGAAAAATCTTCTTGGAAATTTAATTAACCTATTAAAATCCAATAAATTTCAAAATATCTTTTCAAAGAATTGATTCAAAAATTGGTTTTATTTTTTTATGAGAAAAGTAAAACTTAAAGACAAGAAACTTGTGCATTCTCTGTACGGAATTGTCGTAAAATATTTTCAGTCGAAAAATCTTCTTGGAAACGACTTTAGCCTATAAAAATTCAATAGATTTTAAAAATTCTCTTCGAAGAATTGATTCAAAAATTGCTTTTTTTTTATGAGAAAAGTGAAACTTAAAGACAAGAAACTTCTGCATTTTCTGCTCGAAATTGTCGTAAAATATTTTCAGTCGAAAAATCTTCTTGGAAATTTAATTAACCTATTAAAATTCAATAAATTTCAAAAAATCTTTTCAAAGAATTGATTCAAAAATTGCTTTTATTTTTTTATGAGAAAAGTGAAGCTTAAAGACAAGAAACTTGTGCATTCTCTGTACGGAATTGTCGTAAAATATTTTCAGTCGAAAAATCTTCTTGGAAATTTAATTAACCTATTAAAATTCAATAAATTTCAAAAAATCTTTTCAAAGAATTGATTCAAAAATTTCTTTTATTTTTTTATGAGAAAAGTGAAACTTAAAGACAAGAAACTTCTGCATTTTTTGCTCGGAATTGTCGTAAAATATTTTCAGTCGAAAAATCTTCTTGGAAATTTAATTTACCCATAAAAATTTAATAAAGTTCAAAATATCTTTGCACAGAATTGATTCAAAAATTGCTTTTATTTTTTTATGAGAAAAGTGAAACTTAAAGACAAGAAACTTCTGCATTTTCTGCTCGAAATTGTCGTAAAATATTTTCAATCGAAAAATCTTCTTGGAAATTTAATTTACCCATAAAAATTCAATAAATTTCAAAATATCTTTGCACAGAATTGATTCAAAAGTTGTTTTTTTTTATTTATGAGAAAAGTGAAACTTAAAGACAAGAAACTTCTGCATTTTCGGCTCGAAATTGTCGTAAAATATTTTCAATCGAAAAATCTTCTTGGAAACGACTTTAGCCTATAAAAATTCAATAGATTTTAAAAATTCTTTTCGAAGAATTAATTCAAAAATTGCTTTTATTTTTTTATGAGAAAAGTGAAACTTAAAGACAAGAAACTTCTGCATTTTCTGCTCGAAATTGTCGTAAAATATTTTCAGTCGAAAAATCTTCTTGGAAATTTAATTTACCCATAAAAATTCAATAAATTTCAAAATATCTTTGCACAGAATTGATTCAAAAATTGCTTTTATTTTTTTATGAGAAAAGTGAAACTTAAAGACAAGAAACTTTTGCATTTTCTGCTCGGAATTGTCGTAAAATATTTTCAGTCGAAAAATCTTCTTAGAAATTTAATTAGCTTATAAAAATTCAATAAATTTGATAAAATCTTTGCACAGAATTTTCAATTAATTTGATTCATTACTTAATAGATTTCCTAATATACAGTTAAATGAATGATTATGACGTCACAGTTTGTGTAAGGCGTGTGTTTGATAAATTAATTTTTGTGGAACAGTGCAGAAACTATTCAATTTTCTAGACCACTTATTTTAAATTGAGAAAATTTTCAAATACATTAGATTTTTAAAATTTTTTCGCAAGTCTCACAGGCTAACTCACAAAATTCCTAAAGTTACTCGAATTTAACCCATGATTTTACCAATAATGGTCCATTATTGGTTTTAATAATTGGATAATAATGGAACTGTTGTCTCTCAATATTGGGACATTAATGAGCCAATAATCTTTTTTCCATTGGGATATTAAATCAAAATTATACGAAACTTACGAAGAAACGTTTCATTGCAAGGCCGTTAAATTCAATACAAGATAATTGTACATAAATATATATATTTTTATTTAGATTTTTATTTGTGTAATTATTATTGATTATTATTCATGTAATATTAAATCTGGTCCAAAAAACGTATTTAAAAAAATTGTCTGGATGTATGTGTGTGTGTGTATTAACATTACATTTGCCTCAATATCTCAGAACCAAAAAGAGCTAAAGGTTTCAAATTTTTTTAAATTGTAGTTCTTCGCGGGGGACATAAAATGAGAGTATTTTCAGCCCGATTTACAAAGTTCAACTAGTTTCTTTTGCATTTTTAATTTTATAAAAAAAATATTTTTGTCCAAAACTTTAAAAAAATGTTAGGACACCTATAAATGTTTTTTCTTAGTTTTGTAGAGTTTTTCAGACGCATCTTTTGAGCCCTCATTCAACATTTTTCTTTATAATATTATCCGGAGATATTAAACTTTTAAAAATATAAATTTTTGTAAAATAATACTTTTTCTAAAATTTTGTTGAAAAATGTAAAATTAACTTTAAAAGTATTATTATCATCTTGTATAGCATTAAAAGACGCTTCGATTAACCTATTTTTCAACCTAATTCGGACAGAAATTATGAAATTATTAGTATTTTAAAAATCAAAAAATTTAAAAATTGTCGAAAATATCATTTTATTTATTTATCTAATATATTTCTATTATTATTATTAACAACTGTATGAGGAGGCAAAGTGTTCATGAAATGAACACAACGAGATTTACGAAAAGGTTCAACTTGGCAGCGGTTTTTATTTTATTTTTTTTTATTTTTATGCATCTTTTTTCGTGCAATTTAAAAGTTTTATTCTGGAAGTTAACTGAAGTGAGTATTAATTTTGTGATATTCATTTCTTTATGAATTTATTTATAACAATTTTATTTTGCGATAAGTCACTTTAATAATTAATTGGTTATCTAATCAATAATAAAGTCATGAATCTAATTTTAGAAAAAAATAACAAATTGTATAACAATTTGTTATCTTTCATTATAAAAGAAGAGGAACACAAAAATTTTATTAACAGCAAGGGATATTTAAATTACGTGGTTGTTAAAAAAATGATTTCAGCGGTTCACGGTCAATTCAAATCAAAATACATCCAACCTTACCAAAAATTCTTAAGAGGAAAATATTTTCATCAAATTAAAGAAGACCTTTCAAGTAATTTAATATTATTATTGTAAAATTTTCAAAAATAATAAATAATAATAGATAATATTAATATATAATTTTTGTATTTTATTAATTAATTTTTTTAAATTAGATACTTATCATCTAATAAAAAAATAATTAATGGTTGGTCAATGTTTTTCATTACTTTTAAGAATAAAAGTATATGCATTAATAATTTTTTCTAAATATTTTAATATCATTTATTTTATTTTACTTCCTTAAAATATTTTTTAATTTTATTTTTAGTTTATCATTGTTTTTAATTTCCTTATTTTTTTTATGATTTCAAAAAATTTTATTAGTGTTTTTGCTTCTTCATGGAGGAAGCTTTGTAGTCGTTTAATTTACAGAATTTTTCAAAATCCTTTAAACAAATTTTCTCCTATACATATAGGACTATGTTATTTAAGACCCTGAATCTGATCCTGCGTTTTTTGTGAATACGATAACTGAAAGAGGTTTCAAAGAATTTTGCTAAAAATTTTTAGGCATATTTATCGTAAAAATATCTCAAAGTGGATTGATGGGCATTAAAAAATCTTCAGAAAATTTTTTTTTTTAATTGGATATTGAAGTTTTTTATAATAAAATCTTATTCTTCGCTTCAAGACGAATCAATTGGTCTATATAAAATATAAATTGTATGAAAATTTGCAAATTTAATCACAATTGAAGCCGAAAAATTAACATTTTTATCAAAAAATCAGTTTTTTTATCAAAATTAAGTTCCTGTACAATAAAATTTTACTCATTTTTTTCAAAAATCTAATTTTAAAATTTTTATAATTAATTACATTTAAAGTTGAAAAATTCATTTTTTTACTGAAATTTTTTTGTTTATTTAGTATTATATTATTGTAATATAAAATTTTATTTTTTTATTAAAATGATTGAACTTGATTTTATAAATGTTAGATTGTATTAGAAATTACTTAAAAATTGAATATAATTTTCCTTAATGCTTTTTCCATGAGGAAGCAAATTTTTTTGCTGATTGTAAAGAGAAAGCAAAATTTTCAAGTAATGAAGATCTTAATTTACAACTTGTTTTATTTGTATTTTTTTAATTTTTTATTTCATGTTTTTTCTCACTAATTTTATTTATTGTTACTTTCTTTTTTTTATCAGATAAGATTTTACATCCAAACATAGAAGTCGATGCTCCGGAGAAGCGTAAAGATGATGACTATTTAATGTTATTATTACGGGCAATCAAAGAAAACTCGGACATTTTATTAAAATTAGAAAATAATTTTAACTCACTTTTAAAGAAGAAGTTTTTAAACGAAAAAGAATGTACAATTCTTTTAAATTCAATGTTTCCCGGCGAAAGTGTCACAGTCACTAAAATTTCTAAATTACAAAATGTATTTAATAACAAAATTCATGATTTGAAGCTGATTTCTGAAGGTTTCTTTTTTTTTAAATAAAGAAACTTTAAATATTTAATTTCAACTAAGAAGATAAATAACTTTTGTTGTTTAATGCCTAATTTTTGGATACTTTTAGCCTCTTTCTTTTCTTCCCTCTCTTAATCCTGAATTTGCAAAGTAGTAAGGTGTTAATATAATTCCAGAATAGATTATTTGCTTATTTTCTTTTAGATTACTTGCTTATTTTATTATTGGCTTACTTAATTGCCGATTTCCTTCTTGCTTACTTCCTTAATTGTTTATTTTCATTTTTGCTGCCTTCATTTTCTACTTATTTCCTTTTTACTTATTTGCTTGATTACTTACCTTTGATGTTTATTTCCTTATTAGTGGAAAATACTTATCAAGAGCCCTCTTCTTTGCAAGAATCAAATGAAGATCCAATAGAAAATGTTGGAATTCAACATATTCAACATAATACAATTGGTGAAAGTTATTTAATTTAATCATAATAATTAAAAATACTACTAGTACTTTCCTAGATTATAATCGTGATATCTGTAGAATATCCTTTAAATATTCATTTATGATATTTATTTATATATTTCTTTAATTTTCCAATTTTTATAATTATTAATGCAGAATATTTTACAATAGATGTCATGGAAACACAGAGTATTAAAATTAAAAGAAACAGAAAAGCATCTTTGGAGCTTCTGTTGGATCAGTGTGGACAATACGATCAATGGAAAAAATTTTAGAAGTTAATGGAAATATCTAATTTTTTTAAAAGTTGAATTAGTGACTGACTTTTTGCTTCTAAATTAATAATTTTTAACGAATACTAATGTAAAGAGAAAAGAAGGGAAGATATTTTACTTTTATTATTGTTTCTGACTTTCTTCAATAAAGTTATTTTTATTAAATAATGATTCGCCACAAGGTTCACAAATTTTGCTCGTTATAACCGAGTTGCCCGCTATAACCGTTTGTTTATCTCGCTATAAAGTAACTCTGGGGTTACTTTAACACGACTCTGGTGTTACTTTAACACGACTTGTAGTATTGTTCTAATATAGTAATAAAAGTTTTCGGAGCAGTAATTTTTTAATAAATTGTTGTAAATATTTCAAAAATACTTCTTAGTTATTATATTCCTCAGTAATTAATGATTGTTATTAAACAGTATTTAATTAGCAGCTGATAGGTAACTTACGTTCAAAAACTTAAAACATGCAATTTAATTGATTGATACTGATAACCAAGGAGAGTCCAGAATAGAGTCGACGCGCTGATACTAACGCGCTCCTCCTATGTATTCCATATGGACGAGCGCGTTACTATCAGCGCGTTCATACCGACGTCGACTCTATTCTGGACTCTCTCAATTTTATACCATTGAATTTAATCCATGTTGTCGAATAAACACGTGTGTTGCTGCGAAAAAATGTTCTAAATGGCTTACTGTCAACATCAATTAATTTTTTTGGTCCAGTTTGTTCAGCATGTTCCAGGACCTCTTGCACAACTGATGCCTGGAAAAGTTGGGGTAGGGTGTTTATTCCTATGTTTTTTGGGTCGCTAAAACCAAAAAAGACTACCAAAAACAAATTCTTCCCTCCCTTAACCCTCTACAACCCCCTTAACAACCCCGAGGTGAGGGGTCGAAATTCGAATTTTCACGAAAAGTCGATTACGCCCTACTAAAAATCCCTGTATAAGATCTTGTACTAGAAAATGCACATGTTCAGCAGCTGAACTTGTACAAGTTCTGGTAAGAACATGTACAATTTCTTGTACCAGGATTTGGAACAAGTTCTTGTATTAGCACTTGTACAAGAAAATAAACTTGTACAAGAAAATGTACAAGATCTTGTACAAGTTCAAGCACAAGTACTTGTACATGAACACGTTCATGTTCTTGCACAAGTATATTTATAAATAATTTTTTTTTAGAAAATTGGATCAAGTAAATTAATAAATAAATTTTTTTTTTAAATTGGCATTTTAATAACTTATAAGCATTAAGACTCTCCACTTTAGGCAAGCTAAAAACTATTGCGCAGCTCTAAAAGCTTATAAAAACTACTGCGCAGCCTTTAATGTTTTTAATTTTTACAACTTAAAAATAATGTTTAAAGAAAATGTACAAGTACTTGCACATGAACTCGTACAAGTTCTTGTATTAGAACTTGTACAAGATCTTGTACATTTTCTTGTACAAGTTTATTTTCTTGTACAAGTACTCGTACATTTTCTTGTACAAGTTCTAATACAAGAAATTGTACATTTTCTAACCAGAACTTGTACAAGTTCAGCTGCTGAACATGTGCATTTTCTTGTACAAGATCTCATACAGGGATTTTTAGTAGGGCGGTGTCTAAACCTACGTTTTTTGGGTCGCTGAAACCAAAAAAGACTACCAAAATCAAATCTTTTCCACCCCCGACCCCCTACAACCCCCTGCAATAATTTTTTTCAAATAAAACGAACTGATTTTTGGGAAATTGAAAATTAAATATTAATTGTCAAAAATTATTGCAGGGGGTTGAGGGTGGAAAGGATTTGATTTTGGTAGTCTTTTTTGGTTTCAGCGACCCAAAAAACGTAGGTTTAGACACCGTAATCGACTTTTCGTGAAAATTCGAATTTCGACCCCTCACCCTGGGGTTGTTAAGGGGGTTGCAGGGGGTTAAGGGAGGGAAGAATTTGTTTTTGGTAGTCTTTTTTGGTTTCAGCGACCCAAAAAACATAGGAATAGACACCCTACTCCACTTTTTTTAAACTGAAATTCCAACCCCCGGGAGTAGGTGTAAGGGGGTGGTAGCGGAAAAATGGCCGATGAAAAAAATTTTTCATGGTCATATTCGGTTTCAGCGACCCCAAAAACATGGGGATAGGGGGGTGTGATCTCTGGGTTTTGACTTTTTTATTTTTTTGTGTGCCTGTGTAATCATAAAGTAATTTATAACATTGAATTTTTAAAAATATTAAAACCTTTTAACAAACAAACAAAATTAAACTTCTTACGCAGGTTATAAATTATTTTTCAGTACTACTTATCGAATAACGAGTCACTGAAAAAAAGTTTTTTCTTTTGTTTTTCTTTTGAGAAAGAAAGTTCTATTTCTGTGTTTTTGTTATGAATTCTGGTCCCAGGGCATGGAAGAAGAATTCATAGAGAGAAATACTGATTACTTAAGGCTAACACACAATAGTTTCCTGAAAGTCGTTCGGGAACATGAAAAGGCCTAAAGGTACATTTTCACCTCTAAGCTTTAAAGCTTTAAAGGTGCATTTATACGAAAAATATATCAACGCGATTTCGACATTTTTCGGTAAACCGTTAGGTTGAGTTCACAATAAGATAAATCGTCTCAATTTCTAAGATGATTTGATGCGCAGTAAATAAAAATGTATATACGCGCATCGCATCGTTTTGAAAGACGAGACGATTTTTAGCTATTCTGGAACCAGCCTTTAAGGTGACTATACCATTGCATTGTGTGTGAACGTACAGCTTAAAGACGATTTTCCAATAATAATTTTCATATCAAACGAAAAATTTTTCATTGAAGTAAGAGAGAGAGATATACAGTCTGTCTCTCTTACTCCAATATATATTTTCCATTCTGGACCATTTTTACAGAAGGTGTGAGGGTGGAGTCCCATGACAGCGTTTTGCGTTGCGTCGTAATGGGAGAGAAAAAGACGCAAATATACGTTTGCTGCATTCTCTCTCATTACAACGCAACGCAAAACGCTGCCATGGGACTGCGGCCTAAGGGTGGAGTCCCATGACAGCGTTTTGCGTTGCGTCGTAATGGGAGAGAAAAAGACGCAATATACGTTTGCTGCATTCTCTCTCATTACAAAGCAAAGCAAAACGCTGCCATGGGACTGCGGCCTAAATGCTTCTTTTTTTGTCGACGAACGGTCGACTTTTACTTGAACGGTACATACTGCTGCCAACTGTGACATTAAATTTATTATGATTGATTTCAATTGATTAATTAATAATATTTAAAAAAAACAGCAAAATTAATTATTAATAATTAAATAATTTTATAACTAATTCATTAGGTATGTTTTCGTTGCCTGCACTTCTTACACTTTAACACCTAACCTGCACTATGCTGTTCTCTTTGCCGGATGTGACGTAATTTTACCATACATTTCGCTACACTTTCTGCACCTACTCTTGAGGTGGTGTAAAAGTTACACTTAGTGCAGGCAACGAAAACATACCTATTATTAAAATTCAATTAATGCTACATGTAACTATAATAAATTTACATTTCAAAGTTGGCAACAGTTGCCTTCAAGTCATAAGGCCTAAGCACAACTGTTTTGCGAACGCAAAGAATGAGTTAGAAAAGGACAGAGAATAGATTTGACCAATCAAAATAAGTGGTAAAAAATCCAGTCATCTGATTGGTCAAAACTGTTCCACTGTTCTACTAATCTACCACCATGGAACTGCACTCAAAATGCTGACATGAAAATTGGAATTGAAGAATCGCCTTTAGCCGTAAGCACATAACCCAACCCAACCCTGAAAGAAGAAGAAATTTCTAAACAGAAGAAGAAGAAGCAAGTGAATAAACTCGTTTGTTTGAAACACTGAATTGTCTCTATTATTAATGAAAGTATTCTTTTTTCTACTATTTTATGATTATTAAAATTTATAAGTAAACCAATTACAATGAAAATTAGGAATTTAAATCTTTACATAAAAAGAAATATTTCCACCAAATATTACGTCAAAATATTCAGTAGCTTTTGAGATGTCAAAATTTTTGAAAAATTTTGAAATCGATATATCTTTTTTTTGACATCTCAAAAACTACTGAATATTTTTACGTAACATTTGGTGGAAATATTTCTTTTTATGTATAGATTTAAATTCCTAAGTTTCATTGCAATTAGTTTACTAATATATATATATAGAAATCACGTTCACCTTTTTCATTTTATAATTATATTGAAGTCTCCTCACACTACATTATATCTATTTATTAATTTAGTTTCGAGTCGACACAAAACTAAATTCAGTTTGTTAATTTAATTTCGAGTCAACTCAGAAATTAAAACGAAACTATACTTTCGTAACGGTCCTTGCTAAAAACTATAATTATTTTTAAACAAAAAATATTTTCAAACAAACAAAAAATAATTTTTAAACAAACAAAAAATAATTTTCTCATAATTGAATTTTTTGAACAGTAGAAAAATGGAGGACTCAAGAGGAGTTAGGAGAGGGAAATGCGATTGTGGAAATTGTGACGAATTCGAGTGGATTATAGGATCCAATTCTTCACAGTGTTCTTATTGCGGATGTTTTCCAACAAAGCACAGAATAATAAAAGGAAGGAATGAATCACAAGATTTTGATACCATAAACGCTGAACAACAAAGTAATGTTTCATCTCAAGAAATTAAAGATGCTTTAGATTCGGACATTTGGATTGATGATGGTCAAAATTTTCGGCCTTACTCATCACCTGCAATTGTATCTTTCAATGAGAAAAATGGAATTCAAGCTTCTCAAAACGCTTCATCAAATACGAAGAGTACGGATGAGATTAGAAACAAGCCGTTTCCAAACGATAAACAATTATCACGACAACCTTCTACATCGATTTCCGGCAGTGGTGAAAAATCAAAAAGAAAAAACCCTTCATCTCTTCAGCTTACAATAACTTTCAAAAATAATGAGGTAAATTATATTATACTAGCAAATGATATGCGCGCGGAACGCAATATTCCATTTTTTATTATTTTGTAAATTAAAAATTTTTATATTTTTAATTATAAACATAAATTTTTAAATGATTACAGATTCAAAATTTTAAAAATTCACTTATTAAGTACATAGTATCTATTATATATTCTTGTTTATTATTACTTAAAATTTTTAAAAAAAATTTGTCGTAGGAATTTCATTATTCTCATGAATAATAAAATTCTTTAGAGGAATTCAATTATTTTAAAAACAATTTAAATAAAAATTCTCGAAAGAATACAATTATTTTTCATAATATTAATTAAATTCGATTATTTTTAAAAATTTCAAAATAAATTTAATTATTTTCAAAATTTTTAATGAAATACCTTTAAAAAATTTAATTATTTTCAAAAATTCTGATAAACTTTTTCGAAACAATTCAATTATTTTTATGAATTCTAAAATCCTTCTCAAAAATTTAATTATTTTCAATAATAAGAAAATTCTTCGCAAGAATTAAAATAGTTTCATAAATAATAAAATGTTTCGGTGGGATTCAATTATTTTCAATCCAATTTTCATAAAATTTCCCAAAATAATACTACTATTTTTAAAAATATTATTTAAATTCAATTAAGTATTTTCAAGAGTTTTAATAAAAATTCAATTATTTTCAACAATTCTGGTACAAAATTCTTCGAAACAATTCAATTATTTTTATAAATTGTAAAATTCTTGGCAAGAATTTAATTTTTTTAATATATATAATAAAATTCTTATGAAAAATTGTTGATAAAAATTGTTGAAATGAATTCAAGTATTTTCAAATTTTTTTATAAATACTTTACAAGAATTCAATGATTTTCAGTAATAAATCGACAATTTAGTTATTTTAGAAAATAATTGGATTCTTGAATAGAATTTTATTAAAACTTTTTTAAATAATTGAATCCTTGCGAAAAAATGTATTATTTCTTAAAAAATTTAATTTTTGCAAAATTTAAAAAAATAAGTAAATTTTTGAGAAGAATTTTATTAAAATTGTACTTAAAATAATTAAATTCCTATGGAAATTTTTCTATGCATTTATTGATATTATTGAATTATTCCGAAGAATTTAAAACAAATGTTCAAAAATAATTAAATTCCAGCGATAATTTCATTATTTTTAAAAATAATTGAATTCTTGAATAGGATTCTATTAAAAGTTTTTTAAATAATTGAACTCTTGTGAAAAATTCTAATATTTTCGTAAATAATTGAATTCTTACAGAGAATTAATAAAAACATTTTTTTTAATAATTGATTTTTTCGAAGAATTTAAATTAAAATTTTTAAGAATAATCACATTTTTTGAGCAATTCCTGTAAAATTGTATTGAAAATAATAAAAATCGTGCTATGCATTTTTTTATTTATGAAAATAATTCTCGGACTGGTTATATTTTTGTCAGTAATTGGTCCGTAAAATTTTTCATTTTTAGTCCGTATTTTTAAATACTTTCACTGGTTCTAGCTCTGAAAATGCTATTCTAAATTAATTGAATGCCTGTAAAATTTTTATTATTTATGAAAATAATTAAATGTTTGCGTAGAATTTAAAAAATTTTTTTTTAAATAATTGAATTCTTTTGAGAAATTTTATGAAAATACTAGATATTGAAAATAATTGAATTTCGAATATGTTTTGAAAGTAATTGAATCGTTTAATTTGATTGATTTAATTTTTGATTATTTTCCAAATAAAGAATTACGTGGAAAGTATAATTCCGAAGAGCTTTCCTCACAATATAGACAACGTTATAAAAAGTGGAGTAGTATTGCTAAGTACCCAAAAAGCCAGCATAATTAGAGAAACTACAAAAGCAATAATTCACAAGAAGTTGAGCACCGATAAAGATATAGTCGAGGATGTGGCTAAATTGTTGTGTCAGAAGATTCCTACATTGAAGGGAAAGTTTGGATTGAAACATGTAGGCATAAACATAAAAACTATAAATATATGAATACAATTATTAATATTACGGAATAACGCAGTAATTCATGTTTCTAGGAAGAAGTACTCACGAAAATGAACGAATGCATTAAAAACCATGCTCGGTATGCAAGAAAAAAAGATACAGAAGACATTAGCATACAAATCTTGTGTACTGAGATGGAGAAGGAAGTGAATAGTGTTGGAGCAAAATCAATTAATGTAAACAAATTAAAACAATTGTTGGAGAAGACACGAAATAAAAGAGGCCTCGAAAGAAATCAGCGTCTTACATATTTACTACGTATCCAGCTCTGCGAATACAAGAATTAGTAAAGTATTTTCGAACATGACAAACTAAATTCATTAGATTCACTTCTTTTAAACAAAAAAAATAATAACAGGGTTGCCACAAAAATTTAATTTTGCTTCTCTCTGATTCTAGAAAATATTTTGATTCATTCTAAAAATTATTATGTACTCAAAAAAATGTTCAATCAATCAGTAGTTTCATTTAAAATAAATATTTAATCATTATTATTTTCCCAAAAGAATTTTTAAAAATTGCAAATCCAAACCTTCTGTAATTTAATAACTCATAAGAATGTTGTTACATACTCCAAATTCTTCAAAATTATTTTCATCATTTCAATTAAATTCTTATTTTTAAAAGTTAGTAACTAAACTTCTTTTTCAAATCAATTATTCTTAATAATTTCCGACAAAGTTATTTGAGAATTTTAAAATCTATTTATTTACAATTCAATTTTATAGAATTTCGATTATTCCAAAATGCTTCAATTAAATACATATGAAAAAATAAAAACTTGAAATAATTTCAAAAATGACTAATTAAACTTTCAAAAAGTTAGTTGAACAGAATTTTTAATTAAAAGTATGCAAAATTCATATTTTTGAAGAATTTAATTTTAACCTTTTCAAATTTTAAGTATTTCTAAAAATTGCAATTAATTGTAACTTCTCAAAAATTCAACTAGTATCTAAAACTTTCACTGCGAAATTAAATTTTAAATACATTTTTAATAGAAAATTCTACAAAAATTCCATTGTTTAAATTCGAAAATAAAAAATGTATGTAATAATTGAATGTTTCTTTAAATTGATTTCCTATAAATAATTTTATCAAGAAATTTTCAAATAATTAAATTCTTTCGACGAATTTTAATAGAATTTTTTAAGAATAATTAAATTCTTTTGGAGAATTCAATTAAAATTATATTAAATAATTGAAATTCTATAATGAGTTTTATTTATGAAAATAATTTAATTTCTAAGAACAATTAAATTATTATTTATGAGAATAATTATATTATTGCGAAAAATTTTATAAAAGAATGTTAAACATTGATTTCTTTATAGCTGTTCAGAATTCGAATTGAATTAAGTTATGTTCTATTAAAAAAAGTTTTATTCATGTTTCTTAGTGCGAAGATTAATAATTAAAAATTTTATTAGTTAATTTAAAAAAGATACACACTAAAATTTTTTAATAAAATTGAATTTTCCCAAAATTTATTTAAAAATTCTGAAAAATAAGATTTTTAAAATTTTTTAATTCTATTGTTTCAAGATAACTGAATTTTTGTAAACAAATAATTGAAAATTTTTGAAATAACTGAAATTTCTTTACATTCTAAAAAAATATTCAAATTCTTTTAAAGAATTTTATTTAAATTTTTCGAAAATAATCAAGGGAACTTATTGCAGAATTTCAATTATTTTTAATACAATTTTAATCGAATTCCTCGAAAAATGTAATTATTCTTAAAATTTTTATGAATATTCGTCGAAAAAATTCAATTATTTCTAAAAACTGTAAAAAAATTCTTCTCAAGAATTCAATTATTTACATAAATAGCAATATTCTTGAGATTTACTAAATTCTTTTGAATATTATTTTTAAAAGTAATAAAATTAGAGCTGTGCAAAATTCGAACCGAACCGAGTTTTGTTCGGTATTGGGGCGCCGAAATGTCGAATGTTGAATATTCGACATTCGAACTGGGCTAGTTCGAATGTCAAATATTTGACATTCGAACTAAGCGAAAAAATTCAAACAGTTTGGTTCGAATTATTTTGCACAGCTCTAAATAAAATTCTTCGCAAAAGTTGAATTATGTTTATATTTTTTTTAAATTTAGTCAAAATTTCAATTATTATCAAAATAAACTAAATTCTTCTCCACAATTCAATTATTTTCAAAAAGTTTAATAAAATTCTACGCAAACATTTAATTATTTTCATAAATAATAAAATTCTTTGGAAGGATTCGATTATTTTTTTAAATAGTAAAATTCTTTGCAGAAATTCAATTAATATTAATACATTTTAATAAAATTGAATTAATCAAATTTTTAATTAAAATTATGAACAGATAAGATTATTTAAAAAAATTGAAAAAATTATTTGTTTAACTCAACTTTTTTCTAAATTTTTAATTAAAATTTTTAAAAAAATTTGAAGAAACTCGTCAAAAGAATTTAATTATTCATAAAAACTCTAATATAATTTTTTGAAGCTATTTGTAGAATTATTTATGTTCGAAATCAAATAAATTTAAATTTGATGAGAAAAGAAACCGAGAAAAATCAGGACAAAGTCGGGAAATAACCAGGAATTTTGTTGAACGAAAATAGTAGACACCCTGCATTCGAATTGCACAGCTCTAATTTTTTTTAATGTTTACAAATTCTATTCTAAATAATTTAATTCCTGTGAAATTTTTATTATTTTGAAAATAATTGAATGTTTCTGTAGAATTTTACCAAAATTCTTTTTAACTATATAACTGATTTCTTTTGAGAAATTTTATTAAAATACTAAATATTGAATATAATTGCACAAATTATAAAAAATTTTGGAAAATAATTAAAATTTTTAAAAATAATTGAATTCTGCAATAAATATTATTAAAATTCCTGAAAATAATTTAATTTTTGGGAATAATTTTGATATTTATCAAGATAATTAATTTCTTTCGAATAACTGCGTTAAAATTTTTGAAATAATATTAAATATATAATAAAATATTCAACTAATTTCAACATAATATCTAGAAATTAAAATTTTTCAAAAAAATTACTTCGTTAAGTAATTTATAAGGAATAATTTTACAATATTTTTTCAAGAATTAAGTTACTTAAAATATATTATTGTCAGAAATAGAAAAAATGAAGGTTCTTTTTTGAATTCATGGTAATTTCATAATTCATGAGACAAACAAAAAAGACACTGACCTGTGTCATCTCTGAATTATTTTTTCTTTATTAATTCAGAGAATAATGTAAAATTAACTATTTATACTTTTTTTAGCTCCTCTGGGAATTTTCTCAACTTGTAGATTTGCCAGTAATAAAAATGCGAGACAATTTTATCATGGCAATAGCCTCAATTTCCGATGGGTTGCAATTGGTTTATCCAAATGTAACTAGAGACGAACAATTGTTTAAAGAAAACTCCAAAACCAGATTCGCTTTCTATTGTTAAAAAAATATAAAATTTTAACAGAATAAACCACAGTGCTCATTGCTTAGAGTTTAGAAAAAGATCATGTTAGGTAAGGTTAGACGGCAACACCGTGACAATTCTAATTCTAATTATTTTTTTCTATTTTATTTTTTAAAAATAAAATTAGCCATTATATCAAACTTGTCTCAAATTTCAATCATTTCAATGCAATTTTGAAAAATAAAAATATTATTATAAATAACATAATTCTTATCAAGGATTCAATGATTTTTAATGCAATTTAAATTTCTCACAAATGAATTTATTAAACAAATTTTTTTTTATTAAATTCGTTGCAAAAATTCAAATTTTTTTAAAATACAATTGTAATAAAAATTTTCAAAAAAATTCAATTATTTAAAAAAAACAGAAATTTTTTATAAAAATTCGATTATTTTCATAAATAATAAAATTCTTAGGAGAAATTTAATTATTTTTAATACAACTTTCAAAAAATTTTTAAAGAAAATTCAAATATCTATAATTATTAAAATTCTTTTGAAGAATTTAATTATATTCTATAAATTTAAATCCTACATTCTTCATAAGAATTGTATTATTTTTATAAATATTTAAATTCTTCAAAAGAATTCAATTTTAAAAAAAATTTTTAAAATTAAAAAAAATCTATAGAAGAATTCATAATTTCATAACTTTGTAAATTAAAAAAGTTTCACAAAACTCCATATGACACAAAATTGAATAGATTTTGATTTCTTGTATAGGAAATTATTTTTTTCACTGCAACCACTCATTTTACTTTCTAACTCCTCTAAAAGAAAGGTGAATTCCTCCAATTCATCATCACTGTCCGTATTTTATTAATAATTAAAATAACTAAATGATTAAAAATTTTAATATTTGAAAATATGTAATTTAAATAATTAAAAAACTAACCATTCTTTCCGGCTACCAGGAATGAAGACAATAATATAATTTAGAATTTGCCGAAACAGGTCTAAGCTTAAATAAGAGCTCGAACTAATAATAATATCTAATAACTTTAATAATTTCTCAAAAATGGTGTCGCCGGCAAAGTTTTTTGCAATTTGTCCTATATGATCCCTAAATTCTTACTTTCATTAAAAAATGGAATAAAAGAAGGTTCTTTAAAATGTAGTTATAATTAGTAAAAAATATTATTATTATATAAAAATTAGGATTTGTTTATTTTAAAAAAGGATTGAATAACGTATTGAATAATCAGAGATACTACGAATTCAGCTAGCATTTCAAAATTCCACGACTATTCCAGGTTTTCCAGACCATTTTTTTTAAATTTCCCTACCAAGAATTTTATTTATAAAAATAGTTTAATTCTTGCGAAGAACTTTATTAAACTGATTGATAATTCTAATTAAATTCTTTGAAGAATTTGTTTTAATTTTTTTAAATGGAATTTCTTTAATTAATTATTTTAATTGATAATTTATAAAATAATTGAATTTCATCAACAAATTTATTTCCAGTTTCTAAAATAATCGTGTTTCTTAATAATTGAAATTAAACATTTAATAATTGAATTTTATTAAAATTTCTAGAAAATTTTTTATTATGTCGATTTTTTTAACAATTATAATTAATAATTATATTGTAAACATTTATTAAAATTTTTGCTGGAAAATTAAACTTTTTTAATTAATTATATTTAAGTTTTTGTAAATTTTCTTTCAGTGTTTTTCAAAATGTATTTTTTTGTGAATTAATTTTCGAAAAATACATATTCTTAAAAATTAAAAATAATTCATTCTCTCGTGAAATTGTATTACAATTGTATTGAAAATAATTGAATTTTTGAAGATTTTTACTATTTATAAAAATAATTGAATTCTTGCAAAGAATAATATTAAAATTTTTGAAAATTTAATTATTATAAAGTATAATTTGAAATTAAAAATTTTTGTAATTTGCGTAATGATATTATGTAAAGAATTGAACAATATTAGGCAATAAAACATTTATATGACTATTAATTAATTAATTTTTTTGAATGTAACTTTAAATATTAGTTAATGGAGTTTTATACAATTAGAAGTGAGAATAAAAATGAAAAATGAAAATTTATTAAAACTTTTAAGAATTACATTTTTTTTCACAACAATAATTCGATAAACATGCATATCAGTTCTTCCTTATTACGTCCCTCGATGGAGAATGGAGGATTTTGGCATTTTTCTTCAATGAAAGCAGGATCAATATTGGGAAAAATGTCCCTGAGTTTATCATAAATTTCATTGTAGAAAATCTCATCCGTTTTGGAGGAGCTCGCCCCGGGAACATTTTCAGCAGGTCGTGATTTTTTTTTTTCATTCGACGATTCAATCTGAATCTCCTGCATCTGTGACCGAGATGAAGACGGCATCTGGTAAAACTGAATCGGCGGTTTCTTACTCTCCAAATTTGCAGAGGAAATGATAGTGGTGTGTTTCGAAGAAGTTGCCAACGAATTTTCCCCACTTTCATCCGAGCTTCTCGATTTTTTACTGCTTGATGCCGAACTTTCGACCTTAACCTGATCGCGTGATGACGATGATTTTCTTTTAGGCGCAGACTTATTTCCCTCAAGTTGATATTGCGGTTTTGGACACATGACGGGCATCAATTTCCATAATACCAAAATGACGCGATTCGACGCCATTCGGTAGGTATTTAACCTTCTTAAGATAATATCAATGCTGTATTCTGGAAACAATTCGTTGATCCATCTCGCTTCTTCAAGGATTTTGTCATCAACGTTGGCCATATTCTATTATGAAATAAAAATTTCGATTTTAGCCGTCAAAAATGTGATGAAAAATTTTTTTATTGTATGTGTATAAAACGCTAATTAAATGCACACAATAACTTTCACTTTGATCCCGGTCCCAGTGTTGAAATTATAATTTTTTGGAAATGGTATGTTTTAAGGGTTAATGAATGCAACTTCTTTAAGTTGAAGTTGGTTTACTATTATCAATGACAATCTAACTTTAATTTTATAAAAATTACATTCATTAACCTTTAAATTAAAAACGTACTATTTTCAAAAATTAAAAAATTTATAATTACTTAACTGGGTCCGGGACGAAAGTAAAAATGTTATTTTGTGCACTTAATTAGTGAAATAATTTAATTATTCATAAAAAAGGCACATGGGTAAGTCCATAACTAAAGGAGCATTCAGACCTCTGCAGGCTGTCTGGCTGCGCAGCCAGAAGCAATAAGAGTAAGGGAGAAGGTGTAATAAATTTGAATTTCCTTACTCTCTTACTCTTGTACGTCACCATGGCAACCTGCAGGCAGACAGACAGGCTGCAGAGGTCTGAACGCTCCATAAGAAATCAAAAATGTCCCCTACTTCTTGGATTTGGTTATAAATTCGAAATTTTGCAGCGGAATAGTAAAAAGCCTAAAGTCGATTTCGAAAAATTTTGGATTTACGTGATTTTCAATTTTTTTTTTCAAATTCTTATTATTTACTAACAATTTAAAACAAAATTTCGTATAAAAAAAAATTTTTTAAATAAACAATTTTTTGAAAAGTGACATTTTTTTGCTTTTAACAACAATTATTCGATTTCCACTTAATTTTAAATGAAATTCTCTTTTTACAAAGTGACATTTTTTTTATTTCTTTTAATATTTCGATTCATTTAGATTTCATGAGTATTTAAAAAAATTATGGAGGGTCTAAACAAAAAAAAAATTTTGGACAGGGAACTTTTGGACTCAGTGTATGATTAAATAAAGTAAATTAACTTTTAGACAAACGAATGAATGAAATTTTTCTTCTTTTATGTAGTGATTTGCTGTTTTTACAGGAAAAAGATTGTATAGCAACGACAAATATTATATTACATTATTATATACATCTTAAATATAAATTTAAAAATAAATTGAACAATTTTTGTATAATTGAGTGACTTACCAGAGAAGAAGACAATTCAATGACTGAAATGGTTGGTTGAGAGGTTTTTCCCAGATGGTTCAAACAAAAGAATCATGAAATAGAGATCTATATGAAAACACAGTCTCTTAAAGAGATGTCAATGACCGTCCCCAAATGCAACTGCGCTTGCTCTACAAACATGCTTCTTATTGGTAGAATGAAACTTGTCCATTTAAAATGCTTTATATATAAAACTTTTTAAATAGACCCGCTTTATTCTACCAATAAGACTCTCTTTGTGTATTTTAGATGGAGGTAAAGGTGAATACATAATTAGACGGTGTTTTAAAGCGCCATCATATTTAGTGACGTGGGTTTTCACAACCGTGAAGTCCCAGTATTTAAATTGACAAAATTCTGAAAAGAAAATAAATTTCTTAAATTTTCGCGTAAGTCTCACTGGCTAGCACACAAAAATTCCTAAGTTACAAGAATTCAACGATTTTACAGGTTAGAATTAGAAAATTTTCGTGGAATAGTGCAAAAACTTTTGAATTTTTAGTACCCAGTATTTAAATTTAGAAAATTCAGCCAATATATTAATTTTTTTATTTTTCGCTTAAGTCTCGAAAATCCAATCGACTTTATGATTGATAATTAACGATCAGAAAAAGAGTAGAAAAAACCACAAGAAAAATAATCGAACCAATTGCCGAGAATGATAAGAATAAAATATCCGCTTCATTTTCAACTTATGTTTTAATGCACAAAATAGTAAATTTTTTTAATTTAAATACAAACAATTTTTTTTCCTTTTTTAAGAATAAAATTCTCTTTTTTCTTCTTATTTTTTTATAAAAGACTTTTTATTTCTTTTTATTTTGCAGAGTGTTGAGGAGATGACTATCGGAGACTCCTGGTCGAATGTTAATTGCGAGTCCACATCTAAAAATCACATACTTTGAAATATTTGTTTTATTCGAATGCTGAAATTCAATTTTGCAAATCGTTGGTGCATAAATAATTTATTGTTTTCTCAGCATAGTCAATATTTAAAGCCGTGTAATGATGAAGATATTCTGTTCCGTCCTGCATTAAGTCAAACATTTTCTCTGCATTCTCGAAGTGATCGGTAATGAGTGATTTGAAAAACTGCAGTTTTTCCAGAATAAAACTTAAAGAATTTTTAATTTCGGGTCCTTAAAAAAGTGGTCAACTTCTGCCACACCAAGTTTAAAGAGTGCTCTTGTGCTCAATTTTCTTTTTTCCTGTATTATTTGATTTCCAAAATGATCTAGATTTACTTAGAAAAAACTTAGATTTTATTTTTAACTCTTCTTTTTCTTCTTTAAATCTATAACACTGGGTTAGAGAATAATTGAAAGCAAGTAGTCGATAACTAATTTTGATTTTTGTTTTTTTTTGGTGTCTCAATGTTCGGCACTGATTATTTAAGACGTCAATGTATTCATTATACAACAAACCATCTGAATGTTCGCCAATAAAATCTAAATTATGAAATAAAAAATAAATAAAAACACCACTGTAAAGTTAAAGCTGAAATATTCAATTAATAAAATAAGTATAAGTGATATGTAACCCCGTAATGTACTGCTCCGCGAAGCAGGGTGCGCGGAGGTAACACTAAAAAAATTTAATTTATACAAATAACCGATTAGTTGACTATTATCAATTAAATATTAAATATTGATAAGAATAATAAATAACGAATTTTTGTGAAATATTTTTAAAAATTTCTGCTCGGAAATTGGTATGGAATTCCGCACGAAATATCAGTAAAAAATTTTCGGTAAAATTTCAGAACCAAAATCAAGCGAATTAATAACGAATTTTTTTGAAATATTTTTAAAAATTTCTGCTCGGAAATTGGTATGGAATTCCGCACGAAATATCAGTAAAAAATTTTCGGTAAAATTTCAGAACGAAAATCAAGCAAATTAATAACGAATTTTTTTGAAATATTTTTAAAAATTTCTGCTCAGAAATTGGTATGGAATTCCGCACGAAATATCAGTAAAAAATTTTTTCAAAAAGTTTCAGTAAAATTTCCGAACGAAAATCAAGCGAATTAATAACGAATTTTTTTGAAATATTTTTTAAAATTTCTACTCAGAAATTGGTATTCAATTTCGTGGGAAATTTCAGCTAAAAATTTTTTTTTTAATTTTCGGTCATATTTCCGAACGAAAATCAGTCGAATTATTAACGAATTTTTTAAAAATTTCTGCTTGGAAATTTGTATAGAATTCCATTTGGAAATAAAAGCTAAAAATTACTAACGAATTTTTTACAGATAAAAAATATCCAACTTCCGGAGCGCAAAAGTTAAAATGTAAATTTTTCAAAAAAGATTTTTACTTAAAAAATATCAAATTCAATTTTTAATTTCAAATTTTTTTAATAATAAACATATTTACAAAAATTAGAACTTAACAATTATTTATTAAGAAGGATTTCAAATTTTCTGGAACAAAATCGTAACAAAAATTGTTGTCCCCTAATGTTGTTACTTTATCGTCATCTTCATCGTCATCTTCTTCTTCTTCTTCTTCTTTATCACCATTATCTTCTATTTCAACATCTTTGTCTTTATCGTCATCGTCGTCTGTTGTCACGTCTTCGTCAGTATTCCCTAAATAATCTGGTTCATTTTCTAATTTTTTATCATCTGGTTTCCAATCCGTATCCTCTTTTATTTTTCGTTTTTTTCCTTTGGGTTGAGGAAATCTTTCATGTAGCAACTTTATTTTTTCCTTTTTTTTATTTTCTCTTTCATTAAACTGTAATAATAATAATAATAATAATAATAATAATAATAATAATAATAATAATAATAATAATAATAATAATAATAATTTTTTTATTTTTTTTAAGGGAGGAGGCTTTATGCTTTTTACATTTTCAAAAAATGAAGAAAAGAATATAACTCAAAAAATATTCTGTTATAGGTGTTTATTAACAAATTTTTTTAATTGTAAAATTATTTGAAAACATCAATAACTTCTTTTTCAAATAAATAATTAATTATTATTTTTCCACGGGAATTAAGATTTTCAAAAATTTCAAATTTTCGATAATTCGAAGTCATAAGAGTGTGGTTTTTCAACTTCTAAGTATCAAGAGTCGATTGTATTAAAAATATTATTAATGTAACTTATTAAAAATTCTTTTTACCATTTTAATTCAATTATTATTTTCTAAAATTTTAAAATAAAATTTTTCTCTAAATCAACTATTTTTATTAATTTTTGAAAAAGTTCTTTGAGAATTTCGAAATATATTTGTTTAAAATAGAATTTTACGAAATTTGGATTATTCGAAAACTCTCCAAATAAATAAATTTCAGAAAATAAAAACTTCAAATTATATAAAAAAAATAAATTTAACTATTTCAGAAAAATTAATTCTTCAGAATTGCCAATTAAAAGTGTATAGAAAATTCAAATTTTCAAATATTTTAATTTTAAGAATTTCGATAAAAATTGTGCTAAAAATAATTAAAATTCTGCAATGAGCTTTATTTTTTATAAAAATAATTAAATTTCTAAAAGAAATTTATTATTAATAAATATAATTAAATCCATAAAAAAATTTTATATATAAAATTAATTGAATTATTAAGAAGAAAATTGTTATTTATAAAAATAATTGAGATTTTGACGATAATTTTTTTAAAATTTTGAACGTAATTGAACTATGTGAGAAGAATTTTATTACTTTTGAAAATAATTGAATATCTGAGATTATTTCTGAATTCTCCAAAATAAAATTTTTTAAAATGATTTTAACTAAAATTTTACTATAAATTAAAATTAGAATCATTACAATTTCAAAAAGACACAAAAATTCAGAATACTTAAATACTCCTCGTCGCTTTCTTCCTCGGCTTTCGACGTACTGGCTCTTGCAGAGTTCTCTTCAGAGGAGGAAGGATTAGCTGCGTAGCTTAGTCGAGTTTTAATTTTCAGGTTTATTGCCTTACTTCTTGTTGCTGTAAATTAATAATTTAAAGAAAAATTTTAATTGACATTAAATGTAAAATTCCATATGAATTTACGTGCAGAAATTATATCAGGCTTCACACTAAAAGCTCCCTTGCGGATTGTTTGGGTGAAAAGGGGGTCGAATTCGACCCCGTTATGTACCCGCTTTCTACTCGCTTTAGTAAATAGTAAATATCAAGCAAAGTAATAGTTTTTTTTAAGCAGGAAATTTTTTACTGAATCAAAACCCGTTTTTCTAGACAACTAGAAACTAGGAAAAGGTCAATCAACAGTTCTGAGAGGGAAGCAAAGTCTTCCGACAATTTGAGAAAAAAAAAATTGAATTTTGCTGAATTTTGTCAACTAAAAATTAGGAGAATTGTTACTTTTTTTTACAGAAAATTTTTTATTGACTCAAAAACAGTTTCTTTAGGCTACTAGGATATAGGGGAAGACGAATCAAAATCTACAAGAAGGGAGCAGAGTCTTCCGACAATTTGAGAAAAAAAATTTGAATTTTGCTGAATTTTGTCAACTAAAAATCAGGAAAATTGTGAATTTTTTTAAACAGGAAATTGTTTATTGACTCAAAAGCAGTTTCTCTAGGCCACTAGGATATAGGGGAAGACGAATCAAAAGCTGCGAGAAGGGAGCAGAGTCTTCCGACAATTTGAGAAAAAAAATTTTGAATTTTGCTGATTTTTGTCAACTAAAAATCAGGAAAATTGTTAATTTTTTTAAACAGGAAATTGTTTATTGACTCAAAAGCAGTTTCTCTAGGCCACTAGAATATAGGGGAAGACGAATCAAAAGCTGCGAGAAGGGAGCAGAGTCTTACGACAATTTGAGAAAAAAAATTTTGAATTTTGCTGATTTTTGTCAACTAAAAATCAGGAAAATTGTGAATTTTTTTAAACAGGAAATTGTTTATTGACTCAAAAGCAGTTTCTCTAGGCCACTAGGATATAGGGGAAGACGAATCAAAAGCTGCGAGAAGGGAGCAGAGTCTTCCGACAATTTGAGAAAAAAAATTTTGAATTTTGCTGATTTTTGTCAACTAAAAATCAGGAAAATTGTGAATTTTTTTAAACAGGAAATTGTTTATTGACTCAAAAGCAGTTTCTCTAGGCCACTAGGATATAGGGGAAGACGAATCAAAATCTACAAGAAGGGAGCAGAGTCTTCCGACAATTTGAGAAAAAAAATTTGAATTTTGCTGATTTTTGTCAACTAAAAATCAGGAAAATTGTTAATTTTTTTAAACAGGAAATTGTTTATTGACTCAAAAGCAGTTTCTCTAGGCCACTAGGATATAGGGGAAGACGAATCAAAATCTACAAGAAGGGAGCAGAGTCTTCCGACAATTTGAGAAAAAAAATTTTGAATTTTGCTGATTTTTGTCAACTAAAAATCAGGAAAATTGTTACTTTTTTTACAGAAAATTTTTTATTGACTCAAAAACAGTTTCTTTAGGCTACTAGGATATAGGGGAAGACGAATCAAAATCTACAAGAAGGGAGCAGAGTCTTCCGACAATTTGAGAAAAAAAATTTGAATTTTGCTGAATTTTGTCAACTTAAAATCAGGAAAATTGTTAATTTTTTTAAACAGGAAATTGTTTATTGACTCAAAAGCAGTTTCTCTAGGCCACTAGGATATAGGGGAAGACGAATCAAAAGCTGCGAGAAGGGAGCAGAGTCTTCCGACAATTTGAGAAAAAAAATTTTGAATTTTGCTGATTTTTGTCAACTAAAAATCAGGAAAATTGTTAATTTTTTTAAACAGGAAATTGTTTATTGACTCAAAAGCAGTTTCTCTAGGCTACTAGGATATAGGGGAAAACGAATCAAAAGCTGCGAGAAAGGAGAAGAGTCTTCCGACAAATTGAGAAAAAAAAATTTAAATTTTGCTGATTTTTGTCAACTAAAAATCAGGGAAATTGTTAATTTTTTTAAACAGGAAATTGTTTATTGACTCAAAAACAGTTTCTCTAGGCTACTAGGATATAGGGGAAGACGAATCAAAAGCTGCGAGAAGGGAGCAGAGTCTTCCGACAATTTAAGAAAAAAAATTTGAATTTTGCTGAATTTTGTCAACTTAAAATCAGGAAAATTGTTAATTTTTTTAAACAGGAAATTTTTTATTGACTCAAAAGCAGTTTCTCTAGGCCACTAGGATATAGGGGAAGACGAATCAAAATCTACAAGAAGGGAGCAGAGTCTTCCGACAATTTGAGAAAAAAAATTTGAATTTTGCTGATTTTTGTCAACTAAAAATCAGGAAAATTGTTAATTTTTTTAAACAGGAAATTGTTTATTGACTCAAAAGCAGTTTCTCTAGGCCACTAGGATATAGGGGAAGACGAATCAAAATCTACAAGAAGGGAGCAGAGTCTTCCGACAATTTGAGAAAAAAAATTTTGAATTTTGCTGATTTTTGTCAACTAAAAATCAGGAAAATTGTTACTTTTTTTACAGAAAATTTTTTATTGACTCAAAAACAGTTTCTTTAGGCTACTAGGATATAGGGGAAGACGAATCAAAATCTACAAGAAGGGAGCAGAGTCTTCCGACAATTTGAGAAAAAAAATTTGAATTTTGCTGAATTTTGTCAACTTAAAATCAGGAAAATTGTTAATTTTTTTAAACAGGAAATTGTTTATTGACTTAAAAGCAGTTTCTCTAGGCTACTAGGATATAGGGGAAGACGAATCAAAAGCTGCGAGAAGGGAGCAGAGTCTTCCGACAATTTGAGAGTCAGTTTAAAATTTCCTGCTCCAAAAAAATAGAATTTTCTTTCTTAACTATTTACTAAAGCGGGTATTAAGCGGGTACATAACAGAGTCGAATTCGACCCCCTTTCCACCATAACAATCCGCAAGGGCTACTATTTGCTACTTTTTTGATACGAGGCTACTTTTTGGCTACTTTTTTTAACATAATGCTACTAAAAGCTACTTATTTGAATAAATAGTCAAATTTAGATTTTTAGTTTTCAGATTTCCATTTAAAAACAGCGTTGAAAACTAAAATTGTTAATGAAAAACGACCATCAATAAGATATTAGAAAATAATTTTACCGACATTTACTCTATCAATAGTGACTGATTATAAATTGTGTTTAGATTTTCTTGCAAATGATAATTTTTAAGATTAATTACTTTTTTCGAGGAATTAGATTTATGAAATTTACTATTTATGAAAATAATGGAATATATTGCGAAGAAATTTTAAAAAATAAAATTATAATTCCGGTGACTAACTGTCCTCGATTATTTTCAAAAAATTTATACAAATTTCTTTAAAAAAAAGAAAATTATTTTTAATAAAATGTAAAGAAATTTCAATTATATCAAAAATGTTTAATTATTTGTTTATAAAAATTCAATTATCTTAAAAGAAAAGTATTTAAAAATTTACAAAATCTTATTCTTTAAAAATTTTTAAAAAAGTTTGCGAAAATTCAATTTTATTTAAAAAATGTTAAGTGTGTATCTTCTTTTAAATTAACTAATAAAAATTCTAATTATTAATCTTCGCACTAAGAAACATGAATACATTAGAATGAGACTCCTTATAAAATTTAATTATTAATCAATTGTTAAATTAAAATACTTTGAAAGTTCGATTTGTTAAAAAGTTTTTAATGAAATTCTTTAATAAATTTTATTATTTTCAGTTAAATTTCACGAAATTTCTATATTACGTAATTCGATTAATTTTTTAAATATTTATTTATTTACATACAATATTTGACACAGTGACTGATTTTTACTATGAAATTAATTATTTTTAACTAATTTAAATTTAGAGAACAGTTTTTGTCTATAAAAGTTGAAATAAAAAACGATTTTTTAAACACAAATTAAAATAATAAAACTTTTTCTAATTTGGTGTAAAAATTCCCGGTTTGGAATAAAATTTCTGGCTTATTCATAAAATAATAAAAATTTTACAGGAATTCAATTATTTTTAAAAATAATAAAATTTTAACAGAGATTCAATTACTTTCGTTAATATTAAAATTCTTTTAAGGAAATCAATTATTTTCACAAATAATAAAACTCATCGCAGAAATTCAATTATTTTTAATACAATTTAAATAATTTAATTCTCGAAGAATTGTCCAACCAAAATTGATTAAAAAATGAATTTCAGTTAAAATTCTAGATAATAATTCAATATTAAATGAATTGAAATTTTATAAATTTTCAATTTTGGATGAATTTAATTAAAAATTTTAAAGAACTTAAATTTTTTAAAAAATTTAATAATTCAAATTTTTCTGAAATTAGTTGAATTTTTTAAATATATATTTAATTATTTATTAAAAGGAATGGATTTATAAAAGAATTGTAGTTGAAAATACTTTAAAAAAAATTGAATTTTAGAGAATTTACAAATGAGTGCAAAAATTCAATTATTTTCAAAAGTAATAAAATTTGTCGCTGTAATTCAATTATTTAAATTTTTTAAAAAAAATTCTCGTAAAAATTTCAATTATCTTTATTAAATAATAAAATTCTTCTGCAAAATTAAATTATTTTCAAAAAATTTAATAAAATTGTTGACAAAATTATTTTTAAAAAAACTTAATAAAATTGTACGCAAAGATTTAATTATTTTCATAAAATAATAAAAATTTAATTTAATTTAATTAATTTAACTTTATAAATTAAAATAACTTTAATGAAAATAAAACCAAACTAAAAATAAAACAATAATTTAATAATAATATTAATAATTACTTTCTTCTGTGATGAATGCAATCACAGCTTTGCATGAACGGCTGCTATTTTTTATACATTTGACATTATAAATACTATTTTTGTCAAATTCTCCGTTCTCCAATTCGACATCTTCCAGAGGAACAATAAATGAAATATTCTTCTTCTTGTGGTTTCCACAAACATTTTCCACATATCTCACACAAGCCCACTGTTTTAATGCAGACATTTTTTAATTAATTTTTAATGACGCTGATTCCAGATTTCTAGATCGCTGTCAACACCTGAAGTTAGTTGTAGGTGTAGTCTTTTTTTTTTATTTCTAGGTTTGATATTTTTTATACATATACATAATACATATATATTTTTGAGGTTATTGAAAATCTCTAAAAAATTTTGTTAATATAATATTTATATTTATTTTATTTATTTAATTTTACAAAAAATGGTTATAAATGTGTGTATTCTGATTTACTCCAAAAATGAATAGATAGCGAGATTTACCAACTTCTTTAATTCTACAATTATTCGAAAACAACAATAACTTCATTTTTAAATAAATAATTAATCATTATTATTTTTCTATAGAAATTAAGATTTATTCCAACTTCTTCGAAATTACTTTAATTATTTAAATTCAATTCTTTCTAAAAATTCACGCAATAATACTTTTAATATCAAATTATTATTCAAAATTTTAACAAAAATTCACTTTTAAATTAATTTTTGTTAAAAAATTCTACGAGAATTTTATTAACAATTATTGAAAATAATTTATTTTAAAGAATACAATTAAAATTTTACTGAATTTTATTATATTAAAGAATATGGTAAAAAAGTCGCTTAAAATATTCGAAACTTTGAATTTTATTTATTTTTAACTGTCAATTTTAAAGAATTCATTTTTTTGAAAAAGTTTAATTAAGTATTAATTTAAAAAAGAAGTTATTAATGTTTTCAAATAATTTTACAATTAAAGAAATTTGTAAATAAATGAAACAGAAACCTTTCTTTGAGTAAAATTTTTCCTTTATTATCTAAAAATTAAGAAATTTTCAATTTATTCAATAAATTATTTATTTTTGCATTTAAATAATTAAATTCTCGTAGAATTTTCTAGTAAAAATTAATTTCAAAATGGATTGTAGTCAAATTTTTAGATAATAATTAAATATTAAAAACATAGCATGAATTTTGATATTAAAATTTTTTTAAATTCAGTTGCCAATGATGTGACGAAGATTGGCCTATTAAAGGCACTTTAATGGCAAAAATGTTGTATCTTTAATGGCAAAATATAATTGCCAGAATTGGGGCGTTGCTTGGCCCAATAATGGCACATTCACGGCAAAGTTGATCAATCTTTAATGGTAAAAGACAATTGTCAGTGATGTGACGAAGATCGGCTCATTAATGGCTCATTATTGGCACTTTAATAGCAAAAAATTTGTATCTTTCATGGCAAATTATAATTGCCTGTATTGGGACGTAGCTTGGCCCAATAACGGCACGTTATTATCAAAGTTGATCAATCTTTAATGGGAAAATTCAATTGCCAGTGATGTGACGAAGATCGGTCCATTAATGGCTGATTAGTGGCACTTTAATGGCAAAAATTTTGTATCTTTCATGGCAAATTATAATTGCCTGTATTGGGACGTAGCTTGGCTCAATAACGGCACAATATTGGTAAAGTTGATCAATCTGTAATGGCAAAATTCAATTGCCAGTGATGTGACGAAGATCGGTCCATTAATGGCTGATTAGTGTCACTTTAATGGCAAAAATTTTGTATCTTTGATGGCAAAATATAATTGCCAGAATTGGGATGTAGCTTGGCCCATGAATGGCACATTAATGTCTATCATTTTGTATCTATGATGGCAAATTATAATTGACAATATTGGGACGTAGCTCGGCCTAATAATGGGACAGTATCGGCCAATGTAGTGTAGCTTATAAGAACCCTTTTACTTCCTCGACTTCAAGTCAGAGTAGCAAAGTGGTCAGAGTGTTAGGCTGTGGTGCGTAAGGTTCAGGTATCGATCCCCGCGAGAGGTAAGAATTTTTCAAATATTTGTAAGTTTGAGTTTAATTTGGGGAAATAAGCCGTATAAATGTTATAAATTAATTAGTTAATTGAATAAAAAAAAATTTATTTTTATTTTTTTCTAATTTTGTCAACACTGGCGGAGTAATGGCAGCCAATATTGGGCCATTAATGCCTGCCGAGATCTGGCTGCCGACGTCCAACCGCCGGTTAACACCACAAGAGTCGGCGCAATGTTGGGCCAATATTGTCTGCCAAGTCTCGATGCCAGCTTTGCCAATACTGGGCCAGTGTTGGACCGCATTGGTTTTTGACTCTTGGCGGAGTAATGGCAGCCAATATTGGGCCATTAATGTCTGCCGTGATCTGGCTGCCGACGTCCAACCATGGTTAACACCACAAGAGTCGGCGCAAAGTCGGGCCAATATTGTCTGCCAAGTATTGATGCCAGCTTTGCCAATACTGGGCCAGTGTTGGGCCGCGTTGGTTTTCGCACTTGGGATTTAGTCGCATAAATTCACAACAAAGGTCACGAAAAGTCGCATAAAATTTGCAAAAAAGTTGAAAAAAAGTCGCATGGAATTTTAGAAAAAACGACAAAAACGAGACACGAAATTGTCAAAATGGTAAAAAAATCACATTTCTCGACAACACATACTTTAATATCAAACAATCCGGAATAAAATTTAATAAAACTCAAAGCAAAATTTTAATGAGGTATTTTTAACATTTTTTTCAAAATTCTCTTTAAAATGTAAAATATTTTTATAAATAATAAAATTCTTCTCTGAAATTCAATTATCTTCAAAAGTATTATTTTAAATTCTCCTCAAAATTTCAATTATCTTTATAAATACCAAAATTCTTCTGCAAAATTCAATTACTATTAAACATTTTTAAAGAAATCTGTTCAAAATTTCAATTATTTTTATATAAATAATGAAATTCTTCTCTGAAATTAAATTATTTGTAAAAATAATAATACAATTCTTGTCAAAATTTCAATTATCTTTATAAATATAATAAAATTCTTCTCTGAAATTAAATTATTTGTAAAAATAATAATAAATTCTTGTCAAAATTTCAATTATCTTTATAAATAATAAAATTCTTCTCTAAAATTCAATTATTTTTATAAGTAATAAAATTCTTCGCAGAAATTCAATTATATTCAAATTTTTTTTTCAAATTCAAATTTTCTCGATAAAATTCTTTACAAAATTCAATTATTTTCAAAAGTAAGAAAATTCTTCGCAGAAATTCAATAATTTTCGAAATTTTTTTAAAATTCTCCTCAAAATTTCAAATATCTTTGTAAATATCAAAATTATTCTGCAAAATTCAATTACTTACTAATGTTTTATAAATTTCTTCTCAATAATTCAATTATTTTCATAAAAATAATACAAAAAAATTTTTTTTTAAAAGTTTTATAATATAAAATAATGATTTTATCACTCGGTCATCTTTAATTGTAATAAAACAATTTTTTATAAGTTGTTTAATTTCAAAAATGTTTGAATTTGAATCTTTTGAAGAATTTTATTTCCTATGGAAAAATAATAATTAAATATTTATTTAAAAAAGAAGTTATTGATGTTTTCGAAAAATTTGAAAGAAATTTGCAAATAAATGTAACAGATCAGTTTTTTGACTAAAACTTTTTCCTTCAATTTTCTAAAAATTTTAAAAGTTTCACTTTCTAATTGACAAATAGAATTTATAAACATTTTTTTTCATTAATTTTTAAAAAACTTGAAATTTTATTAAAGCAATTGTAATTAAGAAATAGAAATGATGCAACTTATGGAAATTGAGAATTTCCTACAAAAATATTAAGAAACGAGATAATATGTTATGTTTTTTTTCCCTAAGGAGAAGAATGATTTTATGAACAATATTGTTTACAAAAAAAGATTTCTGCCATTTACAATTTAAGTTGAAAAGTAATTGAAAAATTTGAAAAAGTCGATTAGTCGCATTTTACCAAAAAAAATCTCGAAAATGTCGATTATTCACATTTTTTCACAAAAAAGTCGAAAAAAGTCACATTTCCTTAGAAAAGTCGAAAAAAGTCGAAAAAGTCGCACAATCCGAGCCCTGCAATAATTTTATTCTTGAAAAGAATTTTGCTATCTATTTATAAAGATAATTTAATTTTTAACGAAAATTTTATAAAAATTTTGAAAATAATTTTATTTCTGCAAAGCATTTTATTACTTTCCAAAAAACTTGAGTTCTTTAGTTACGAATTTTGAGAATTATCAAAATAATTCAATTTTGGAAAAAAATTTTATTAAAATTTCTTAAAATGATTGATTATACAGGGAAGAATTTTGTTGATTATCAAGAAAATTGCATTATAGCTTTTGAAATATTTGAATATTAAAAAATTAATTATTGTTAGAAGTAAAAAAAAATAGTGAGCGTTTTATATTAGAATTCGTGGTGCATTCATAATTTATGAGCCGAACAAAAGAAACCAAAAATTCTGAATTCTCTTATCAATTCAAATATAATATTTAAAAAAATATATTAATTTTCAGAAACATTTTTATTTTTTTTGTTTAAATCGAAAATTTAAAAGAATATAAAAAAAGCCAAAGTCTAAGACAAGAATGGCGCAAACCAGAACGCAAATTAAACGCAAAATAAACACAAACATTTTTTTTTAATTAAAATTTAAAAGAATACTAAAAAAGCCAAAGTCGAAGACAAGAATGGCGCAAACCAGAACGCAAATTAAACGCAAAATAAACACAAACATTTTTTTTTATTTAAAATTTAAAAGAATATTAAAAAAGCCAAAGTCGAAGACAAGAATGGCGCAAACCAGAACGCAAATTATACGCAAAATAAACACAAACATTTTTTTTTATTTAAAATTTAAAAGAATATTAAAAAAACCAAAGTCGAAGATAAGAATGGCGCAAACCAGAACGCAAAATAAACACAAACATTTTTTTTTATTTAAAATTTAAAAGAATATTAAAAAAAGCAAAAGTCGAAGACAAGAATGGCGCAAACCAGAACGAAAAATAAACGCAAAATTTTTTTTCTTTAATCGAAAATTGAAAAGAATATAAAAAAAGCCAAAGTCGAAGACAAGAATGGCGCAAACCAGAACGTTCAGACGAGGGGGAAATTGGAACGGCCCAATCAATCTCCCATCAATAATTCCTGCCCACAGATGAACTGAGAAACGGACTTGGAAACTTCTAGGCATCGTTACGTACGGATTAGTATCGCTCCAGTAATGTTCATTTTTGAAGTTCGAAGTTCCGTCTCTACCAAAACGGCATTCATCAGTGAACAGGATTCTTCGATGGAAATTAGCGTCAAGACGATTTCTCCTCAATGCCCAGCGGCAGAAATATCTTCTTCTGTCGTGATCCGGGTCGCCATGCAGAGCTTGCACTCTGGCAAAAGAGTAATCATGGTACCTGAAATAAAAATATTTTAAAAAATAATCAAAATTTTTTTTAATTAATTAAAAAAAGTAGTTTTAAAATAAAAAAAAAACTAAAAAATTAGCTAACTCCCTGACAAATTTTTTATTTTCCCTGACTAAAAAATTTTGAAATTATTTAATATTCTACATTGCAGACTTCGCACTAGATAATTAATTTTAAAAAAGTAGCTATCGAAAAATTAATCTAAAATTTAAATATTTATAAAAATAATGTAATTCTTGCCAAGAATTTTTTAAAAATTATTAAATAACTAATTTCTTACGACTAATTTTATACAAATTCTAATTTAAATAATTGAATTCCTGAGAAATTTTTCTAATTCATGAAAAGAACTAAATTCTTAAAAAAATTTTATAAAGAAGTGAATTTTCTTTGGGAATTTTATGAAAATAGTAGATAATTAAAAATGGTATTTAATTGCAAAAAGTTTTTAAAAATATTTAAATTTTAAAAAGGATTCTACTAAAATTTTTAAGAATAATTGAATGTCTGTGTGGCATTTTAATAAATTTTTTATGAAAATAATTCAATTCCTAAGAAGCATTTAATGGTTTATGAAAATAATTGAATTCCTGAAAACGATTTTATTAGAATTTTTTTAAATAGTTGAATTTTCAAGATAAAATTTATTACTTTTAGAAAATAATTGAATTCTTGTGATGAATATTGTTATTTAAGAAAATATTTGAATTTTACAAAGAATTTAAATAAAATGCCTCACAATAATTGAATTCTTCCAGAATTTAAAAAAAGATTTTTTTAAATAATTGATTTTTTTTTGAAGAATTGAAATTAAATTTTTAAGAATAATTACATTTTTTGAGCAATTCCTGTAAAATTTTTCTTTAAAAGTAATTGAAATTCTGCAATGATATTTATTATTTATGAAAAAAATTGAATAGTTGAAAAGAATTTTATTAAAATTTTCAAAATGAATTAAATTCCTGAGAACAATTTTATTATTTATGAATAATTGAATTCGTGATAAGAATTTTCTAAACATTGTTTTAAATTATTAATTTTTTCGAAACATAATTTAAATATTATGAAAATTTTATTTTAAATAATTGAATTCTTGCGTGAAAAACTTTATTTATGAAAATAATTAAATTTCTCTATTAATTCATTTTAAATAGTATAAAAAATAATTGAAATTCTTCGATGAGTTTTAATATTTATGAAAATAATTAAATTTTCTCAAAAATTTCTTTAAAAAATTAAATTTCCATAAAAAATCTTATTATTAGTGAAAATAATTGAATTATTGTGCGAAGAAATGTAAAAAAAATTGTGTTAAATAATTGATTTTTTCGAAATTTTGTTGAAAATGCTATTAAATTAATTTAATTCCAGTGGAAATTTTATTATTTATGAAAATATTTGAATTTTGGATCTTGAATTTTCTCGTATATTTTTTTTAAATAATTGAATTGTTTTGCGTAATTTTATGAAAATAGTTAAAAATATTGAAAATAATTGAATTGTTTTAAAGAATTATTATGTCCGTAAGATCGTTAGGGGTCAAAGTTTTTTAATTTGTGGTTTCTTTCGATCAAAATTCCCTGTCTTTTAAAAAATTTTTAAAAATTCCCTGACTTTTCCCTGATTTCCAGTTTTTCTCTGACTTGCGGCCACCCTGACACGTACAAAATGGTTTTGAAGCGTAAAGTGTGCTTTACGACATACACATTTATTAATTAAAATCACCATTTCTTTTTTAAAAATTTTAAACTCGCGCGCCAATAAATAGGAGAATAAGAAACAAAAGAAAAGAATTAACGCATATAATTTTAATTTTAATATGGGAATTTTTTTTTTATAAAAATTATTGAAATTATATTTCAGGTTCAGTTTATTATCACTACTTAGAAATTTTTTTTTATTAAAAATATTAAGAATAATTTTTTTTATTTTAACTATTAGCGGATTTAAAGTAGTAAAAAATTAAAAAAAAAATAAAAAAACATCTTTTAGTACCACAAAATAAAAAAGTATCCAAATAGTAGCTAATTAGAAAAAAATAATAAATAGTAGATTTTAGTAGAGGAATGCGAATTAAATATAAATCAACATACTTTGCATCTCAATCCTCAATCCTCCTTGGAGCACCAATTCGTCCATTTTGTGGAGCCAATGGTTTACCATTATTCACATGAATCATCAAACGTGTAATTACACTAGCATTCGGAAAATGTTGTCTGTCGGCATACCGATTTCTGTAAATAATCGCCGCCCGATTGGAACTACCATTGGCAGCATCGTGACATCTTATCATGTCAATGTACTCTTCTTGTGTATAAAGAACCATTCTTCTCAAACACACGACACTTTAATGAATATGAATATGAAACTCTTGTCATTCGTAAAAACAAATTCAAAAACAAGTGACTTTCAATTTCATCTGAAGTTTGCAGTTACAAACAGGGTTAAGGTACTGCCACAGCTCTCTATTTACAGCTGCCTGCGCAGACAGCCGGGCTCAATTAGGCGGCAGATTTAAATTAATATTTTCTTTTTAATTAAAATTATTATTAAAACTGAATAAAAAATAATAATTTTTATAATAATAATAAAAAAGACTAAATTTGATATTCGGCTCAAGAAATTATTTTTCAAAATTCTCAAAACTAGCTTTTTCAATAAACTATTTTTATTGAATTATAAAGATGGTGCTTTTCTTACAAATTAAAAGTCGGAATAAGAGGAAAAATTTGTTGTAATACTTCAAAAGAAATAGTTGATCAATTGTAGAAACAATATTGCATTAATTAACTTTGCTTTTTGCATTTTTTTGGATTTCTCAACGTCCGGCACTGATTATTCAAAACGTCGATGTATACATCATACGACAGACCATCTGAATGCTTGCCAATATAATCTAAATTATGAAATAAAAACACCACAGTAAAGTTAAAGCTGAAATATTTAATTAATAAAATGAGTATAAGTGATATATAACCCCGCAATGTACTGCTCCGCGAAGCAGGGTGCGCGAGGGTTACACTAAAAAAACTTAATTGATTCAAATATACGATTAATTGAATATTATCAATTGGATATTTAATTGAATTAAATAATATTTATTGAAGTCAATTAAATGGTATTTTTTTTATCTAAAATAATTATTTTTACTCCACGTAGAGCATAAAAAAGACCCTGAAAATCATAAAACAACAAAAAAAAATTGTGAATGTTATTAACAATTTAGTTTTTTTGTAGTCTAAAATACAAAAAATTTTTCTCGAAATCTATTTGACCGATTTAAAAATGACAAAATAGGTTTTCTTCGACATAACAAACTATTTAAAAATAATTTTTGTTTTTAAAAAAATTAATTTTTAATAGTTTTTTTTTAAATTCAATGATTTTCGAAATTTTTTTAAAATTCTCCTCAAAATTTCAAATATCTTTGTAAATATCAAAATTATTCTGCAAAATTCAATTCCTTACTAATGTTTTATAAATTTCATCTCAATAATTCAATTATTTTCATAAAAATAATACAAAAAAATTTTTTTTTAAAAGTTTTATAATATAAAATAATGATTTTATCACTCGGTCATCTTTAATTGTAATAAAACAATTTTTTATAAGTTGTTTAATTTCAAAAATGTTTGAATTTGAATCTTTTGAAGAATTTTATTTCCTATGGAAAAATAATAATTAAATATTTATTTAAAAAAGAAGTTATTGATGTTTTCGAAAAATTTGAAAGAAATTTGCAAATAAATGTAACAGATCAGTTTTTTGACTAAAACTTTTTCCTTCAATTTTCTAAAAATTTTAAAAGTTTCACTTTCTAATTGACAAATAGAATTTATAAACATTTTTTTTCATTAATTTTTAAAAAACTTGAAATTTTATTAAAGCAATTGTAATTAAGAAATAGAAATGATGCAACTTATGGAAATTGAGAATTTCCTACAAAAATATTAAGAAACGAGATAATATGTTATGTTTTTTTTCCCTAAGGAGAAGAATGATTTTATGAACAATATTGTTTACAAAAAAAGATTTCTGCCATTTACAATTTAAGTTGAAAAGTAATTGAAAAATTTGAAAAAGTCGATTAGTCGCATTTTACCAAAAAAAATCTCGAAAAAGTCGATTATTCACATTTTTTCACAAAAAAGTCGAAAAAAGTCACATTTCCTTAGAAAAGTCGAAAAAAGTCGAAAAAGTCGCACAATCCGAGCCCTGCAATAATTTTATTCTTGAAAAGAATTTTGCTATCTATTTATAAAGATAATTTAATTTTTAACGAAAATTTTATAAAAATTTTGAAAATAATTTTATTTCTGCAAAGCATTTTATTACTTTCCAAAAAACTTGAATTCTTTAGTTACGAATTTTGAGAATTATCAAAATAATTCAATTTTGGAAAAAAATTTTATTAAAATTCCTTAAAATGATTGATTATACAGGGAAGAATTTTGTTGATTATCAAGAAAATTGCATTATAGCTTTTGAAATATTTAAATATTAAAAAATTAATTATTGTTAGAAGTAAAAAAAAATAGTGAGCGTTTTATATTAGAATTCGTGGTGCATTCATAATTTATGAGCCGAACAAAAGAAACCAAAAATTCTGAATTCTCTTATCAATTCAAATATAATATTTAAAAAAATATATTAATTTTCAGAAACATTTTTATTTTTTTTGTTTAAATCGAAAATTTAAAAGAATATAAAAAAAGCCAAAGTCTAAGACAAGAATGGCGCAAACCAGAACGCAAATTAAACGCAAAATAAACACAAACATTTTTTTTATTTAAAATTTAAAAGAATATTAAAAAAGCCAAAGTCGAAGGTAAGAATGGCGCAAGCCAGAACGCAAATTAAACGCAAACATTTTTTTTTTAATCGAAAATTTAAAAGAATTTTAAAAAAAGCCAAAGTCGAAGGTAAGAATGGCGCAAGCCAGAACGCAAATTAAACGCAAACAATTTTTTTTAATCGAAAATTGAAAAAAATATTAAAAAAGCCAAAGTCGAAGGTAAGAATGGCGCAAGCCAGAACGCAAATTAAACGCAAACAATTTTTTTTAATCGAAAATTGAAAAAAATATTAAAAAAGCCAAAGTCGAAGGTAAGAATGGCGCAAACCAGAACGCAAATTAAACGCAAACATTGTTTTTTAATCGAAAATTTAAATTTGTAAAAAAAACCGAAGACGAAGACAAGGTTTGCAAAAATCAATACTCATACTCGAAGGAATGAAAAAACAAATTTACAAATTATTTCTGACATTTTGCGGCAACCTTGGTTCGAAGATATCCCCCCGACGACGGCGGCACCACCTCAACCGTGTAACGAAATTTTCGTTTGCTCTTTGCAACATTTCTGGTGTCACCGTCGCAATTGCCTCCCTCAACCTCTGATGCAATTGTTCAAGATTGTTCACCGGGTTTCGGTAAATGAGGGATTTCAAATGTCCCCAGAGGAAGAAGTCGAGTGGATTAAGATCCGGCGATCTCGGAGGCCACTCGACTGCACTTCCAAGTGAAATGACGCGTTCACCGAAAATATTTTGCAAATGCAAAATATTTTGACGAGTGCAATGAGCAGGATGCCCATCCTGCATCATTATAATTTCGTCAACTTGGATTCCCTGCTGCGCCAATAAGCGGGGGAGATGAACCCGCAAGAATTCGTTATACAATCGACCGTTCAGACGAGGGGGAAATTGGAACGGCCCAATCAATCTCCCATCAATAATTCCTGCCCACAGATGAACTGAGAAACGGACTTGGAAACTTCTAGGCATCGTTACGTACGGATTAGTATCGCTCCAGTAATGTTCATTTTTGAAGTTCCAAGTTCCGTCTCTACCAAAACGGCATTCATCAGTGAACAGGATTCTTCGATGGAAATTAGCGTCAAGACGATTTCTCCTCAATGCCCAGCGGCAGAAATATCTTCTTCTGTCGTGATCCGGGTCGCCATGCAGAGCTTGCACTCTGGCAAAAGAGTAATCATGGTACCTGAAATAAAAATATTTTAAAAAATAATCAAAATTTTTTTTAATTAATTAAAAAAAGTAGTTTTAAAATAAAAAAAAAACTAAAAAATTAGCTAACTCCCTGACAAATTTTTTATTTTCCCTGACTAAAAAATTTTGAAATTATTTAATATTCTACATTGCAGACTTCGCACTAGATAATTAATTTTAAAAAAGTAGCTATCGAAAAATTAATCTAAAATTTAAATATTTATAAAAATAATGTAATTCTTGCCAAGAATTTTTTAAAAATTATTAAATAACTAATTTCTTACGACTAATTTTATACAAATTCTAATTTAAATAATTGAATTCCTGAGAAATTTTTCTAATTCATGAAAAGAACTAAATTCTTAAAAAAATTTTATAAAGAAGTGAATTTTCTTTGGGAATTTTATGAAAATAGTAGATAATTAAAAATGGTATTTAATTGCAAAAAGTTTTTAAAAATATTTAAATTTTAAAAAGGATTCTACTAAAATTTTTAAGAATAATTGAATGTCTGTGTGGCATTTTAATAAATTTTTTATGAAAATAATTCAATTCCTAAGAAGCATTTAATGGTTTATGAAAATAATTGAATTCCTGAAAACGATTTTATTAGAATTTTTTTAAATAGTTGAATTTTCAAGATAAAATTTATTACTTTTAGAAAATAATTGAATTCTTGTGATGAATATTGTTATTTAAGAAAATATTTGAATTTTACAAAGAATTTAAATAAAATGCCTCACAATAATTGAATTCTTCCAGAATTTAAAAAAAGATTTTTTTAAATAATTGATTTTTTTTTGAAGAATTGAAATTAAATTTTTAAGAATAATTACATTTTTTGAGCAATTCCTGTAAAATTTTTCTTTAAAAGTAATTGAAATTCTGCAATGATATTTATTATTTATGAAAAAAATTGAATAGTTGAAAAGAATTTTATTAAAATTTTCAAAATGAATTAAATTCCTGAGAACAATTTTATTATTTATGAATAATTGAATTCGTGATAAGAATTTTCTAAACATTGTTTTAAATTATTAATTTTTTCGAAACATAATTTAAATATTATGAAAATTTTATTTTAAATAATTGAATTCTTGCGTGAAAAACTTTATTTATGAAAATAATTAAATTTCTCTATTAATTCATTTTAAATAGTATAAAAAATAATTGAAATTCTTCGATGAGTTTTAATATTTATGAAAATAATTAAATTTTCTCAAAAATTTCTTTAAAAAATTAAATTTCCATAAAAAATCTTATTATTAGTGAAAATAATTGAATTATTGTGCGAAGAAATGTAAAAAAAATTGTGTTAAATAATTGATTTTTTCGAAATTTTGTTGAAAATGCTATTAAATTAATTTAATTCCAGTGGAAATTTTATTATTTATGAAAATATTTGAATTTTGGATCTTGAATTTTCTCGTATATTTTTTTTAAATAATTGAATTGTTTTGCGTAATTTTATGAAAATAGTTAAAAATATTGAAAATAATTGAATTGTTTTAAAGAATTATTATGTCCGTAAGATCGTTAGGGGTCAAAGTTTTTTAATTTGTGGTTTCTTTCGATCAAAATTCCCTGTCTTTTAAAAAATTTTTAAAAATTCCCTGACTTTTCCCTGATTTCCAGTTTTTCTCTGACTTGCGGCCACCCTGACACGTACAAAATGGTTTTGAAGCGTAAAGTGTGCTTTACGACATACACATTTATTAATTAAAATCACCATTTCTTTTTTAAAAATTTTAAACTCGCGCGCCAATAAATAGGAGAATAAGAAACAAAAGAAAAGAATTAACGCATGTAATTTTAATTTTAATATGGGAATTTTTTTTTTATAAAAATTATTGAAATTATATTTCAGGTTCAGTTTATTATCACTACTTAGAAATTTTTTTTTATTAAAAATATTAAGAATAATTTTTTTTATTTTAACTATTAGCGGATTTAAAGTAGTAAAAAATTAAAAAAAAAAATAAAAAAACATCTTTTAGTACCACAAAATAAAAAAGTATCCAAATAGTAGCTAATTAGAAAAAAATAATAAATAGTAGATTTTAGTAGAGGAATGCGAATTAAAAATAAATCAACATACTTTGCAGCTCTCAACGTCGCTTGAACTGTCGCGTAGGACAAGTTGAGAGCTCTAGCCACAACTCGTAAACTGGTTCGTGGATTATTTCGGATTGCCCGCATGATTCGTTCCTCAATCCAATGTCTCCTGACCCTCCTTGGAGCACCAACTCGTCCATTTTGTGGAACCAATGGTTCCCCATTATTCACCCGAATCATCAAACGTGTAATTACATCGGCATTTGGAAAACGTTGTCTGTCGGCATACCGATTTCTGTAAATAATCGCCGCCCGATTGGAACTACCATTGGCAGCATCGTGACATCTTATCATGTCAATGTACTCTTCTTGTGTATAAAGAACCATTCTTCTCAAACACACGACACTTTAATGAATATGAATATGAAACTCTTGTCATTCGTAAAAACAAATTCAAAAACAAGTGACTTTCAATTTCATCTGAAGTTTGCAGTTACAAACAGGGTTAAGGTACTGCCACAGCTCTCTATTTACAGCTGCCTGCCCAGACAGCCGGGCTCAATTAGGCGGCAGATTTAAATTAATATTTTCTTTTTAATTAAAATTATTATTAAAACTGAATAAAAAATAATAATTTTTATAATAATAATAATAATAATAATAATAATAATAATCTAAATTATGAAATAAAAACACCACAGTAAAGTTAAAGCTGAAATATTTAATTAATAAAATGAGTATAAGTGATATATAACCCCGCAATGTACTGCTCCGCGAAGCAGGGTGCGCGAGGGTTACACTAAAAAAACTTAATTGATTCAAATATACGATTAATTGAATATTATCAATTGGATATTTAATTGAATTAAATAATATTTATTGAAGTCAATTAAATGGTATTTTTTTCATCTAAAATAATTATTTTTACTCCACGTAGAGCATAAAAAAGACCCTGAAAATCATAAAACAACAAAAAAAAATTGTGAATGTTATTAACAATTTAGTTTTTTTGTAGTCTAAAATACAAAAAATTTTTCTCGAAATCTATTTGAATGATTTAAAAATGACAATATAAGTTTTCTTCGACTTATAACAAACTATTTAAAAATAATTTTTGTTTTTAAAAAAATTAATTTTTAATAGTTTTTAATGTTAATTGTTTATAAAATGTTAATAACAAATTGTGTTATGCGCCTCCTAGAAAAGAAAAAAAAATTGCCTAGTATTGTCAAAATTCCCCTGAGAATAAAACCGTTAAGAAAAATAATGTACGTGAATTACCAAAAAAATGATTAAATAATAACTAGGGCAGTGCAAGGCGATGCATGTCTCGCAAGCATGGCTGACATGTCAACCTGTGTGCACTGACGCTACACTGCAAGATAGTGTACGTTGCATCAGTCGCAATATTTAAGAAAAAACTAGTTTTAAATTATTTAATTAATTATTTGGTTTCTTTATGTTTAGAAGTGACTTATTATTGCAGTTATATTTCGCAGTCAACAAAAAATCTGAAGACAAAACTTTTTTTGGTTCAAAATAATACCTATTGTAATGGAATTAAATACACAGACACACAAAAAGAAGTGGCGTGACCGACACACTACACTAGTATATTCCCATGTATTTTTTGGCCGCTGTATCCAAATTCGAAGTCCGAATGCTCAAATTTGTTCTTTCTATGAGTTATACTCAAAAAACGACTCAAAACACGAATTTGACCAAAAAAAAATAAAAAAAAATTTTTGTGACATAACAATAGCATATATGTCCATGTATTTTTTCCCGCTAAATCCGAATTCGAAGTCAAAATTTACAGATTCGCTCAAAACTTTGAGATAAACTTAAAAAATGGCTCAAAAAACCGAATTAAAATCAAAAAAATTTTTATGAAACTACACTACTATATTACCATATACTTTTTCCCGATGAATCCTAATTCGCAGTCAAAATTGACAGATTTGCTAAGAAATTTGAGATAAGCTCAAAAAATTGATAAAAAAAGCGATTTAAAATAAAGAAATGGAAATTTTTTACTATGACACTACACTACAATTTTTACATATATTTTTACACTCGTATCTTGCATTTGAAATCAGAATTAAACTGGTCAATTGTTGTAACATAACAGTAACGAAACGCCTCAAAATTTTTCTGTAATTAACTAAATATAAGCCAATAGGTCACACAAACAAAAATCTTTACTTCATTATATTATTTCAGCCTGCGATATAAGTCATTATGTTAGATTTTAGCAATAAAATGCTTATTCAAAATTCTATGCGAAAAAGTACATTCTGAAATAATCTTACACTATGAATTTTATAAAATATTCAATAAAATATAATTTTTAATTTTAATTGCTTAAAAAATATTTTTTAATATGTACGCACTGAAATTCTAAGATATTTAATTGTAATTTAATATTAAAAGGAAAATTTAGGGTTCCATTTTTTTGCCCAGAAAATCAAATAAGAATTATCTTGTACCAAAAATTAAAATAACATTAATAAAAGTAAAATTTAATTAAACTCTTTAATTTTTATAACATAACAGATTTTCTTGTGTGAAAATGACAATTAGCTTGTGAAATTATTACTGAAAGTAGTAAACTTTTTAAAAATTATTTCGCAACAATTTTAATCGAAATAATAAAGGACTTAAAAAGTAAATTTCCGGTATAATTTCAGACTTAATTTAAAACAACCTTAACACCGGATCGTCGGATCAGACTCAAAAGAGCCGGACAAAATCTACAGAACATATACTTAACGTGAAATCTAACATGATCGCTCAACATTTCTGAAAATGTGTTGTTCATCCAAAAAACTAAAAGTGGTGTCCAGCCTAGAGAAACCGGCTCCATGTAAATCATGCCGCAACGAGAGACTGTCGCCGGTGATGCAACCTAATTAAAAGAATTATTTATAAATAAATAATAAATAATAGTGAATAATAAATATCAAAGAGCAGTAAATAAAATAACTAGAAATAGATTTAATAAAATAGAATAATCAAATTGAAATTAAAAACTACAAAATTACCTCGAGATCCATTGGTTCGAAAATTAAATTCGTAGTAGGCGAGAGTTGAATAATTTCGTCCGACATAAGACAAAGCTTTTTGTTATCGTCCAAAACGGTATTTATATTCTCAATCCAAACAGCGTCAACCGGTCCATCGAATACCAACCATTTTCTATTATCATTTATCGAATTTGCAAACGATCGGTAACTCACGGCAAAAATGCCATCGCTCTATTCGTGAGACGCAGGATCAAAATTCCCATAGAGTTGACATGTCTAACAATCATCATCTCATAAATTTGTTGCACCTTCTCTAGAAAATAATCCGTGCACTGAAGAATTGTTACCACGTTGTATTGTTAAAATTTGCTACCGATTTATTTAAAATATTTAAGCTTAAATTTAATTTTGTTTTAATACTTTAAATGTTAATTTAACTTCAATTTAAATTTAAATTCAATGAAAAACAAATTTAATTTCGGGTTGAATTTTAATTTATGTACAAATTTATCTTTAATTGCAATAAAACTTTAATTTCAAGTTAAATTTCAATTCAAAACCAACTCGAATTTTATTTCCATTTACATTTGATTTCAATTTCAAATCAGTTTATATTAAAATGAAAATTTAATAATATTTTAATAATTTCAATTGAATATCGATGGAAATGTATAAGTTTAAATGAAACTTGGATAAAAGTTTAAATTCGATTTCACTTTAAAATTTAAATTCAATTTAGATTTGATGTAATATTTTAAACATCAATTAAATTTCGTTTTTAATTTAAAGTCGTGTTTGCTTTAAATTTAATTGTTAGTACAATTTTATTAAAATTTTTATTTTGCTTTACATTTCAATTCAATTTAAATATTCTCGAAAATGGAAATTTAATTTCAAAAAATATTTTTAATCTATCTCAATGTAATTCTAGTTAATTTCTAATCGAAAATTTAAGGAAACATTGAAAAACAAATTTATATTAATTATAAATATGACAGGAATTAAAAATTTGAATATCGAAAGAGAAATTTAAATATAAATGTAAAAGTTTAAACATGAATGTGAATTTAAATCTAATTGAAATCATTTTCTTGAATTTTACCTAAAGTAATGCGATTCTGCTTCGATAATTTTCCACGAATTATTAAAATGTCATTTAATTCCTTTTGACATTGATCAAAATAATTTTGAAATGCTTGCAGAGGATTTTTATCAGCAATCGACACCTCAATTTGCTGAGTCCAGTATAATTGACTGACGCAAAGAACCGTTTGTCCCGGCCACTCAAGAATCCAAATTGTCCTCTCTTTCTTTGGATAAGCTTCAATTGCTTCCTGAACTTTGTGCCTGACACTTTTTCTCATGTCGACTTCCAATCCCACCAGCCATTTTTGAACTTGACCACGAACAGCCGCTGTTAATATTAAATCAACAAATTCAACAATCTCACGACATCATCGCATGAACTATCAAATCATCATCAAACGTCAATTTCGCTATTCCCTCGAAGCATTTTTTCAAATGCGGCTGTACACTGAAAAACATTTTCAATTCAGACAATTTATTTTGTAAACAAATTATTTTCAAAGAAAATAAATGTTCAAATATAAAAAAATGTTTTTATAAACAATATTAACAAAACTATTTAAATATTAATAAAGATATTAAAATATTAAATTAAAGTATAAAAGTTATGGAATTTAGATTTGATCACTTTAATTACCTAGTTGGATCTTTAGTTTCGGAGAAAATTTCCAATAGTTCATCATTGGAGAGAAAGAAGAATCTCGGGAAGAAGAGTAATTTCTTCTCCCACAACCTGTTAAACAGCAAATAAAATAAACAAAACTAAATAAAAATAGGTTTCAAGATTGCAAATAAATGAAATAATTCCACCGAAAATTATTCTAAGAAGAGGAAAAAGAAAAAATAGAATTATTAAAAAATGTTTAAAAATAAATATAAAGAAAAACAGAGAAAGTAAAATAAAATTTAAGGGACTAAATAACAATAAAAACAGACGAAATTGAATAACAAAATTCGAATAAAATAGTAAATAAATAAAAAAAGAGTACAGAAATAAAAAAAATATAATAAAAGTAAAGTCAAAATAAAATAAAAATAAAAAACAGAGGAGCAAGAATAAAAGAAAATAAAAGTTAAAATAAAGTAAAAAGACAAAATAGAATAAAAACAAAAAGCCAAGTAAAATAGCACGTAATAAAAAATAAAATTGTATGAAAATATGAAAAAAAAGATAAAATAAATAAAAAGAATAAAATTCAAATAAAATAATTTAAAAATACATAACTAATAAGTTGATTAATTAAATCAGTAGTTATTAAAAAATAATTACGTCTATGAGTAATAATAATAATAAAAAACAAAGAACTCACATAATTTCGGTCTCAAAGGGTTTAATATAAGGCGAATTTTTATGGTAATGGCTTTAGTGATGTGATCATAGAGCAATACTTGAATGTCATCGACACCAGCAACAACATAGGTTCCAATATTTTTATAGGGATTCACGGTAAACACCATGTCGGACAAATCTTTATGCATCCTATGAATATTCTTCTCTAGAGTACTCTCCTTGCTTGCACTCTCCGAAATGCCTTCAAACTTCTCCACCAACTGATCAAGATTCATGTCCAAAACTCTGCCTGGTGTCAAATGTGCATCGACTTTAATTGGAATTTCAATTATTTCCGAAATCTCAATGCCGTTGTTTAATTCCCTGATTGCCAAGTGTCATTATCACTGGCATATGATCTTTGAAATTTTCTATCTTCTCTGTCAGCATACGCGCCAATCTCTTTGATTCTATTTCTTGAAATGATCTCTCAAGTTTAAAGAGGGTTCTGAAAAAAATTGAAATTTCTTTTATTTTCTACCTATTATTAAAATCAATTAAATATAAAATAATTATTATTAATTAAACGAATTAAACGCAGCCCATTCAGATTTAATATTATATGTCTGGTTCAAAATAATACCTATTATAATGGAATTAAATACACAGGCACACAAAAAAAGTGTCGTTGCCGAGACACTACGGGGAAGTCAAATCGAAAGAAATGCTGATGACGTGCCACCTAAAACGTTTTAAGAACCTTATTAAAAAATACATGTGTACATTTGTCCACCTTTAAATTACACATGTAATTTGAATTTTAGTATTTTTGTCAAAGTTTCTAAATTTGTTACACGTGTAACAATTTAAGAAATTTCCAAAAAAATCAAAGTTATAAAATTCAAAGTTCACATTACACGTGTATTTACACATGTAACAATTTTCGAACTTAAAAAAATCAAATTTCAAATTACACATGTATTTACAAGTGTAACAATTTTAAAAATTTTGACAAAATACAAAAATTTATAATAATTTTTATAAAACTTCTTCTCAACAATTCTCAATTATTTTTTCTATTAAAAAATAGGAGGGAAGAAATAAGAAAAAAACATGGACAAAGAAGAAAAACATAAAAATTTGTTCGTATTTAAATAAAATTATTAAAGAAAATTCAAGTATTCAGAATTTTTTGGAAAAAATTAGTTATTTATTTAATTATTCTACTTGCCTGCCGTTTCTTCTCTGCTCTTACATATTCTAAATATGACAACAATAAACTTTGAAAATCGGCACTACAGACACCATGGAACACAAAACATAACCTCATTTATTGAGACAGTTGTACCAACCCAAAAAGTACATTGGTCGAGGTATCACGACGCAATTATGCCAACCGCAAATTATTAAACTTGTTTATTTATGATTATATCAAAATAATAATAATTTTATTTCATTAATAATTTTTTTTACAAAATTAAATAATAAAAATTAATTATTATTATTGTGATATAAAGTAATAGTAAAACATTTTATATTGTCAAAAAGAGAAATGTGCAAAAAAAATGTTAGTAAAAAAAAGCGCCACGAGATAGCACCAGCTGATGGATGTTTTTTTTGTAAATAAAAATGTAACCCCAAATTACAATAATAAAATTAATTGTCACTAAAAAATTAATTTCTTTTTTTATATTTAAAATAAATATTGCATCATTTTTCAAAAAAGTTGAAGAATATTTTTGTGATACTTAAAAAATGCATTAAAATTAGAAAGAATAGAAACTAAGCAAAAACACGGCGAGAGGGCAGCACCTGTCAAAACCATTTTGAAAAAATGACATTTAGAAATTGATAAATTAAATTGTTGTTTTTAAATAATAAAAGCTATAAAAATCTATTCAGCAGAATCACTTATTCATTTCACAATAAAAATGGTTAATTTATAACTTAACCTTATTTAATTTTACTCAATTTAAACAATTACAAAAATTTGTCTTTGTACTTACCTTTGACAAAGATTATTAAATTGTGTAGTTTTTTTCTTTAATTTATTAAGAATAAATGTTCAATTTTAGTCAGAAATTTACAATTAAATATTTTCTATTTATAATTATATTAAAAAATGAAAATTTACTTACTTCTGAAGGTTATGGATATTAAAAAAAATTTTATTCAATTTCATAAATTACTGTTCATTAATAAAATAAAAAATTTTATGTAATTACTAAATAAATATTTATTTTCCTTATTTACAATTTATTTAAGCATTTTTTTAAAAGAAAAATAAAAAAAAATTAATCTTACCGAGAGTTGAACGCAGAATTGCAATTTACAAACCCGATGTGATTGCCAATGAACCAATCGAGGAGTTCTTTCTGCATTTATTTAGTTATTATTTAAGGGAAATTCATTTTGACAGTCGAAAAAAAAATTGATCCTGAAATCAATCAAAGGATTGATTTCAGGATCAATTTTTTTTTCTCTTTTCGTAAACTGAAAAAAATGGTTATCAAGAATTTATTAATTGCTAGTGGTTTTAAAAAATTGAAAGAAATTTTGAGAGTGAAAAAATAAATTTGTAATTTTAAACAGCGCTACAAGATGGCAGCTGCTGACGGGCAATTAAAAATAGAATTGATTAAATATTTTATATTTTTCATTTTATTTAACAATAAATTTTTAATTACAATAAAATAAAATTTATGTTTAAAAAATAATTAATTTTAAATTGATAATCATTAATTAATTAATCAATATTGTTTAATAAATATCATCAAATTAATCTGAAAATGATGACACTTTTTTGTAATCTTTTACACTTACCTCTTAAATAATCTTGCGACACCTTTCAATTCTTCATTAAATTACACCAACTTTATTTTTTACTTTCACAAATATTACTTAAAAAAAAAAAATTTAGAATTCGCGTTTGACATTTCTAGTTTTGGTAAACAAACTTTTTTTGAAATTATTTTCCGTTGGAACCAACCGATAGCACAATTCAGTTTGAATATAGGCTTTTGTTTTTTCAACTCCACTTTTTTTACAATCAGACAAGTTGGTCGCACGACTAAAATGGCGACCCAACAATTGTCACTCATTGTCAGTTCACGCAATTTTAATTTTCAATTTATTCAAAAATTTCTCAAAATTTTACAAAACAAAAAAAATAGTCCGCTTCTACACAACATTCTGAACCCGGGGACAAAATATTACCTGCGATTTACCGATCACCCTGTATATAGTTTAATTTAGAAATTATAAAACGAATTAGTGTTTTGAAAAATTGTAAATACAATTTTTGAAAATAGTTTAATTCCCGTAAATAATTTAAGAAGATTCAATTAAATTTGCAATTAATTGGAAACTTTGTCAAATTTTATTTTCGGTATTTTTTTCAAGGAAATTAATTTTTGTCGAATACATACTGTTTGTTAATTGTATTAAGAATTATATTTGTTTACGTGTGAAAGTATTATTTTTATATTCAATCGTATTTTTAAAGAATTCTAATAAAAATTTGAAAACTAATTGAATTTTAGAAAAATTCAGAATTGAAATTAAATCAGAAAAGAATTGTGAATATTTTTTATGGAAATCAGGGAAAAGTTAGGGAAATAAAGAATCAAATTACAAATTACAAATTTCTTATTAACTATGAATTAATTATTACAAATTAGTAATACTACTTACTAATTAATAATACTAATTACTCATGAGTAATACTACTTACTAATGAGTAATACTACTTACTAATGAGTAATACTACTTACTAATTAGTAATACTACTTACTAATTAGTAATTACTTAATACAATTATTAATATTCTTTATCACAATTACTAATTTTTTATTATTTAATAATTATTGTCTTTAATAACCAATTACGAATTACTTATTAGCTTTTGATTATTACTTATTAATTACTAATTACTTAACAACTATTAATTATTAATTTTTAATTACAAAGTAACTTTCAACTACTAATTTCTGTTTATTTAGAAACTTTTAATTATTATTTGTTAATTACTAGTTTCTCATTAACTAATAATTATTAGTTACCAATTATTAATTATTATTATTGTTATTTATTAATAATTATAAATTACTGCATACAAAGCCCAACCCTAGCCGATAATTGAATAAAGTCGGATTACAGCAATGGAAAGTGAAAATAAGAAGCAGTCATTTCAATTAAGAAAATGGCTCTATCGACCATATTTTATAAATGTATCCAAGAAAAATAGAGATCTTGGCAAAGATTCTGCAAAAGAGTTGTTAATAAATGTCGGTGGAAGACGGTTGAAAAAAAAATTGCATACGTGAGAGGGTTTTAAGGTAAAAGGGAGAGAGAGAGGTTTGAATGAATTTATTTATTGACAAGTAGGTGTTTCTAGATGCATTTATACACCTTTCCGTATATAATATATAATTGCTTTAAAAAACTTTGAGCATAAATCGTCTTGGATAAATAATATGAGTCGGCAATAATTGCTATTGGGACTATATCGAGGAGGGTTTTATTCTACGCGATGAGAAATGCCATTTCAAATGACACGGACATTAAAATTATCCGCATTAGACATATAAAATATCCATTAGGTAAATTATGACGTCGAATGCGTATTAATCTCGCTATCGTCGTGTATATATAATAAATGTTGCAACAAAAAGTAATATTATACTGACGTGTCAAAGAGAAGGTACAGATCGTCGACCTTCGAGGGCAAACTCGCTCTATTGCAATAATATAGTGTGCACTCTATTCCTAAATCGACATAAATTAATTTATTTTTTCGAAAAACGAAAAAAAATTCTTATTTTTCTATATATCACAAAAGCCGCACTTTTGCCCGAATGTAAATTCGATTCATTGTTTCCTTACAATTTAACTTAATTTAATCACAATTTAATTTTTTCATCATATACAATTTACAAATATTTTTATAGAATTTAAATATATATTTTTTATACGCAATTTCAAAATATTTTTCTATTCAATTTAAATATTTTTTTGCAAAACAAAATATATTTTTAATAAAAATATGTATTATATTGACAAAAAAAGTATTTTTCCCAAAAAAAAAAATATTAATTTTTCAAACAGAATATTTTGCATAAAAAAATATTTTTCAAACCAAATATTTATTTCAAAATAAATAAAATAACATGTATGTTAAGGGTTCAAATAAAATATTTAAATATGTCAATAAATAAAATGTTTTATTTTTTTACTTTTCAAAAAGTAATACTCACTCGGAGGGAGAATAAATATTAAATTTTGTAAAAGTATTTTAAAATTTGGAGAAATTTCCATATAAAATATACTAAACATTAAAAAAAACTTATGTGAACTTTAGTATAGTTATATCAAATATCAAGAATATTAATTAAAGTTGAATATAAATTTACTAAATTCCACATAAGTTTTTTTAACGTTTAGTACTTTTTATATCAAAATTTAGCTTTGTCGTATTTTTTCCCCAAATTATAAAATTTTTTTACAAAATTTAATATTTATTCTCTCTCCGTGTATTTTACAAAGGAAAAAAAAATATTTTTCAATAGAAAGATTTATTTTGTCAAGAAAAAAATATATCTATAGGTATATAGTATTCTTTAAAAGAAATATTTATTTTTTGAAATTATTTCCCAAAAATATTTTCAAAAAAAGACTTAGGTTATAAAATAAAAATAATTTAAATGTTTTATTTTTTTGTATAGGTATGTAATTCTTTTCTCGTTTTATTTTTTTACTTTTCAAAAAGAATTTATTGCAAAAAAAAAAAATATTTTGCTTCGAAAAGAAATTTATTTATTTATAGATGGAAATATTTTTTGCTAAAAAAGAATAATGTTAAAAATCTCTCACCCCCTTTTAAAACTAATTTTATTAATTTAGTATTAAAAATTACAAAACAATACAATACTTTCAAGAATATAATTTGAAAAATAAGAAAATAAACAAGAAAAACAGTAATTTATTTTTACAGTGTCTTAGGAAATAATCTCTTTAGAGGAGAATGTTACGTTCTCTATCAACTTTTTTTTACGAGAGAACAAATAACAAAAATTTTAAATTAGAATGAAAGAAAAAAGAAAAGACATCCAGCTCCGAGTAAATATATATAAAACGTAAATAGTTTTTCTTTTTTACGATCCTCGCCAGTGAAAATTGTCTCCATGTCAGGGCAGAAATAAAATAAAATCTAATTTCTATTTATCTTGAAGGAAAATTCATAAAAGATGATGTTTCATATAAAAATAGAAAGTAAAGTTCAAAGCACCTGTCATATAATCAAGTGCAAAGAAAAAAAAATAATGTCAATAAATTAATAAAATTAAAAATAGTTGTGCAAAAAATTGAGGAAAAAGTGTACCGAGAAGGAAGGGGTTTAAAAATAGAATGAAAATAAATTTTTTAAAATCTAAAACAGAATCTCGCGTGTTGTGTGAAGTACTGTATATATACATATAACCTAAGGGCGTTTATCGTGATCGTCTTATTCGTTTATCTGACCGACATTGTTCTTCCCCGGTTGGTTGACCTCGTGTATTTTTTAGTGAATAATCATGAGAATCACTTTACGAGAGAATATTATACCTTTATTTATTTATATACATATTTCAACAGAGCAGTTTTTGTAATAAATTAAATAAATAAAACAAAACCTACACAGTGTTTTTTGTTTTTGAAATATTTAGGTAAAGTAAAAATTAATTAACACGGAATTTAATAGAATTTAATGAATCTCTCGACATCTTATAATCGCAGTAAAAATTGTTAAATTTTAACTAAAAGCCAAAAGTTAGTCACTAATTTAAATCCTGACGGATTTAAATTAGTGACTAACTTTTGGCTTTTAGTTAAAATTTACAAATTCGTTAGTAGAGAAAAATGTTAAACGATGAATCAGTAAATTTTAACTCATTAAAATTTTAAAATCGTCATAGTCACTAATTGAAATTTAAACCAATTCAGATTTAAAGAGTAAAATATGTTAAATTTATTTTAAAAAAAGGAAAAAATGACCCCAGATCGTAAAATATGTTCCAAAACGAAAAAAAAGGAAAAAATAACTTTTTAAGAATAATTTCAAAAAATTATTTTTGAGTCAAAAAGTAAAAGGTGAAATTTGTAATTTTTTCGAAAATTTCTTTCTCCATTGGAAAGAACAGTGTCAATGTATGTGCACCTGATACGTTTGGGGAAGAAGCAGAGAGGGATGTGCTTTTATCGATGTGGAGCGAGAGGGTTTGTATTTAACGCGGGTAAAAATTTCATTTATATGAGCTGCATAAAGGACCGACAAGCTTTCGAGGACTCGGCTGTTCTCGGAAATTTTCGACAATCATCGGACGTCCTCGGCCTGTGGGTGAACGTCCGCTCACTGGGACAGTCGTCCGCCGCCTCCAACTCGTATATATATATACAGATATACACATAATGTGTATTTTTATTATTTATATATAGATATATACAGATATTTATATTTTTTATTTTTTATATATACAAATTTTATTTGGAATAAACAAATTTATAGAAAATAAATGTTTATTTATATACTTGGGGGTTGACCCCTACTGTCTATTCGAAAATAGTGATATAGGCAAAGAAGCAATTTTTCCGCAAAAAAAAATCAAATTCTTTCTGAAAGGTGTAGTTTCACGCTAAGAGAAAACAGAAGTGAAACAGAATTAGAAAAAGAAACGTTTTGTTATAAACAATTTTAATGTTAAAAAATTTGCAAATTTTTTTTTTGTCTGAGTTTAATTATATGACAGAGAAATTTATTTTTAATTTCGGAAAAATAGTATTTTTATTATATTTTTATTACTACAGTAAATTGTAACTTAGTTACATGCAATTTTTAACCATAAAAAAGAAATTTAAAGACGCAGTTCTAAACTGCAAAGGAGGCAGACACAAATCTATGTCTGCGTCCTTTGCAGTTTAGGACTGAGTCTTCAACTTCTACACTCCAAATCAAAATTAGTGAAAAATTCACTAATTCACTTCATTTCAATTCAATATGGATGAGTTTTATTTGATAAATCTGTGCTTTTTACTCTCTAAATTTGAATTAGTAAAGTTTGACTAATTATCAGTACAGAATTCTACTAATTTCTATAGTAAAAATCGAGTTATCGATAAGCAGTAAAAATGTACTGATTTAATTAGTGAAATAAGTCTTTAAATCTAAATTTTTACTCTTTGAATCTAAATTAGTAGTTTTTCTACTAACGAAAGCGAACAGATTCATTTACTACTTGAATTAGTAACAATTTTGAGTGAATTTTAGTAAAAAAAGCTACTAATTGCTAGTAGAGATTAGAGAACTACTAATTTTTTTAGTCAGTCATATTTTTTATTATTTCAAATTAGTAATCCGACTTACTACATGAATTAGTAGTTTACTACTAAAAAATAAGGCAAAACTGTTACTAATTCAGTTAGTAAACAAAACGGCACTCTTTAATTAGTAAACAAAATACTATTTAAAATTCAGAGTATAAAATTCTACTAACAAATTGTTAAATTTCACTTTAATTATTAATTATTTTCATGGGCGACTTCTGTCAATTTTTACTACAATTTAATTTAGTTTAATTTAAAATTTTTTGATTTTTAATTAAATTTAGTAAAAAAAACTACTATTTTAAATTTAGGGTGTAAAATTCTACCAAAAAATTGAAATTTTTCGCTAATTGTTAGTCATTATCAAAGACGACTTCTAAATTTTGACTAATTTTTAGTCAAGATTTACAAACTTTTCAGTAGAATTTGACTAATTGCTAGCCATCTATTCACTGAATGAATCAGTGAAACTGTTTTATTGATTGTTAATAAAAAAACAGTTTTACTAATCTGTAAAATTTTGCTGAGAATCAGTTAAAAATAACTGAAATATCAATCATTTTGGAAAAAAATCATTTTTTTTTTGGATTGTACTAATTGGACAATTAGAAAATGATTGAAAATTTCAGTGACGCATATTGAAAATCTCAATTATTTTTTAACTGTCCAATAAATAAAAAACGACTAATACTTTAATCAATTTTAACTGGTTTTCACTGAAGAAATCGTGAGAGTAAAGAAAGTGAAAATCAGTCAAATTTTAGGGAGTCAGAATTAATAAACATTTACAGATTTATAGTAAAATTATTACTAAATTACTAAAGGTACTGATTGAAATTAGTAGAATTGCAACTAATTTAAATTTAGAGACTGAAAGTCGCTGCAACTTAAATTTGAATTGGTACAAATTTTTATTAATTTTTTGAATTAGTGACTTACATTTTGGTTTTGATTTAGTCAATTTTACTAATAAGTAAGAAATAAGTAAAGTGATTATTTATTAGTAAATTCTACCAATAAATAAGTAAAATGATTATTTATTAGTAAAATTACTATTTTTTAGTAAAATTTACTAATAAATTAGTAGAAATTACTATTTATGCGTGAAATTTACTAATTCAAAACCAAAGAGTCAGTCACTACTTCAAATTAGTAAACATGTTTACTAATTAGGTTGTTATTGAATATTTGCTCTACTCACAGACTATTGGACCGTTAAAAGTAACAATTTGAAAACTCACCTGAAACATAAAGAGAAAAATGAAATTAACATCAATTTGCTAATTACGAAATAATTTTATACTGAATACCGGTTCATTTGAAAATTTCTACTTTCGGTGAAATTTATTAATTCGATTAGTGAAATTCTACTAATTTACAGAGAAAATGACTGAAAATTATTTAAATTTTACTGATTTATATAGAACCAGAAGTTAAATACTTATTGGTATGGAGTGAAAAATGTACTAATGCAGATTAAGAAAAAAATCGCTAATTTTTAGTTGTAGCAGCAAAAAATTGACATTCAAAACTTTTACAGCCAAAAAAATTAGCTATGAGAAGTAAATTATATTAAACAGCTAAAAAAATTAACTGTGAAATATAATAATTATTTAATGCTAAACAGCTAATAGTAGGTATGCTAATCAGCTAATAACAATTAAAAGCAATTGTAGTTAGCTAAGAGCTAAAAAATTTTTTTTTCTTTAAAAACTGTTTTCTCTTCACGTGCACATAAACCCTGAGAAGCTGATACAATAAGAATTCCAGTCATTCCATAAAGGAAGGGATGTGAAATTGATTTTTCTAGTTTATTTAGAATTTGATGCAATACTATTTGGGAAACTTGGCCAAGTTTGGAAGCAGGTCACTGCTAATGCAACCGAAGTATACGCATAAACTATACATATCAATGACAAACATATGTACATATTCAAGAGAGACACGATTGCACGTGTGCGTCATGACTCGTATGGCTCATAAATTTTTCCGACAATACAACACTGACACTAGTTGGTGGCATAAAGTTGAAATACCTTTAGAGTTCAAAAAAATAGCAATAATACTAAAAACCATCGCATTTTGGGACAAATGCAACATTTTCAACTGCAAAAACTACTCTTTTGTACTCTCTAAATTTTAATTAGTAAAAATGTTAATAATTTGAATTAGTGACTGACTTTCTGCCTTTGAATTAGTAAATTTTACTATGCCAGGGGAGTTAAATAAAAGAGAGTTAAAATTCAACACCCAAATGCTAACTCCCCAAGGAAAAAATAACTCGCGCGGGTGTTGAATGAAGGGAGTTAGTAAATTAACTCTCTTTTGGAGTTGATTTTTAACTCGAAAAATTTCACTCCCAATTCCCGAGTCCGTTAACTCCCTAAATTTTTTACAGTGTAGTAGTACTACTAGTTTTGCAAATAAAGTAGTAAAAATAATTTTAGTACGTTATTTGAAAAATAATACTTTAGCGTTTGGTGCTTCATTGTTATTCTTTCTCAAGAAATCTCAAAAGTTTGAATTAAAAAAAAACCACTTTAATAATAGAATGATTACTAAATCCATTTATACATCTTATATAAAGAATATGAAAATCTGATATCTTTATATTCTTTATATAAATTTTATTATCTGATTAATTCTAAAAATCGAGTGTATTATAAAACTAGGAAATATGAAAAAAATATTTCATATTACCAATATTTCAGCAAAGCGATATTTATATATTACATGCAGTAATTTCGTAAGAAAAGGTTTATGAATATTTCATGGGACTCGAGAGTATACAATGTATGAATGAACTTTCAATTTGCGTTTGCACGCTGTGTAATTATACATATATATATATACCCGTTAATCATACATTTAACAAAGTGACTATAAAACTAACTTTAGTTTATTAAACTATTCTGTAGATTTTTCGATTACAAAACACCTTTTTAATACTTGTTCGTTTGTGCGACTGTTTCTTTTTTAAATTAGATAAGTAATAATACACACTTGCAATTATTTTGTAATCGTGCCTTTATTAAATGTCGTTGTTATTAATTATAGTACTTTATTTATTATTATTTATTATTATTAATATTATTATTTTACAATTAATTTATCATTACTAAGTAGCAAACTCATTAATTAATAGACTTATTAACTAGTACTTATTAATTAGTAGACTCGAAAATTAATCGACTCTTTGATTAACAGATTCAAAAATTAATAAACTTATTAATTAGTAAACTCATTAATTACTAGAAAAAAATTTCTAATTATAAGAATTGAATTGAAAAATTTGTTTATCCAGAAAAAACAAATTGAATAAAGTTTTCCATCCAGAAAAATCGTATTAAAAAAACTTTTCTATGTAGAAAAATTGAATTGAATAAATAGTTATCTATCCAGGAAATTGAATTAAAAAAATTTTTCTACGTAGAAAAACAGAATTGAAAACAAGTATTCCATCTAGAAAAATTGAATTGAAAAAATTTATCTAGAAAAATGTAATTGAAAAAAGTTTCCTATCCAGAATAATTGAATTAAAAAAAGTTTTCTATGTAAAGAAGCAGAATTGAAAAAAATTTTTTTATCCAGAAAAATTGAATTGAATAAAATTTATCTATAAAATTTTAGTTGAAAAAAACTTTTCTAGGTAGAAAAATTGAATTGAAAAAATTTCTTATCAAGAAAAATTGAATTTAAAAAATGTTTTCTATCCAAAAGAATTGCCTTGAAATAAAGTTTTCTAAATAGAAAAATTGAATTGAAAAAATTTGTTTATCCGGAAAAAACGAATTTAAATAAAGTTTTCTATCCAGAAAAATGCAATTATAAAAATATTTCTAGATAGAAAAATTGAATTGAAAAACAGTTTCCTATCAAGAAAAATTGAATTTAAAAAATATTTCTAGATAGAAAAATTGAATTAAAAAACAGTTTCCTATAAAAAAAATGAATTAAAAAAGTTTTCTAGATAGAAAAACAGAATTGAAAAACTTTTTTTCATAGAAAAATTGAATCGCGAAAAAATTTTTCTAGACAGAAAAAGTGAATTGAAAAAAATTTTCTACCTGAAAGAATTTAATGGCAAAAAAAAATTTTACCTGTAAAAATCGAATTGAATAAAGTTTTCTATTCAAAAAAATTAAATTAAAAAAGCTTTTCTAGACAGAAAAAATTAAATTGAAAAAAAGTTTTTTAAATAGAAACACTGAATGGCGAAGCAAATTTCTGCAGACAGAAAAATTGAATTGAAAAAACGTTTTCTAGATGGAAAAATCAAATTAAAAAAGTTTACTATCCAGAAAAAATTGAATCGAAAAAAAATTTTCTATCTGAAGAAATTTAATGGGAAAAATTTTTTAATCTTTAAGAATGAAATTTAATAAAGTTTTCTTTCCAGTAAAATTGAATTAAAGAAAGTTTTTTAGGTAGAAAAACAGAATTAAAAACATTTTCTATCTAGAAAGATTGAATTGAAAAAAGTTTTTCCAGATAAAAAAATTCAAGTGCAAAAAAAAATTTCTAGATAGAAAAAAAAATAAAAGAAAAAGTTGAAAATAAAAAAGAAAAGAAATTGTAAAAAATCGCCATATCTTTCACTCTCTTTATAGAATCAAAGAAATTCCATGTTTGTAAATCTTGTTTCTCTGCGTGCGCGTTGTGCCGCTCTGCAATATATATATATATATACATTTATTTCACGCTCTCGTCGCGCCGTTATCAGCGCTATCGTTTTCTCGGTGCAATGAACCGACGACGACGACGTCGACTTTTCTGATTCGCGTGAGTGTGTAATGTACATCTATATATTGAATTCTCTTGCGCACACTCAAAGTAGTCAAACACAGTTGCATGTGTATAAGTGCATCTGCGTAGGAGCGCCAACAGTCTGATTCTGACCTGCCTCAATCTATACATTCGTATGATATCAACAAAATTGCAGTGCGCCTGCTTCGAGAATATTCCGCTTCCAAGCGCTGCGGCTGGGAGCGCAATCTCTTCGATTACCTATATATATGCGCAAATAGCGACCCAGAAGAATCGAGATGGGAAGAGAATTTTGTCCCTCAGAAATTTTTTTGGAAAATTTACTCCCGCATTTAATATCCCAGAGAAAAATTTTAATAACGTCCAATAAACTATACCCTTAATATCTTCTATTCACTTTTATTAAATTCGGAGAGAAAAAATTCATTTCAATTTTTTTTTGTTTAAAACATTTTTGCAATTTTTTTGAAATCACATTTTATTTCTGTGTCAGAATTTCTCTGAAGGAGCAGATAAAATTTGAAAACGTTAATAATTATTAAAGTTAAGTATTGAGTAAATAAAATAAATAAAATAAAAAAAAAGTAAAACAAATAAAATGAAAGAAATAAAATTATTTAAAATTTTAATTTAAATTAAAATTTCTTATTGGAAACAATTTTTAAAAATTTTTTATAAATAATAATTAAGATTATAATTATAGATTATAATTTTTTTTCTCAACGGTTCAATACTCGGAAATAAATATAGAATTTAAAACAATTTCTATTAATGTTCAATTATTTTTCATTTATTACATTTAATATTTAGTTTATGAATGTTATTATTAAGTTTCCACGACAAAAATATTCTTTTTTTTATTTTTAAATTGTTCAACCGGATATCAGAATATCTACCCCGGATGTTCCATAATTACCCCTGTTGATAAATTAAATTTTCATGCATGATTAAAAAAAATGTTAATATATCTAAAAAATTTGTTGTGACAAATTGCTCTTTATTCAGATTTCTCTAAAAATAAATAAATTCTAAAATTAAATAAATTCTATTAATCACTAAATTCTAATAATAAATAAAGTCGAGAAATAAATAAATTCTATTAATAAATAAACTGTAATAATACAAAATTCTATTAATAAATAAATTCAAATAATAAAAATGAATTCTAATAATAACTAAATTCGAATAATAAATAAATTCTATTAATAAATAAATTCGAGAAATAAATAAATTCGATAATAATAAATTAATTGTAATCCTAACCCTAATCCTAACGTTAATCCTAATCCTAATTCTACAATTCTACTTATATATTAACAATCCGATTGTCAATGTAACAACCAAAATTTTGTAATGCAATTATTATTCAAATCAAGAATATAAAAAATTTATTTCCCAAATTATGAAAAATGATTTTTTTTAATGCGAAGAAACGAGAGAAAAAGACGATTAACAAATTCGTAAATTTTTCCCTTCGTATTTTTGAGGGGGATTTAAAAGAATAATAATTCTTTTTCGAACAAAAAAAAAATTGCGAGTGAAAAAAAATTCCACTCGCACTATACATGCGAAGGAATAGATAGAAAAAAATGTTGTCTAATTAAAAACAAGATGGGAAAATTTTCGAAATCGGAACAATTTATTCAAGTAGAATGATAACTTTGCAATTGGGACAATTAGCCTAATTAATAAAGCCTTCCATCGGCATTGGAGACATTCTCAACCGGGGACGCTCGTAATTCAATCAACGCTCTAATTTCTGGGTTAGAAGCCAGTGACGTTTAATATGTTTCATATAGGAATTAATCCATTAACGTTAATTGAAAATTATTAAACGTCAAAAAAAAATTTCATCATTTTTATTCGTTATTTCCTGAAATAAAATATTTATCATGAAAAAAATTTTTATTTTTAACTTTTTAGTATTAACTAATTTATTCTGTATTTAACTATACTTTTAGTATAAAGCTCGTACGTATAATTAAAACATTTTCATTTTCATTGGCACTTTGATAGATTTTCATTTTCATTTTCATTTTCATTTCCTTTTCATTTTTTCCATTTTTTTCATTTTCATTTCATTTTCATTTCATTTTCATTTTCATCTTTCATTTTCACTTTTCATTTTCATTTTCATTTTCATTTTTCATTGTTCATTTTCATTTTCATTTTCATTTTCATATTTTCATTTTCATTTTCATTTCATTTTTCATTTTTCATTTTCATTTTCATTTTCATTTTCATTATTCATTTTCCTTTTCATTCATTTTCATTGTCATTTTCATTTTCATTTTAATTTTCATTTCATTTTCATTTTTCATTTTCATTTTACTTTTTCCATTTTCATTTTCATTCATTTCAATTTTCATTTTCATTTTCATTTTCATTTTTCATTTTCATTTTCATTTTCATTTTCATTTTCATTTTTCATTTTCATTGTCATTTTCATTTTCCTTTCATTTTCATTTTCATTTTCATTTTCATTTTCATTTTCATTTTCATTTTCATTTTCATTTTCATTTTCATTTTCATTTTCATTTTCATTTTCATTTTCATTTTCATTTTCATTTTCATTTTCATTTTCATTTTCATTTTCATTTTCATTTTCATTTTCATTTTCATTTTCATTTTCATTTTCATTTTCATTTTCATTTTCATTTTCATTTTCATTTTCATTTTCATTTTCATTTTCATTTTCATTTTCATTTTCATTTTCATTTTCATTTTCATTTTCATTTTCATTTTCATTTTCATTTTCATTTTCATTTTCATTTTCATTTTCACAAAACTTTTATTTACACTTTCACTTTTATATAAAGTGAAAATAAAATTCTGTCAAAGTGAAAGTGTAAATAAAAATCAGACTTCGCACTCATCTACTAAACACTACTAATTAATTACTACTTTTTTTACAATTTGCTACTATTTGGGTAATTTTTTTTTAGATTTGTGACACTAAAAGCTGCTTTTTTCTTTTTTTTTAGAATTTACACTACTTTAAACCCGCTACTAATTGAAATACAGAAATTATTCTCAAAACTTTTAATAAAATTCTTAGAAACGATTCAATTATTTTCAAAAATTTTAAGAAAACTTATTTTGCAAGAATTCTATTATTTAAAATAAAAAATTTAACAAAAATTCTTTGCAAGTATTTTTCTTGTAGAACATTTTAACAAGAATTAATTTAAAAATAAATTTTAGATAAAATTGTAGATAACAATTTGAATATTAGAAGCGCAATAATATGAATTTCTAGAAATAATTAGATTTTAAAAGATTTTTAAATTGCCTATCTTTGAAATTTCTAATTGTTATACCTACAATTTTAATATAAATCATAAAAAATATATTATTTTCCAAAAGAATTATTACATTTTTGAATAGTTTTATTTAAAAATTAAAAAAAAGTGATTCAATTTTAAAAGAATTACATTTATAATTTGTAGGAGGCTTTATGTATATTGAAATTATTAAAAATTTCAATATCTATGGAAAAATAAATAAGTATTCAAAATTTAAATATTTATATAATAAAAATTATTCAAGTTTTGAATGATTTAATTTAGAAATTATAAAGAAAATAGTGCTTTGAAAAATTGTGATACAAAGTTTTGAAGATAGTTTAATTCTTTTCAATAATTTAAAAAGTATTAAAGCATTTCATTGGAGATTTTGTCAAATTTAATTGAAATCATATTTTTGCTTAATTCTAACAAAAAATTTGTATAATAATTAAATTTTAGAAAAATTAAAAAATTGTAGTTATTACTAAGTTAAGAAGAAAGTTAACATTTTCCAAGGAAGTCAGAAAAAGTCAGGGAAATACTTTTGGTTTGAAATTTTGAATCAAACTTTTGTAAATCAGGAGGTTAAAGTTTTGAACGTTCAAATGAACGAAATTTATTTATTTCTTCTTCAAATTAAATTTTTAATTCTATAATTTTGCGTCACTATTAAGCAAATTAATTATAATGTTTCTAAATGTAAATGAAAGTAAAAATAAAAATCTGTCAAAATTAAAATGAAAATGAAAAATTGAAAACAGAAATTGCGTGACAGGGGAAGTGGGGGGGTCTAAAATACCGAAAAATTGTGTGACTTCATTTGTGAACGCTCCCTTAGGTATTATTACACTGGAATCTAGATCGGTGAGACTAATCGGGGATGGCTTCTCACCGATCTAGCGGATTAGTTGAGACTGAGAAGCAACACAAACAGGGCCGTACGAAGTATTTTTTGTTTGCACCATTCTTTTAAAAAATAATTCATGTTAGAAAATTAATATAAATAACAAAATATTATAAAACATTATACAAAAATAAAATGTATTTATATTAAAAAGAAACAAAAGTAAATAATGATGAAGTTATCAAATAAAATAAATAGCATCGGGCACTGAGAACCTTTTTCTTCTACAATTAGGCACGGCATTGATCGACATTTGAAAGTCCCCGCTAGCCCTCCACCTTTCCTCGCCTACAAACTATGTAAACAGAGTCTCAACGATCCCGAGCTCACCGATCTAGATTCCAGTGTACTGTTATTTTATTTTATATTTATTATTACTATTAGTATTATTATTATTATTATATTGTTAATAATTATTATAGTATAATAAAATGTCCCAAAACCGATAATTTTCGAATAATGTTAAAAAATAATTAGAAAAACGGTTTCAAACGTAAAAGCAAATATTAATTATTATTTTGTAATAAAAAAAGCCTTAATTATTATTATTTGCCATCAATTGTACATTATATTAATATATTAAATTATTCCTCTCATTATCACGAGGGAGTCTAAACACATATGGCAAGGATGAAGTGTTGCCATGGCTTCGTTGCAGGCATTAAATTAAAATGATTCGTTTCCGTGCCAGTCTTCCCCGGGAAGCTTCCGAGGCCGTTGTGCGTATATATGCGAGGAGATGAAGAGAAGATGCGTGTGGGCAAAGTTTCAATCAATGGTACACTTGCCATACTGTTTTTGCGAACTATATTTATATCGAATTCTCATTCCGATGTTAGCCGTGGTCCGGGACACGTAGTACCTAGTGGCTTGCAAAAAGCTTTTTGCCACAGTCATATTACGCAAGCTCGCAAGCGCCACAAAATACGCATTTTTTTCTCCTTCTGTTCTTTTCCTTTTTTTTTATTTCAGAATAAAACAACTGTATGTTCTATTCCTTTCTCGATGTCGCTCGAAACCCACTTCTTTCATAGTTAGTTGGCGCCCATAAAGGCGTCGGAAACGGTCAACATACATTCCAAACCATACGCTCCATTGCGATTTTCTACTATTTTATGCAACCTTTCAGATTCCTCTCGTCTCATGGCTTTTATATTCCTTTCAGAATTCACAATATAAATGTATTCGTTCGTTTCAAAACTTTTCTACAATGTTTCGCACATTGTTTTCTGCCGTAGAATAAATAAACGTTTCGAACTTTCTTTTCTGTCCTTTTCTCAAGAAGCTATTAATAATAAAAGTTGTTATATTTTCCAAATTCGAGAATCTAAAGAAACTGGGGTAATAAGGTACCCCAAATTTTTTCGTAGCTGCAATTTATTTAATTTAAATTTAAATTTATTTAATTTAAAAAATTCCATTTTTGAGATTATGAGCTTTATCGGAGCGTAGATTTGAAAGGGAACGAAAAAAAAGAAAAGTGACCGAGTAATGAATAAAACAATGAAAATGTATTTAGAGTCATGTTGTGCGATAACGGATTAAAAGAGACATTACAATTTGCAGCGATGTCAACATGAGAGGTCAGGAATCGATTTCTCTTTCGCTCTCTGTGTAAATAGCCGGTTGTATGATTTGATCTGCATATAACCGAGGCATCTAATACTTTATTCCCGATATCTGACACTATATATTGCTGTTACCGCAATGACGATATAATACATTTGCTGTGAGGCCCAACCCACATACCTGTTACAGCAATTCGTGGGCTAAACGCTGTAATCAACAATAATAAGCAATAATAATGTCTGTACCTCAATACAACATAGTCAGATGATGGTTAAAATTTTGCAAAATATTTCTCTGAACGCAACACTCTTAACTAGGCATGTTAAATAATATAATTCTTAGATCACACGATTTTAGGTATTCAAATTTATATTTTATAAGAAAAATTCTATTATAAAATATATAATAAAATTAATTTCTGAAGTTGGCGTCGACGACAATTTTCTGGGTTCTTTTTAGTTACACAGTAAATCGTGAGGTATTAAAAAGTATTGCAGATTAAATTAACACCAAAAAGGATTAAAATAATCAATTTTGGTGATATTTTTTACAATTAATGAAATTTTAGTTTATTACATTTTTTTATAACTATAAAACATGAAGATATCGATAACTACGAGTCTTCGACTCGGAGTGATCGATTTCTTCATGTTTTATAAATAAACAAAAGAAGGCAAATTGATAAAATATAAAAAAAAGCCCCCGAGTAACACGTTTTAAGGGAATCGGATCAAATTTGAAAATTTTTTCCGCCATATTGGATCCGCCATTTTGAATTTTTAAAAAGTGACTTCAGATTCGTAATCAGCGACCCTAAAAACCCCCGAGTAACAAGTTTTAATCGAATCTGATCAAATTTGAATTTTGTCCGCCATATTGAATTCGCCATTTTGGATTTTTAAAAAAAAACTTTAGATTTATATTCGGGAACCCTAAAAACTGATAAAGAATAAGTTACAGAATTATTTACCTCGTTTGTTGCTTTTAATTCATAAAAGTATTTTGAGATTTTTGGACCTTTTGACTTTTGACAGTTCTATTGGCATCGGAAATGGAATTTTTCAAAAAACGCCCATCGTCATCTTAAAGTACATGAACGTAGAAATCTTTTAAGCCCTAGAACGTTTAAATCCATCAAAGCAATTTTTGTTTAGAGCTCTGTCCGTGTTGACGTGGAATGTCCCATATATATATATTAATATATTATTATTTATAATATTATAAGAATATTGTACGTCTTCAAAATCCTTAAGAAGAATTTTATTACTCTTGTAAATAATTGAATTTCTACAATAATTTGTAACTTCTCTAAAATTAAATTTTTTTCTACTGTTTTTAACTAAAATTCTTCAATAAATCCATTATTTTTAATAATTTTTCAAAAAGTTCTTTAAGAATTTTCAAATTTATTCGTTTACAATTCAGTTTTACAAACTTTCAATTATTCGAAAATTCTGTAATTAAATATATATATATTGAAAAATAAAATCTTGAAATAATTTCAATAAAAATCCTATTAAACTTTTAAAAAGAATTAATTCTACAGAATTGTTTGTGGAAAATATGAAAAATTAAGAATTTCAATGATAATAATTTGAAACTTTTTCAAAAATTTAATTATTTCAAAAAATCTACGTTATAATGTTTTTAATATTTAATTATAATCTAAAATTTTATCTGAAATTCATTTTTAAAAACATTTTTATTAGTAAATTCTACGAGAATTCAATTATTTAAATACAAAAATAAATAATTTATTAATTTCATGTTTCTTGAAATTCAATTCTCAATAAAAAATGTTATCAACAAATTTTTTAAATCATTAAATTCTTTGGACGAATTTTAATAAAATTTTAAAGAATAATTACATTTTTCGAGGAATTCGATTGAAATTGCATTAAAAATAATTAAAATTCTGCAATGAGTTTTATTATTCATGATGAAAATAATTGAATTCCTAAAAGAATTTTATTATTTATAAAAATAATTGAATCCCTACAAAAATGTTATTATTTATGAAAATAATTGAATTATTGCGAAGAAATTTATAAAAAAATTTTTAAATAATTGAATTCCTTTAAAAATTTTTATTATCTGTATGAAAATAATTGAATGTTTGCGTAGAATTTTATTCAAATTTTTTTTATCCCACATGCACAAAAATGGCGCTTTTAGATAGCTGACGACAGGGAGTAAAGTCACTCATTTGTTCGACCATATGAAAATGGCGTCCATTTTCTCCCTTGTGCAAACATAACCGCTGATCCCATGCGTTATTTTTGCCCAAGGGAGAAAATAGGCCGCCATTTTCATATAAGTCGAACAAGTGAATGACTTTTTCTCCCTGTCGTCTGCTATCTGAAATCGCCACTTTTGTGCATTAGGAATAAAAAATATCGTAAGTAACACGAGAATAAAGGCAGCCTATTTGTTTACGATGATTTTTGTGACACTTGTTCCGGTCTCGGGGCGCCTACGGCGCCCTCGACCTCCACTCGTGTCACAAAAATCACCGTAAACAAATGGCTGCCTTTATACCCTTGTTGCTTAATATACTATTTTAATAATGTAATTCTTTTGGAAAATTTTATTGAAACAGTAGATATTGATTATTGAAAATCATTGAATTTTAGAAAACTTCTTCCAGGAGAAGCTATAAATTCGTTGAATTTTTACAAATCACAGACATTGGTGTTTTCTTTAAAGTAAAATTTCATTTATAGTTTAAAATAACACCAAAATAGATTATATTAATTTTATTTAATTTTTAAATTTATTATTTTAATCCTTTCTGGTGTTATTTTAATCCTAGAGGGATTAAATTGTTGTAGATTATTTTAATCCATTCCGATGTTAATGTAGAAAATTATATGCTGATTATGATTAAGAATTTGAATTTAAATTTTTTAATTTTTTTTTTTAATTATATTTTTAATTTTTCATTCTGGTGTTATTTTAACACCTCACGTTTTACTGTGTTATTAAAATGACACTAATTTTAATGATTTCATTCATAGCTAGGATTCTGAAACTTTCCATTTGTTTTCCAACTGTTCGAATGAAAAATGTTTGTAAAAATTAATTTAAAGGAAGAAGTTAACAAGAAGTTGTTTGTAAAAATTGTTTAATTTTTGTGCATATTTCACATGTTTCACATGCATGTTTCAGTTTCTGCAATAAGCAGAATTTAAAGTTAAATAATTAAAGTAATTTTATTTTAAATGTATATCTTTATAGAAAATTGTATCAAGTATTGTTCAAATTTTTTAGCGTTTTTTAAACACTAATATTTTCTAAAGTGATTAATAATTATACATTTCACAAACGCGCAGCAATTGACGCACTTACCCTAGAGTAAAAAAATATTTGTAAAAAAATATTTCCTTTGTTTGTTTTGAAATTTATTTCTTACAGTTTATTATTTTTTTTCAGTGAGGAAATAGAAAAAGATTTTTTTATTCTTTCTTTTGAATTTTTTGTATTTGCGGCGAATAAAGAAACTTGGAGAGATTGGAAGTTGCAATGAAATTGGGAGCACCTGCAACACTTTCGATTAGTCGATATACATATATAGTAGCTTGCCTTGTGTGTTTATCGGAATTCAATGCAAGTAATATGCTCATTGTTTCGCGTGCTTCACAATCGATGTACCTTGTAACTACTTCTAATAAGTTTGCCATTATCCCATTGCATTGTATTCCTTATTGATAGAAGCCCAACCCAATGGATTTTATATATGGAAATTATATATGTGGTAAAATGATTATAATTTCGCTTAATTTCGATTTCTTACCCACTTACCGTTTTCATTGAAAGTATTCACAAGTCATCTTTTGTCGCGTGTCGACATTTATATTATCCTGCTTTTAATCCGTGAATGATTCAATTCAAGAAATGAAAACCACTTTCTTCTTCGGCGCCAAAGCATTTCTTAACACTTTTGCTTTCGTTCATTTTATTTATGATTTCCATTCAGGATAATTATTGTAATTTATCTGATTTGTTGTATTTTCTTGTTTTTCCCTTTTTATACCATTTTGTATCATTTTTATAATTTTTATAATTTTTATCACTTTTATTATTTTTTCTATTTTTATTATTTTTATAAATATTAATATTAGTTTCATTCAATTTTTTATACTAGTTTTATTTTTTTATAGTAAAAATATATAATAATATAAATCTACGATTTTTATTATTTTCATGATTTTAATTTAACCATCATTCTCACATATAATTTTCTTAATTTAAGACAAGAAAAACTTGTAGTTAGTTTTCTTGTTCCCATTGCGGCTTGAATCTTGATCGACTGAGAGTGTATTTTTTCTATTAAGATTTCTGCTGTATTACATTAATCAGAAGAATCTTGAAAACTTATTTAAAGATTAGGATAAAGGACATTTCGTGTCGCAAGGCGTCTTATTAAGAATTATTGGAGCAAGTAGAGGAATGCGCAATCCGGACGGCTTACCTTATAATTTACATTGGCGATAGGGCATATTTGTATGTGTGTATATATAAGTATTGTAATTATTCACCACATCCCTTCACCCCCGGAAATACAAGATTATTTATATTTTTACAATTACCTATTATTACCCAATATTCAATATTGTCAATCTAAAAATAGCACAACGCGAAAATTTCCAAATAGATATTATTTAACATCAATATTTGTTTCTTATCATTTAACATCGGTATTTATTACTTATTATCAACATTAATTATTTAATATTGGTATTTGTTAGTTTATAATTATAAGGAATCTGCCCAAGTCAAAATTTAAACCTTTCTTTTATCCTCTCTTTTTAAACCTCTTTTGAATCTGGTCAGACTTCGCACTCATCTACTAAAACCTACTATTTCGAAAAAATTAACATTGATTTCTGTAACAGTCACATGCTGTTAAAGTCTATCAATCCATTTCGAGATATTTTTATGATAAATATACCTGGCAAATTTTAGCCAAATTCGTTAAAACCTCTTCGAGTTATCGTGTTCACAAAAATCGGGATCCACACACACACACACATACACACATACATACATCCGGACAATTGTTCAGGGTCTTATATAACATAGTCCTATATAGAAGAAATTTTGTTAAAAGGATTTTTAAAAATTTTGTAAATTAAACGACTGCAAAGCTTCCTCACGAGAAAGCAAAAGACATAAAGAGACATAAAAAGGCATAAAAAGAAGTGAAAAAAAATTAACAGACATAAAAAATATGATTAATAAATATTTCTAGAATACTGCGGTTGCATAATTAAAACGTGTGGTTTCTTTTTTTTTCTTAAATTATTATAGATTGATCTAAGAAGTCTGTAATTTTAAATGGTTATAATAATGGAGTAAATGTTGTATTAAATGACACGTTAGGCTAAAAGGTTGAATTGTGAGTGAGCAGAGCGAGCACCAATTATAATTCTTGTTCAGACTGATACACTCTTGAATTATTCCCACCGGGAAGGTTTTTCCCTCTTTCTCTCTCTCAATTCTACACTGACTATAAGCATTTATGTATATATGACTGTTACTTTGCTTTATTAACAAGCACTTTTACGCACTCTTTGGAAAAAGATCCTTGAAGTTCATACAGTGAACGTTGTTTAATGTACATGAGCAAACATCTTTTGTCTTTGTAAAGAAGAATTTTTCATTATATGGGCGATTTTTCTGAATGTGACACTTTAAGTATACTTTGATTTTTCAATTTATTTCCTCTCTTTTTTGGAATTCTAAAGTTTATTATTATAAAGTTTTAGTTTTGAAATTACTGTTTCTGTATTCGACAGTCAGAATTTTTTCTTTTTATTTATTTTTATTTTTATGTCAAAAACATATTTTTATTTTCTTTTAAGAAGATATAAAAAATTGTTTAGTCTTTGTGGTTCCATTTGTTTTACATTCACTGTCTTTCTTTATTTTATAGTTTTGAATTTTAAACTGAATTTCAAAAAAGACTTTGTGCAAAATTAATTCTTAAAAATATTATAGTTATACGGTAGACAATAGTTCCAAAACAAAAGCACGATTTTCAAAAGTTTCAAATTATTATTATTTATCCGAAGGACATTCAATCCAATAATTCTTTTTTTCAATTGCAGTTTTTTTCGAAACATTTCTTCTTTTTCAAATTTTGAAGTACAATTTCAGGTCAGAAAACATTTATGTATTTCTTATTGATGTATCAGTGTAACTTTATATTTGACGTATATTGCTTCTGAACATTCTAACTTTTTAGTTAAATTATAAATTTCTTTTATAAATTACAAATGATTGTAAATAATAAATTATTAAGAGTTATAAAACTCAGTTTTATTTTATTATCTTTTTATTATAAAGTTTGATTATTTTAAAAATAAATATGACTCAAATAATCCAAATTGGAAAAAGAAATTTTTCATTTCCTATTAAATATTCGCAAACTGTTTTTCCTGACAATTCTGGAAAAATTTGAGATATTTCATAGGGATGGAGAAATTTTTGACAGAAGATGATCTCAAAAGTAAAAAAAAAGTGTAAAAAGTAAAAAGTGAATTTAAAAAAGAAAGTAGAAAGAGGAATTCTCTTTAGAAGTATGTAGATGCTCTCTAACGGGAGGAGGTAAAAATTCTCAGGTACTTATGGCAAATGCATCTTGTTGCACTTGACGCGATTGACACGCGATTCCGTTGTCGAGAACTACATGGGTTCACGGTGGGACGTTGTTCCAGTGACAGACCTCTTCTCCTTTCCTCTCATATCTCTCTCTCTCACTCTCTCGATTTATTATTCTCATTCGTAAACGCTAACATTATCCTCACGATTGACTTTGCTCCTTAGCGCCTCTACAAATTGAGATTTAATTCACAATATCGAAGCGAAACTATCAAAGATGGTTCAGAGTTGAAAAGAATTTCTCTCTCCTATTTCATAAATAATTAATTCTTATCTAATTAATTATTCCTCCTTGTTAATTATTAATTTTAATATAATTAGAATTCGTTCTTAATTTCTATTCGTATTTCCGCAACTAATTCTCTATCTCTACAATAATTAAAAAAAATTCTCTCTAGACCTGAATTAGTAAAAATTTTACTGAAGAATTAGTAATTAAATGTTTGACTAATAAAATAGTCATTATTTTAGTCAAAATTCAGTCCAAAAGTAAATTGAACTGATTAATTTAGTAAATTTTTAATATCCTTAGTAGCTCACTTTCTTTTAATTCAATCAGTAGATTTTTTAATACCAATTAGTAAATTTTACTAAATCAATTAGCAGATTTTTTCAAATCAATTAATAAATTTTTTAATTTTCACTATTATTTAGTAATATTTCACTAATTAAATTGATAAATTTTTACTAATTCAAATTTAGAATTGTTTCGTCTCTGTTATATTTTTTTCCGGAACAATATTTCAATATCACGAGAAAGAAAAATCTGAGCAAAGGAAAGTAGAAAATAGCATTGTTTATTGTTTCAAAGATAATAAAATCGTAATAAAAACTGTTTTCAGAAGAAAAAAAGCGGGGTTAACAGTTCGTAAAGTCAAGAGAAACGGCGGTCCATAAAAATGAGTTTTAAAAACAACAAAAAAAAACAACAAAACAAAGTTCCTTGAACTTACAGTGAAAGTAATTTACAAAGGAATAAATATAACTTTAAATTGCGAATAATAAAATTTTTTATTTTTAAAGACAAATTTAAATAATTACTTTAAATATACATAATTGTGGAAATATACTTTTTTTTACTCTATTTCAAATTCTATATGCATTAAACTGAAAAACAAAACCTTTCACTGCGACAATTCTCCTGTTATATATATATAGACTTCTTATATTGTGTGTTGAAAAATATTTCATATACTAATTAGTTTTAAAAATAAAAGTAAATTAAAATTTTCTCGAAATTTAATTGAATGTGGAGTTGTATTTTTGATATGACGTCAATCATAATGTGGAGCAAAGTTATAGAGTCAGGAAACAATAATATTTCCATCTCGCATTTTTTTTATATCAGAATTAGTAAAAGTTGCTAATGAGATGACAAAAAATCGTCAACCTATAATAATTTAGTTAAAAATAATTAATTTAATAGTAAACAGTCAGTCACTGATTAAATTATAGTAATATTTCTATACCAAACTAATAGTTAATAATGACTAATTATTAGTTAAATTCCACTTTTTTAAGTTTTATCCAAATGACTAAAAATTTTTTGTAACTGATTCTTATGACTAATTTTATGTAAATTCTAATTTAAATAATTGAATTCCTGAGAAATTTTTATTATTCATGAAAATAATTGAAATTTTGCAAACATTTTTGCAAAAATGTTTATAAATAATTAAATTCTGTTTGGAAATTTTATGAAAATAGTAGATATATTGAAGATCATTGAATTGCGAAAAGTTTTTAAAAATAATTAAATTTTACAAAAACTTCTATTAAAATTTTTGAGAATAATTAAATGTCTGTGTGTGGAGTTTTATTAGATTTATTTGAAAATAATTGAATTCCTAAAAAGGATTTTATTATTAATGAAAATAATTGAATTCTTGCAAACGATTTTATTAGAATTTTTAAAAATAATTGAATTTCCAATAAGAAATTTATTACTTATAAAAATAATTGAATTCTTGTGATAATTATTGTTATTTATGAAAATAATTGAATTTTGCAAAGAATTGTATTAAAATGCCTCAAAAGAATTGAATTTTCGGGAATAATTTTGTTTTTTATCGACATAATTGAATTCTTTCGAAGAATTATTTACGTAAATAATTGAATTCTTGGGAAGAATTTTATTAAAATCTAAAAGAATAATTGAATTAGTTCAAAAAAATTGAATTAAAATTGTATTTAAAATAATTTATTTCTTTCGAACAATTTTTTAAAAATATTTGAAAATAATTGAATTCCTGTGAAAAATTCTAATATTTTTGTAAACAATTGAATTCTTACATAGAATTTAAAAAAAATATTTTTTTAAATAATTCATTTTTTCGAAGAATTGAAATTAAATTTTTAAGAATAATTACATTGTTTGATCAATTCCTGTAAAATTGTATTAAAAATAATTGAAATCCTGCGATTAATTGTATTATTTATGAAAATAATTCAATAGTTGCTAAGAATTTTATTAAAATTTTCATAAATAATTGAATTCCTGAGAAGAATTTTATTTTTTATAAAAATAATTGAATTATTGCGAAAAATTTTAATAAAATATTTAAAAAGAATTGAATTTCTGTGAAAAATTTTATTTGTGAAAATAATTGAATTTTTCGATGAATTTTATTATTCATGAAAATAATTGAATTACTGCTTAGAATTTTCTCAAAAATTTTTTTAAAAAATTGAATTTCCATTAAAAATGTTATTATTAGTGAAAGTAATTAAATTATGGAGAAGAATTGTATAAAAATTTGGTTAAATAATTGCTTTTTTAGAAATTTTTTCGCAAATGCTATTTTAAATTAATTGAATTACGGTGGAAATTTTATTAATAATGAAAATAATTGAATTTTGTATGAATTTTATCCATTTTGTTTTTTAAATAATTGAATTCTTTTACGAAATTTTATGAAAATACAAGATATTGAAAATAATTGAATTTTGAATATTTTTTTTGAAAATAATTTAATTATTTTAACCAGAATGGATTAAAATAATCTGCAACGGTTTAACTCCTGTAGGATTAAATTAATACTAGAAATGATTAAAATAATCCATTTTGGTGTACTTTTGACTATGAATGAAATTTTACTTGAAATCAAAACCAAGTCAACGATTTATCAAAGAAAATCAAAATGAATCTAAATCTAAGACTAACTATGGTCAAAGTGAGTCTAAGTCTTAGTCGTTGACTTAGTCTTAGCTTTAGTCTTAGTCTTAGCCTTACTTAAAGACTAAGACTTAGTGATAGACTAAGACTAATAATAAGACTTGGACTAAGACTTTGATTATGACTTAGACTAAGACTTAGACTTGGACTTGGACCGTGACTAAGACTAGGACTTAGACTATGACTTAGACTTGGACTAAGACTTTGACTATGATTTTGATTAAGACTTTTATTATGACTTAGACTTAGACTAAGATTATGATTTAAACTTGGACTTGAATTTTGACGAAGACTAAGACTAAGACTGTGGTTAATACCTTGGACCTGGACTAAGAGTTAGACTAAGACTTAGACTAAGATTATGATTTAAACTTAGACTTGAATTTTGACGAAGACTAAGACTTTGACTAAGACTGTGGCTAATTCCTTGGACCTTGACTAAGAGTTAAACTAAGACTTAGACTAAGACTTTGACTATCAGTTTGACGAAATATTAGCTTTTAGTGGCTGAAATCTAAAAAAACAAAAGTACCCAAATAATATCATAACGTAAAAAAAGTAGTAAATAGTAGGTTTTAGTAGATGAATGCGAAGCCTGAAAATTGAGACGTAAAACGAATCAAAATTCAAATCTCAATTTGAAATCCTTAGAAAAACTGTGTTAGTACTAAAAAAAACTACTAATTTAGATTTAGAGAATAGAAAAAATTATATTTCGAAAATAGTTTAGAACAAAAAAAAAAAAAAAGAAGAACAAGGGCAAAAACTTATTTTCTCTTTGAGAGAGAAACAATAATGAAAGGACACCACCACGACCATCATACCAACAGCACCCTTTGTTGTTGCTTGAGCTTGTCCTTAAATGTCCTCGGGACTATTGTTTATGGGATTTGCAACTACGTTGAGCGTCTTTATTACGCTCGATATGCGTTAGTGGACGTGTAAAGTGTAAACTAACCTTACCTAGAAACCTAGGCTAGACGAAAAGCATACTTGTGAGGAGTCCGAGCCGAGGGTTTGACCTCGGCGGGCCGTCGGCCTGGCACACGGTGACCTCCCCCGATCTAGGGCGCTGCAACTGTGCTCTGACGTCATCCCCCCTCCCTCAATCCCGATTGCTAGTTCACTTACTCGTTTATATATACATATACATACCATATAACCGTCAACTCAACCTGAACATTTCAGTGCTCGGTGCACGCTTTCCCCAGAAAGTCAGAAACATCGATTCTCCTATTACATTCCTTTGTTGGAAACTGGGCTTTATTTCAATTCCACCAAAAGAGTTCAACTCTCCCATCCAATCAATGTTGTAAAAGGAACCTCATGGGATTGGATTATTCTTTATTTCACAAATATCCAACACCTTTTTTCGCCTTTTTTTGCCTTTTTTTTGTGAAATGTCTCATTTTATCGGGAAATTGCATAATATCAACTTTTCCAAAGTGCTTCATTCTTTCTTTATCCTTCTATCTTTCTTCCTTTTATTCTTTTCTTCATTCTTTCCTTCTTTTTGTACTTTTTCTTGTTCTCTTTCTTTCTTTGTTTTTCACTCTCTTTTTTATTTTATCATTTTTCTTTATCTCCTTCTATCCTTTTTCTTTCACTCTTTTTTTCATTTTCTCTTTCCTTCATATCATTCTTCCTTTCATTATTTTATTCTCCTATAATTTTTTTTTCATTCACAAAAATTTAATTTTCTTGTTTCCCTGACTATTCCATGATTTCCAGACAAAATTTGGACTTTTCCCCTGACCTACCGCTTTTAATATTCAATTATTATCTATAATTTTACATGATATTCATTTTTAAATCAATTTGTATTAGAAAATTCTACTAGAATTCAAATATTCAATTACAAAAAATAATTGAATTCTATAAATTTGAATTGAATCTCTATAAAAAAATGTTATTATTTATGAAAAATAATTGAATTTATTGCGAAGAACTTTATAAAACATTTGTAAATAATTGAATTTTTATGATATTTATCATTTATAAAAATAATTTAATTATTGCGAAGAAATTTATAAAAAAATTTGTAAATAATAAAATTTCTACGATATTTATTATTTATGAAAATAATAATCGAATTTTTTTGGAAAATTTTATGAAAATAGTAGACATTAAAAAATCATTGAATTGTGGAAAATTTTTGAAAATAATTATAATTTTGACAAGAATTTTATAAAAATTTTTTTAAATAATTAAAGTCCTGAGAAGAATTTTATTAGGTATTTAAAAAGATAATTAGAATGTTTACGAGAATTTAAAAAAATTTTTGAACATAATTCTCTGTTTAAACTTTGCCCGTTTATAAATAAATAATAAATAAATAATTGAATTTCTGTGAAGAATATTATTACTTTTGAAAATAATTAAATTCTCATACAGAATTTTATCAACAAATTTTTAAATAATTGCATTCTTTCGAGGAATTTGATTAAATTGTATTAAAAATAATTGAAACTCTCCAGTATTATTATATATAAAATTCTGTAGTATTATTTATGAAAATAATTGAATTATTGGGAAAAAATTTGTATAGAAAATTTGTAAATAATTGAATTCCTGTGACCTTTTTATTATTTATAAAAATAATTAAATGTTTGTGTCCAATTTAATTGAAATTTTTTTGAAATAATTGAATTTGTTTGGAAAATTTTTGAAAGTAATTGAAATTTTGACGAGAATTTTTTTTTAATTTTTGAACATAATTGAATTTTTGTGAAGAATTTGATAACTTTTAAAAATAATTGAATGTTTTTTAAAATTAAATTCTCATAACAAAATTTCATTAACAAATTTATAAGCAATTGAATTTTTCCAACGAATTTTAATACTTTTGAAAATAATTGAATTTGTGCAATCATTTGTAACTTTTTCAAAATTTATCTATAAATCCGATATTTTCAATAATTAATTAAATATATATTAAAAAATAAAACTAATTTCAGAAGAATTTGAATCATTTTTTTTAATTCTAAGTTCTTCAGAATTTCTATTTAAATTTAGTCAAAATTGAAATTTTATGAAATTTCAAATTAAAACCTTTTGAAGAATTTTACTTAATTATTTCAAAATTAATTCAATTTTAAAAGAAAATAATGGATTTAAAGAAGAATTTTAGTTGAAAACACTAAAAAAATTTAATTTCGGAGAAGTTACAAATGATAGCAAAAATTTTTAAAAAAGTCTCAAAATTTGAATTATCTTTATAAAGAATAAAATTCTATTCCAAAATTCAATTATTTTCAAAAATTTTAATAAAATTCTTGCAAAATTACAATTATTTCCAAAAACTTTCCTCAATTTAATGATTTTTAATATCTACTATTTAAAAACAATTTTTACAAAATTCTACGCAAATATTTAATCATTTGTATAAATAATAAATTTTTTTACAAAAATTCAGTTATTTTCATAAATAATAAAACTTATCGCAGAATTTCAATTATTTTTAATACCATTTTTAAATTAATTAATCGAAAAATGCAATTATACAAAACAAATGGATTTGAAATTTCTCAAAGAACTTTTTCAAAAATTATTTAAAATAATTGATTTAAAGAAGAATTTTAGTTAAAACTTCTAAAAAAGAAGAATTGGAATGAAATAATAAAAATAATTTTGAAGAAGTTAAAGGAATATTCTTATAAAACTAAATAATGATTTTATCACTCGGTCATCTTTAATAATAATAATTATTATTATTATCGTTAATACAACCAAGTTTCTTTGTTACTTTTCAAAAATTTTTTAATTTAAATGTTTTGAAGAATTTTAATTCCTATATGGAAAAATAATAATTAAATACTTATTTAAAAATTTAGTTATTGATGTTTTCCAATAATTTTCCAATTAAAGAAATTCGCAAATAAATATAATAGAATATTTTTTTGAGTATCTAATCATTCTTAGAGTGAATCAATCAGAATATTCTTTATTAATTATTAATAAAAAATAATGAATTATTTGAAAATAATTAATTATTACCTATTAATTAATTAATAATTAATTAGCAGAAAATAATTGTTTATTAGTGTAAAAAACAATTATTTATTAGTAGAAAATTACTATTTATTAGTAGAAAGTAACTAATTATTGAATATTCCTGATTTTTTCTACCAATTAAATAATATATAGAAATAATTAACAAAATAAACAAATACATGTATTATATTTGTATATTTATTTATTTTTATTTGAAGTTTACTTTAGTTTTAGTTTGTTTGTTTATTTGTTTACTTATTTATATCTACATTATTAATATCTATACCGAAAAGGATCCGGAATTTGCTCACTGCATTTTTATAAATATATATATTTGTCAGACGATGTTTTATCATTTTGAACGAATCACGAATTTCATCTCCATAGTTCACCGGCCTGTCCTTCGTTTATCTGGGGCGCTTATATACATCCAAGTATAGAACGAGCCTCTTTATCATAATTCATGACGTGAGAGCATGTACATTGAAAATACAACCAAGTTTCTTTGTTACTTTTCAAAGGGAGTATCTTAACCACCACCCCGCTTAATATCTTTACTTTGTCAACAAAGATTTGAATAATTTATGTATTGCAACTAAAGTTAGCAAACTGTGTATATATATATGTATATGCAAAGAGACAGACTAACAAGTAACAGTGTCAAAGTCATCACTTCGAGTCACACAGTGGAGTATCACTAACAATAGCCAGACACAATCGATTACTACTTTAAGCGTATACGCATAAACAAGCGTGAATCTTTAATGTCTTTATTTTCTCCTCACTTCTTTTTACACTTTCTTGTTTACTTTGTTTTACTTTACTTCTTGTTTTCTACTGCTTTTTTTCTCTCATTCAATATTCGAGTGTGGAAAAAAGTTCTAATGGCTGGAAATAAAAGTAGAGTATAAGTTTGTGATTTATTTTAAATTAAAGTATTTAATAAATTAATTAATCTTTAGAGTAGAGTGGAGTGAAAAAGACACTTTTTTTACTCCTTAACATATAAAATCGGAATTTAAAATTTTTTTTTCCAACTGCTACTGAAAGTTTAGTTCAAAATCTTCAAAATCTATGTCGGACTTTTTTTATATCCAATGAAAGGACCAAGTTATAATTTACAATAATATAAAATTTTGTAATAGTATTTTACAAATTAGGGAAGAAATGCGATACCTAAATAAAAATAAAAATTCTGCTGTTTTAAATTTTTTTCCTCATCAAATTTTCAATTATTTGAAAATTTTTCAATTATAAGAAAAATCAGGGAAAAAATCTTCCAAATATTATTGAAAACTATTTTTAAAAAGTATTTTTAGAATTCTTTTAATTCAAATGATTAAAATTCTAATATCTACTGAAAATATAGTTAAATTATTCAAAATACAATGTTTTTAAATTTTTAATTCTATCCAAATTTTGATTTAATCAAAATTTTATTAGATTTTATTTCCAATTGATCAGAATTTTTAATTTTATTTAAATTTTAATTCAAATTTCAAGTGATTGACTTTTTAAATAATCTTAAATTTTATTTGTGTAGACAAAATTTATTAATATTCGAATTGGAATCGATTTTAGATTTAATTTATTATGCAAATTTTAAATTACCTGAATTAACTATAATAATCTTCGTAATTCATTCTGTCTGTCCACAGTTTAAAGTTAGTTTTTGTGTACGTTTTTTTTTCTTTAGAAACTATTAGTTGACAAATCGAAAATATGCAGGTATTTTTCATGATTTATAATAAAATTTTATCATTGTTTATATTTTCAAAAATTTTAATACAATTATTCGCAAGAATTCAATTATTTTTATAAACAGTAAAATGTTGTGCAAAAATTTTAATTATTTTTAAAAGTTTTAATAAAATTTCACGAAAGAATTCAATTATTTTCTAAAATTTTAATAAATCCTTCTAAACAATTCAATTATTTTTATAAATCGCAAAATTCTTCGCTAGAATTCAATTATTTTTATAAAATAGTAACATTTTTTTGCAACAATTCAATTATTTTTAGCAAAATTTTAATAAAATTTCAGGAATGAATTCAATTATTTTCAAAAATTTCCATGCAATTCAATTTCAAGAAGAATTTAAAATTCTCACTAAAAATAAATCACTTATTCTCAAAATATTTAACGAAATTCTATATGTCAATTAAATTACTTTCAATGCAACTTTTAAATATATTCGTTAAAAAAATTTAAAGAATTTAATTATTTTCAAAAAAATAATATAATTCTTCTGATTAATTCACTTATTTTGAATACATTTAATTTTTATAAAATTCTTTATGAAAATTTAGTGATTTTTAAAAATTTTAATGAATTCTTCGAAGATTTCAATTAATTTTATAAATAGTAAAATTCTTTGCAGGAATTCAATTATTTTCAAAACAATTTTAATTGAATTCCTTGGAAGAATTCAAATATTTAAAAATATGTCGAATATTCGGAGTGATCGTTTTCTTCATTTTTTTATTATAATTAAAAATGTTCGAGAGATAAAATAATTATTTTATATTATAAATTATAAAAATATTGTTACCGAAACCTATCAAAATTATTTTCATATTCAATTATTATCTAAAATTTTAACTAAAATTCATTATTAAATCAATTTTTATTAGAAAATTCTACAAGAATTCAATTATTTAAATATTACAAAAGTAAATTATTTATTGAATAATTGAATATTTCTTAAAATTTACTTCATATAAAATATTGTATTACCAAATTTTTAAATAATTGAATTCTTTTGACGAATTTTAATAAAATTTTTAAGAATAGTTACATTTTTCAAGAAATTTGATTTAAATTGTATTAAAAATAATTGAAATTCTGCGATGATTTTTATTATTTATGAAAATAATTGAATTCTCATACAGAATTTTATCAACAAATTTTTAAATAATTGAATTCTTTCGAGGAATTCAATTAAATTATATTAAAAATAATTGAAATTCTTCAGTATTATAATATCGGAAATTCTGTATTATTATTTATGAAAATAATTGAATTCCTTAAAAAAATTTCACTATTTACGAAAATAATTGAATTATTGCGAAGAAATTTTTCAAAAATTTGTAAATAATTGAATTCCTTTGAAATTTTTATTATTTATGAAAATAATTAAATGTTCGCGTACAATTTTATTAAAATTTTTTTTAAATAATTGATTTCTTTTGAGTAGTTTTATTAAAATAGTAGAGATATTGAAAATTATTGAAATGAGGAAAATTTTTTGAAAATAATTAAATTTTGAAGAAGAATTCTATTATTTATAAAGATTATAAAGATAATTGTGATTTTGACGAGATTTTTTTTTCAATTTTCAAACATAATTGAATTTCTACGAAGAATTTTATTACTTTTGAAAATAGTTAACTTTCTGCAATCATTTGTAACTTCTACAAAATTCAATTTTTTTTATTGTTTTAAACTAAAATTCTTCTATAAATCCATTATTTTTAATAATTAATTAAATATATATTATAACAAATTTAACTAATTTCAGAAGAATTTGAATTATTAAAATTTAAAAAAAATCGAAGTTCTTTAAAATTTCTAATTAAATTTATTTAAAATTGAAATTTTATAAAATTTTAAATTAAAACCTTTTGAAGTTCATTTATTTATGAAAATAGTAAACGCAACTCTTTTTAAAAATTAAATTAATTTTGAAATATTTGAGTAAAATTATTCATTTAATAATTTATAAGTAATTATTTTACGATAGTTATTCAAGATTTAAGTTATTCAAAAAGAAATTATTGTCAGAAATTGAAAAAATTGAAGGTTTTGTATTACAATTTGTGGTGATTTCATAGTTTATGAGGTGAACAAAAAAGAAACATTCAGAATTTTCTTATGAATTCTAAAGATTCGGAAAGTAGAATTGGTAAACTAAATTTTCTAGTAAATTCTAAAAATTAAATTTTCTCCAATTCTTTTAATAAAAATCCCTAAATTCTCTAACCAATTCTACTTTCCCTAACTTTTCCCTGACCTGTGGCAACCCAGTGATACGAAAAATTCTTTAAAATAATAATAATAAAAAAAATTACACAATTTTTTCTAATACTCTGAGTGGAAAAATAGTTAGATTGGAAAGTTGGAGAATTCTAGGCGAACGAAAGAGAAAAGCATGTTTATTGTGAACGGAGCTTAAGGTCTGCAAAGACCAAGGAGGCAAGACAGTTCACCCCGGCCCCGATAGTTCATCGGCCGTGCGGCCTTCTGTATTGAGGCCGCCTCTGTCTCTTTGCAACGAGAGGGTTGGACAGTCATTATATGACCGAGATGTAGGGCTCTGACAAATTCCAATTGCAACAATTTTCCTCAAAAACACTACTCCCACTGAAGATGGAAACTTTCAATTTATTAAAGCAATAAATTCATATTGTTTTAATGAATGGAAAACAAATATTCATTTCAATTACAATTTCTATATTTATTACACTAATAACTATACTTCAATAATTTATTTTTTTTCTAAAAAGAAAAGTTATTAAAAATAGAATATATTTATTAATAATAATAATAAATTAATAATAATACTATTTCTTAAAATTTAGAAAAATATTATATTTTTTAAGTAGTTTTAAATTTTAAGCTAAAATAGTGTCCTACAAATTGTAACAATCCTAGAAAAATGAAAACAATGTCAAAAGTGATATTTACATCCCCGTAAAGTAGTTTTCGTCGCTAAGCGTCGACGTTAATCTCGTAGAACTTAAGAGTTTAAGTAATTGATAATAAAGTAATTAAAAATAGAAATAAAATAATAATATATAGAATAATAATAATAGAATAATGTAAAAAATAGAATAACATTAAAAATATATAAACAATAGAAATTATTTTAATTTTAATTTTATTCTAATTATGTCTATAATATAAATAATAGATTTGTTGAAAGAGAATTGAAAGAGAATACACTTCTCGAGAGATGGAATAAGGAATAATATGAGAAATATCCTAGCAACTATAACGAATAGTGCGGACAAAGGAGGTCGAACGGGAATAAATTATTATTGACTAGTGTGGCGTTTGAGAATACGCGTGGGTGCAATAAGTGTGAACACACCCTAAGGAAGCAAAGTAAAGTCAGAAAGAGTAGCTCACCCCGTCCTCGATGGTTCGTCGGCCGCGCGGCCTTCAAAAACCAGGGCGCTCATATCGAGAAGGAGAAAAGGTCCATAGTGCCAAGAGAAGTTCATGAGAGAGTAGAATTTTTCTTTTTTTTTCTCTCTCTCTCTCTCTCTCTCTCTTTTCCAGGGGAAATAACTTTTATTATCAAGAGCGCATTCACACAAATCTAATCTTTAACTCTATAAGAAAACTTTAACATCAATCAAATTCAAAACTTGGGAAAAATTTCGTTTTACCCCAAACTAGGTCATTTTCGGTATTTTTCTTACAATTCAGTTCAGTTCTAAGTTATGTACGTGTACATACAAATGTATAAATAAATAACATTATAATCATAAAATAAAATATAAACAAATAAATAATTATAAATAAAGAATAAATAAATTAGTTAATTAATAACAATAGTAATATATTATAATAAAAACAATAATATTATTGTTTTTATTCAAATTCCTCAAAAAAATTCAATTATGCTGATAAAATTCTTTATGATAATTCAATAATAATTTAGAGAAACATTCATTTATTTAATAAATTATTTATTTCTGTATTGTATTAAAAATAATTGAAACCCTGTGAAGAATTTTATTAATTCATAAAAATAATTAAATTCTTGCAGACGAATTTTATCAAATTTCTTTTTAAACAATTGAAAACCTGCGAAGAATTTTATTATTTATGAAAATAATTGAAATCCTGCAACGAATTTTATTACATTTTTTTTAAATAATTGAATTTTTTTGAGAACTTTTATTAAAATAGTAGATTTTGAAAATATTTGAATTTCAACGAAGAATTTCATTATATTCGTGAAATGTAATTAAATTCTTGCAAAAAATTTAAGAAAACAATCCCATTTTTCAAGAAATTCATTTAAAAATTATATTAAAAATAATATTGAAATCCTCAGAAAAATTTTATAATTTATGAAAATAATGGAATTCTTACAACGAATTTTATCAATCTTTTTTTAAATAATTGAATTCATGTGAAAGATTTTATTACTTGTAAAAATAATTGAATTCCTGCAATGAATTTTATTTCAATAAATAAATTCTTTTGAAATCCTTTATTAAAATAGTATATTTTGAAAATTTTTGAATTTCAGCGATAAGAATTTCATTATTTGTGAAATATAATTGAATTCTTGTAAAAAAGGTTTGAAGATAATTTCAGTTTTCGAGAAATTTATTTAAAATTGTATTAAAAATATTTGAAACCCTTGTTAAGAATTTTATTATTTATGAAAATAATTGAATTCTTGCAACGAATTTTATTATAATTTTTGTAATTAATTTAATTTTTTTTGAAAAATTTTATGGAAATTTAAATTTTTATAAAACATGAAGATATCAATTGAGGGGCTGGATGCTATAATGTGTTACGCGTGAACACACGGCCAGTCAGTTGGGTCATGGAGAGAAAATTTTGAAGTTGTTCTAAATAAATTTAAAATTATTGTTTCTTGTTCAGAATGTCAAGGCGAAACTTTTTTTCTAATAAAATTTTTTTATATAATTTTTTGTTTTTAAGTAAATTGAGAAAAGCGTGATTTTTTAACCTAAAAAATTTTAATGAATTTTTGACTTCAACTCGTGATTACTTCGTTAAATATTAATATTTTTCCACGAAATTTACACACAATATTCTTCAAACTAGTTCAAAAGTGAAACAATATTTAATAATTTTTCAAAAAATTCTATGTCTAAGTAAATAATTATTTAAATAATTTTGCCGGAAAAATGATTATCCTATTTTCAATTGGAAAAGTTGAGTGACGAATTTTCGTTTTCGGAAAACTTCCAGTGACTAAAATGTTCATCAATATGTTAGGAAGTTTTTTGGAAAATTTTTCGTCATTTGATAATAAATTAAAGAAAATAGAGCAATTTTAACAGTGTCGCGCTCTGCTGTAAAATTACGGCGTGGCCGCGCACGTGTGGAATGGCCGCCATTACAAGACCAATGTATACAGTGAGTCAATGTTTACGTTTACAGCAGAGCACGACGCTGTTAAAATTGCTCTATTTTCTTTAATTTACTATCAAATGACGAAAAATTTTCAAAAAAACTTCCTAACATATTGATGAATATTTTTGTCACTGGAAGTTTTCCGAAAACGAAAATTCGTCACTCAACTTTTTCAATTGAAAATAGCTGCATCATTTTTCCGGCACATTTATTTAAATAATTATTTACTTAGACATAGAATTTTTTGAAAAATTACTAAATATTGTTTCACTTTTGAACTAGTTTGAAGAATATTGTGTGTAAATTTCGTGGAAAAATATTAATATTTAACGAAGTAATCACGAGTTGAAGTCAAAAATTCATTAAAATTTCTTAGGTTAGAAAATCGCGCTTTTCTCAATTTACTTAAAAACAAACAATTATATAAAAAAATTTTATTAGAAAAAAAGTTTCGCCTTGAAATTCTAAACAAGAAACAATAATTTTAAATTCATTTTGAACAACTTCAAAATTTTCTCTCCATAACCCAACTGACTGGCCGTGTGTTCACGCGTAACACATTATAGCATCCAGCCCCTCAATTACTTCGAGTCGAAGTCTCGGAGTGATTGATATCTTCATGTTTTATAATAATATTCTTCTAAGTTGTTGAATTTTAAAAATGTTTGAATTTGAATGTTTTGAAGAATTTTAATTTTTAATTTTAATTTTTTTTTTCTCATATGAGAAAATAATAATTAAATACTTATTTAAAAATTTAGTTATTCATGTTTTTGAATAATTTTACAATTAAAGAAATTCGTAAGTAAATGTAATAAAACATTTTTTTTTTTTTTTGGTATTTAATAATTTTTAGACTGAATCAGAATATTCTTTAGGGTCAGGAAAAAAGTCAAAATTTTCTTTGGAAATCAGGGAAAAGTCATGGAAGAACAAATTAAAATATTTGTATTTACTAATCGCTACCAATAATTAGTTATTTTTCACTAATTAGGTATTCGAATACTATTTCCTTCTTTATTTACTAATAATTTAATTATTAGTTTTATTATTTAATATAAAAATTATTTATTATTTACTAGTTTATTTATTATTTACTAATAATTTTTTTATTAGGAAAAATTAGTTAAAATAAATATGGTTTCAATAATTATTATAATTATATATTTATATTTAAATATACATTAATTAAAAACAATTTTTAACTTTTTATTATTTCTTGCGAAAAATTTGAGGAAGAAATTCAAAGGTAGAAAATTAAGGGAAGTAGTAAAGCGTCGCTGTCTATATAAAAGGCCGACTCAGAAAATTTGTTTAATAACCACTGATTGAGTTTAATTAGTGTTTCAATAAGTATAATTAGTTAATTAGTAAAAAAATTGTCAATTTTCAAAAAAGCAAACTTTAATATTTTGATAAAGCTTTCGATCAAGTTCAATTAATAAGTAAAAAAAAGGAAGAAAAGCGAATATGGAATAGAATGTAAAATTTTTCAGAGTATAAATTTTTTTCAGTATTTAATAATTATTGTTGGCGATTTAATTTAGTAACAAAGTGACCTGAAGCTCGCATATAAACTGGAATCAGTTTCGCCTTGATGATGCCAAAGTCCAAAAGACTCCGACATTGATGAGTGAGAAACTCTGGCAGCTGCTCTCAGAAATAGGACAATGTGCGCGAAAAACAAGATCCACTAGTTAAAAGCCGCGCTTTTAATTACGTGTAACGCGAGGTTCACGATATGAGATTTCCATCCGCTTTGTAATGAACCATAAGCCAGCAAACACACACACACACACACACACATAATCGTCGAATCACAAAAAGCAACAGTGCATGAGAGAAATTTGATATTATATATATGTATCAATTTTGTTTTCCCTCAAATTAATTCAAAACTCTTGTTCCAAAAGAAAATGAAGATGTAATTTATTTATTATTATCAAAATGTTTAACAACTAATTTTTCACCTACTCTCTAAATTTGAATTAGTAAAAATTTTTTACTGATTTTAATTAGTAATTAACTTTTTGCTTATTTGAGTTAGTAATTTTTACTAATAAATAAGTAGAAATTACTATTAATCAGTAAAATTTACTACTCTCTAAATCTGAATTATTTAAAAATAACTAATTATTAGAAAAATCGTGGCTGACTTTTTTCTTCAGCAATTTGTAAAAACTTACTAATCATTAGTAAATAAATAACTACAACAACAGTAAAATTTCACTAATTCAATTAGTTACAAAAAATTTCATTTATTATTAGTATTTGACATAACAATCATAACAATTATTATTGATTGACTTTCTACTACGAAATTAATTATTTTTAATTAATTCAAATTTAGAGAGCAATTCAAAAGCAAAAGTCAGTCACTAATTCAAATATAAAAATAGTAATTTTTAATAATTCATTAGTAAAATTTATTAATTAAAATTTAGAGAATATAAATAAATTTATTAAAATTAATTAAAATGGATAAAGATAATTTAAAATGAGAATTAAAAAATAAATAAAATTAATTGAAATGATTATAAAATTAATTAGAATAAATCTAAATAATTCAAAATTAGTTAAAACAAAACGAAGTAATTCAAATTTATTAATTAATAAAAGGAAATTAATTATTGAAAATAATTCGCAATTAATTAAAATAAATTTTAATGATTTAAACTAATAATTTAGAATTAATTTAAATAAAGTTAAATCATTGGCAATATAGTAGGTACAAAATTAAAATAAATTCCAGTTGTTACTCACTCAATAGCCCTTTCAATCGAGGTAATGAAGAATAAATTGACTCACCTGGAAGAAAAAAATTATTATATTATTTTTTTATTCTTATTATTATTATTCTTTTTATTTCTAATATTATTATTATTTATTATTGAGAGCATAAAAAAATTATTAACATAAATTATTACGAAACTAAAAAGTTTCGTAGTGGTAACATAAATTAATTAAAATAAACATGTAAATAATTTAAAGTATAATTAGAAATAAATAATTAAAATTAACTAACATAAATTCAAGTAATTGAATATTTGAAAATTAGGAGTGTAAATAATTAAATAATTTAAATTAAATAAATAACTCAAACACATTTTAAAATTATTAATTGAAATTCATTTTTATATTTAAATAGTACAAAATTAATAATTGCAAATAAATGAAATAATTGCAAATAATTAAAAATAATTAAACTTAATTAAAAATTAATCATTAAAATTACATAACCCAAAATTCATTCAAATAATTGAATAATTCAAAATTATTAATTGAAAATAATTGAAATAAATCCAAATGATTTAAAACTATTAACAGTAATTAATTAGAATGAATCTTAATTATTGAATAAATCAAAATTAATCATTAGAATTACATAAAAATTCATTGAAATAATTGAATAATTCAAAATTAATAATTGAAAATAATTGAAATAAATCCAAATAATTTAAATTATTATCTGTTATTAATTAGATTGAATGTTCATAATTAAATAGTTAAAAATAATTCAATTAAAAATATTAAATAATTGAAATAAATGAAAACACCTGAGAATTGAATATTTAAACATTTTTTATTGAAATAAATAGAATTGAATCCAAATAACTGAATAATTCAAAATTAACAATTAAAAATAACTGAAATGAATACCGAATTAATTATAAAATTGATTGAGTCTGAAGAAACAGTTGAAATATTTTTATTTAGTACATATAATAAATGACTAATATATTAATGACAATGGCGCTTTGTGAAGATATATTTTCTCTTCAAGTGGCATAATTATAATGGACTGACTGGGTCATGTACTTTTAATTGATGAAGTAAAGTAACAGGTTTATTGTAAAACGCACATTGGATGAGTGCATTGTGAACTAGTAGATGCGTCATGATTTCGTCATCAAGAATCATTCTTACTTTCCGTGGGGAACTCCATTTGAAAACGAACTCAGGCGGAGTCGACCTCATGAAAGGCCTTGCGTTAAGACCCAGCAGAGTCGTCGATGATTTCGCGAGCGTGTGGGATTTCATTGAGCTCCTTTGTCAATTGCAACTATCATTTACAACTAATTACACATCCTCCTTTTATTATCATCATCATCCTCAAACTAAACTCATTTTCACTTGCTTTCTTGCCGTCGAATTTCACCAGAAATTTTTTCAATTAAATTTATTTATTTATTTATTTATTCAAAAATATATTTATTAATAAAAAATAGATTTAAATACGAGGACTCAAGAATTCACATAAAAATTAATAAATAAAAAAATATTAAATTGACTAATTAATTTAGTCTAATTTTCGATTAACCGAATTATTATTATAAATATAATTATTACTAGAAAATGTTACGCGCGGAACGTGCTATTCAAATTATTATTATTCTACAAATTAAAAATTTTTTATTTTCAAATATGAATTTTTGAATAATTTTAGATTTAAACTTTAAAAAAATTCAATTATTAACTAATTTACTATATAATTATTCTTGTTTATAAATTTCAAGAATTTTAATAAAATTCTTCGCAAGAATTCAATTATTTTCATAAATAATAATATTGTTCGTAAGAATTAACTTATTTTTAAAAGTAGTAATTTTTTTTGCAAAAAATCACTTATTTTTGAACAAAATATTAATAAAATTTCACGAACGAATACAATTATTTTCTAAAGTTTTAATAAATCCTTCAAAACAATTAAATAATTTTTTTAAAAAGTAAAATCTTTGCAAAAAATCAATTATTTTTAAAAAAAATTTTACGAAAGAATTCAATTTTTTTAATTCGTTATAAAATTATTGCAAAAATTTAATTATTTTCTAAAATTTTAATAAATCTTTCGAAACAATTTAATTATTTTTTTAAATAGTAAAATCTTTGCGAAAATTCAATTATTTTAAAATTATAATAAAATTTCACGAAAGAATTCAATTTTTTTCTCCATTTTTTATAAAATTTGTCAAAAGAATTCAATTATTCTCTAAAATGTTATTAAATTTGTAGAAAAAATTCAATTATATCTATAAATAGTAAAATCTTTGCAAAAATTGAATTATATTACATAAATTTCGTTCTTTTTGAAAGAATTCAATTTTTTTCTTAATTTTTTATAAAATTTGTGAAAGAATTCAATTATTTTCTAAAATTTTAATAAATACTTCGAAAAAATTCAATTATTAGATTGAGAACAGCCCGTATATTTGAATAAATAAATTAAAAATTATATTTATAAATAGTAAAATCTTTGCAAAAATTCAATTATATTCAATAAATTTCGTTTTTTTAAAAGAAATTCAATTTGTTTCTCCATTTTTAAATAAAATTTGTCAAAAGAATTGAATTATTCTTTAAAATGTTAATAAATACTTCGAAAAAATTCAACTATGGGAATGGGCACAGTCCGTATATTTGAATAAATAAATTATATTTATAAATAGTAAAATCTTTGCAAAAATTCAATTACTTTCTAACATTTTAATAAATCCTTCGAAACAAATCAATTATATTTATAAATTGTAAAATCTATGCAAAAATTCAATTAGATTCAATAAATTTTGTAAAATTTTCAATTTCACGAAAGAATTCATTTTTTCTTAATTTCTCTTTAAAATTTGTCCAAAGAATTCAATTATTTTCTAAAATTTCAATAAATTCTTCGAAGCAATTCAATTATTTTATTTTACAGTAAAATCTTTGCAAAAATTCAATCATATTCAATAAATTTCGTTTTTTTTTAAAGAATTAAATTTTTTTCTCCATTTTTTATAAAATTTGTCAAAAGAATTCAATTATTATTTTCTAAAATTTTAATAAATTCTTCGAAAAAATTCAATTATATTAATAAATAGTTAAATCTTTGCAAAAATTCAATTATTTTCTGAAATTCTAATGAATTCTACGAAACAATTAAATTATATTTATAAATAGTAAAATTCTTTGCAAAAATCCAATTATATTCAAAACAATTTCAGGAAGGAATTCATTTTTTTTTCTTAATTCGTTATACAAATTTTCAAAAAAATTCAATTACTTTCTAAAATCTTTGCAAAAATTTAATAACTAATTGTTTAATTTCAATTATTTTCAAAATTTTTAATTAAAATTATTTAAAGAAACTCCATTATTTTTAAAAAAAATTCAAAGAAATTCTTGAAAAAAAATTTAATTAAAATTTTCAAAAATTTTAACAAAATTCTTCTTTCTTCTTTGTATTTTTCAGTATACAATTGAAATAAATTAATAAATAATAACAATAAATAAATGAAAAAAAAATTAAGAAAGTGAGTGAAGAATTCAACAAATGATTGTGAAAATAAATCTCCGGGACCATCTGAGACAAAAGAGACTTTCATTTTTTCTAATTAAAGCAATGCAACTTTTACTCCTTGGCAGAGGAGCCAAAACGTATACATATATATACATCATAGTGAAAGTGTGAAAGTATATTGTAAAAGGAAATTTTTCACTCCTCAAGGAATATTCGCACGATTCTCAACTACATGGGATAAGAAACAGAAACAAAGACGCAGATAACAGCATCAAAGAAGGTAGACTGATTTCGTAAGTGCACGAATCAATTTATGACTGCCTAGGGGCAACATTCGCGTAATTTAGATACTTCATGTATGGCTCAAGTGGAGCTCGTCGAGAATAATTTGCATAGTCAAGACAAGACAGTAAACAATGTATAGTTGAATATACAATTTTAAATTTTTTCTCTTATTTTCTCCCTCGCACAAATGTCAGATTGATTTTGTACAAAAGTCATCGTTGCAGTCAAATTATATGCCAAAAAGTAATATAGGTGAAAAATAATAAGCAAAAAAAAGCAGATGCTGCAAGAAAAAAGCGAACAAAAAAATGCAAATAAATGCAACTAAAGATGCAAAAAAGTATGCAAAAGAAAATTCAAGAAAGATGTAAAACAGACCAAAAAAAAATGCAGGAAAGATGAAATTAAGTAATGAAATTATAATATGCCAAATATTAAAATAATAGGCAAAGAGAGAGATGCTGCAAAAAAATTATGATCCACAAGTTTTGAATGTTCAAATGAACGAAAGATTTTTTATTAGAAATATTTTTATAAATAATTTATAAAAATTTACTGTTGTCAATAAAAATTAAAAACTTAGATTTTACACTTAGAAACTTTATAAATAATTCTTTTTACAGTGACACAAAATTATTGTAACAAAAATTTAAATTGGAGAAGAAATAAATAAATTTCGTTCATTTGAACATTCAGAACTTTAGAATCATAAAAAATTCAAGAAAGAAAAAAGTGCAAAAGAAAATGCAAAAAATGAAGAAAAGAAACAAACAGGACTAGAATTTGCAAACTGAAAATCTGTTTAAATCGGAATTGTATTAGGTATCAAAATCCAAATCGAAATCCCGACGGAATTTCCAAAGGAAAATTTCTGGAATCACTTTCCAATAAATCTTTCCACGTGAATAATTAATAATTAATTAAGAAAAAAAAATGAATTATTAAAAAGAAAAGAAACTTTAGAACATTTGTTGTTTTCTTAAGAACAGCTGAAAGAACATATATAATATTTGAAATGCATAAACGATTTATAAATGCTCTCTAAAGTATATATAAAAGATAATACGTGTGGATGCAATATTTACGTCAAATAGGTGTAATAAACATATTTGTGCAATGTTAAAGAGATAATTTTCCATTGGAATATCAGTAAAAGGAGAAGGTTTCACTGTATATTCAAACGGGTGTGGGAACAGTGACGCGACAGGTCATTGAACTCGTTGGCGCAATGAAACTAGAAACTTTCAAATTTGCACTTCATAGAACCAATTAAATGACCGGGTCGTAAAATTTAACGGACCTGTGCGGAAAATATGTATATATATATATATATATATATATATATATATATATATATATATATATATATATATATATATATATATATAATTATCCACCAACTTCAAAAGATTTATTACTGTCTTATGTAAGTGTTCAAAATTCACGTGCGCAATATATTTAACAATAAAAATAAATGTAAGCAAAAAAAAAAACATCACTAGGTTCATCTATACTATGTTAAAGATATACTTTGTGAGAAGAGGGAGTCACATTTTAACTCTAAGGTATGAAAGTTTGGATTTTATACAAGTAACGCCCTTTTGGATTTGAAGGAAAAGGAGTAAAATTCAGAGAGTTAAAATTTTACTCCCCTTTTTTAACTCCTTGACTAAATGTAATTGTGAAATTACTTCGAAGAGTTAATCATTAATTAATGATTAACTCTTTTTATTCCACTCCTGTTTAACACACATTTTGAATAGATTTTGAAGTCGACAATTTTTACTCACTACTCTGGTTGCCATTTACTCCCAAAATTTTATAAAAAAAAACAAATAAACTGTTAATTAAAATAAGAAATACTTCCTCTATGAGGAAGCAATATATGAAATAATGAGGTAAATAAATAAATAAATAAATAAATAAATAAATAACTGAATCATTAAATAACTAACTAAAAAATAAATAACTAAAATTAACTTCTTGAAAATTATTCTCATCATTTCAATTCAATTATTATTTTCTTGAATAAATTTTTCAATGATATTCTTCTTTAAATCAATGTTTTTTAATAATTTTTGAAAAAGTTCTTCCTTGAGAACTTTTAAATCAATTTGTTTACAATTCAATTTTACGAGAAATTTCAATTATTCGGAAATTCTTCAATTTTATTAGAAAATAAAAATTTTTAAATCATTTAAAAAGCAATCAATAACTTATAAGAATATTTTTATAAAACATGCAGAAAGCGATTACTCCGAGTCGAAGACTCGGAGTGATCGATTTCTTTATGTTTTATAATAATTAAAGATGACCGAGTGAAAAAATCATTATTTTATATAATAGGAATTTTTTTTTACTGTAATTTTTTCAAAATTATTTTCATCATTTTAATTCAATTATTATTTTCTTGAATTTTTAACTAAAATTCTTCTTTAAGGGCATTTGAACCTTGATGACGTTTCAGTTTGTGCAAAGCATGTGTGACGTCATCAAGTTTCAAATGCCCTTAAATCAATTATTTTTAATAATTATTGAAAAAGTTCTTTGAGAATTTTCATATCCATTGGTTTACAGTTCAATTTTACGAAACTTCGATTATTCGGAAATTCTTCAATTAAATAAATAATAGAAAGTAAAAACTTGAGATAATTTCAAAAAAAAAAAATCAATTAAACTTGGTAAAAAAATTAATTCAACAGAATTATTAGTTAATTAACAGAAAACAGAAAAAATTCAATTATATTTATAAATAGCAAAATCTTTGCAAAAATTCAAGTGCATTCAATAAATTTCGTTTTTTTTAAAAGAATTCAATTATATTCAACAAATTTTGTGAAATTTTCAATTTCACGAAAGAATTCAATTTGTTTCTTAATTCGTTATAAAATTTTTCAAAAGAATTCAATTACTTTCTAAAATTATTCATAAAATTCGATTATTTTCAAAATTTTTAATTAAAATTATTTTAAAAAACTCCATTATTTAAAAAAATTCAAAGAATTTCACCAAAAAATGTAATTAGAATTTTTTAAAATTTTAACAAAATTCTCCCCTAGAATTTAATTATTCTTCTAAATAATAAAATTCTTTCAAAATTCAATTATTTCTAAAAATTCATGATATAATTCTTTAAATATTCAATTATTATTTCTTAAAATTCAATTCTCATAACAAATTTTATCAAAATTTTTTTTAAATAATTGAATTCTTCTGGAAAATTTTTGAAAATAATTGAAATTTTGCCAAGAATTTTATTAAAAATTTTAAAAATAATTGAATTTTGGACCAAATTTTATTATTTATAAAGATAATTGAAATTTTGACGAGCATTATTTTTAATTTTTGAACATAATTGAATTTATTCATAAAATTTTATTACTTCTGAAAATAATTGAATTTCTGTACCTAATCATTTGTAACTTCTTAAAAATTCCATTGTTTAAGTGTTTTTAACTAATATTCATCTATAAATCCATTATTTTTAATAATTAATTCAATTTTAATAAAATTTTAAGAATAATTAGATTTTTTGAGGAATTCGATTTAAAATTATATTAAAAACAATTGAAATTCTGTAATGAGTTTTATTATTTACGAAAATAATTAAATTCCTAAAATGAATTTTATTATTTATGAGAAATAATTGAATCCTTGTAAAAAATTCTATTATTTATAAAAATAATTGAATTTCTCTGAATTTTTTATTATAATTTATAAAAGTAATTATAAATCTTTGCCTAGAATTTCATTTAAATAAAAGATATTAAAAATCATTGAATTGAGGAAAATTTTTTTGAAAATAATTTAAATTTTTAGGAGAATTGTTTTAAATTTTTGAAAATAACTGAATTTCGGACCAAATTTTATTATTTATAAAGATAATTGAAATTTTGACGAGAATTATTTTTAATTTTTGAACATAATTGAATTTTTTTCAAAGAATTTGATTACTTTTGAAAATAATTGAATTTTTGTACCTAATCATTTGTAACTTCTTCAAAATTCCATTTTTTTTAAGTGTTTTTAACTAAAATTCTTCTATAAATCCATTATTTTTTAAAATTAATTCAATTCTAGTAGAATTTTAAGATTAATTACATTTTTCGAGGAATTCGATTTAAAATTACATTAAAAATAATTGAAATTCTGTAATGAGTTTTATTATTTACGAAATTAATTGAATTCCTATGAATTTTTTATTATTTATAAAAATAATTATAAATGTTTGCGTAGAATTTTATTCAAATAGTAGATATTAAAAATCATTGAAATGAGGAAATTTTTTTTGAAAATAATTGAAATTTTAAGGAAAATTGTTTTCAATTTTTGAACATAATTGAATTTTTGCAAAGAATTTTATTAGTGCCTTTAACTACAATTTATTCTTCTATAGAATTCGTGATAATTTTATAGTTTATGAGGCAAACTTTTAAAGTAGATTTTTAACTCGAAATACTTTACTCCCAACTCCCGATGCCATTTACTCTCTAAATTTTACACTGTATTGAAATTAGAGTAATTAAATTAATGAAATTAATTAATTAATTAATTGATATTAAAATGATTGAACTATTAAAACCATAGATTAAAGGTCGTCGGAAAAATATTCCTTAATACAGGAAAATAACAAATATCATAGAAAATTATTTCGTGTTGTACTTTAACTTTTGTTTTATGTGACATGCGTAATAATTTCTAAAATACTAGCGGACTATTTGAACTGTTAGGAGAAAACTTGTCTTGTGTAATGCAGTTTATAAATAATATATATAAAATAACTCAAGACGCTAAATTTGTATCACTTTAAAGTTTTACTACTGTCAAACACAATTTTATATGCGCTCGGAGACAATATCTAGAGGCTAAATAATGAATGCTAGGTGTTCGAAAATAAATCCAGTTCTCTTAAATACAAAAAAGGAGTCACGAGAAAATGAAAATATTTTTTTTTATAAAAACTGTGGGAGTCATTTTTGGGATTAAATAGGTAGTTTTAAATATTTTAAATATTCCAATATTATAATATTATATTTAAATATTTTAAAATATTTGCTAAGTTAAAAATATTTTTTCAAAATTGATTTTAAGCGGTTCTAACTTTTTAGCTAATTTTTATTTTCTTTTTTCAATATCCTTAATACAGTAGAGTTAAATGTCATTATAGAGGAATTATCATTTTCCAAATCTAAATTAATAAAATACTAAACTAAGAAATAAGGTTTTTAATTGTCTTTATATTCTTTTTTTTAATGAAGAATACTATTTTTTAGTAGTATTCTGTGTTGAATCAAAATTATTATATTTAATTCAAAAATAAATTTTCGGTTGACTGTACTATTATGTTTGATAATTCTGTTTGATTCAAAGATATTGTCTTTTCAGTGACAGAACTCGAAAATTGAATTAAATTTACTTTTCACTGGATTGTAGTCTTTATAGAAAAAAAAACCTTTTTTTTATAATGGATAAAAAAACAGAAAGGGAATAAAAAATTCAACAAAAGCGTCTATCGCTTCATAATAAAGGAAGATAAACTCCAATTACAAATTACATAAAAAATTGAACACATTCCCATGGATCATATATTTATAAATACGAATTCCGCTTGGAGCAAGATATAAAGATCGTGACTATGGGAACATTGCGTCTATGTATATATATATACTCTCTCCAACGAGAGTATAACTACACACGTCCTACACTTTGCCACAAGATAATATTGGTATGTATCTGTGCATTAGCACTGGAAAGTCCAAGGATACACCGCCCACAAATGAGTATTTCATTATATATATAAATGTGTACATATATATAGTTGCGATGATACTTGCGAAATTTCACTAGTGCAACTCGATATATCTAGGTCCAATATATAATACACAACACATCGATTTTCGATTTTCGATTCTCTCTCTAAATTAAAATAGACATAAGTCACGAATTGACTTGTACACATATAATAGCGATCACATTGATATAAATGATTGGACAATACTCAATATATATATAAGTATGTATAGTACACCTATATATGCGCATGTATAGGTACTAAGTAGTTTGGATCAAGTCGTGAAGATTACGTTATTTTAAACTTCACCGTGTCACTGAACCCGAGACACGGTTTTAATCGATTGTTGCGTATACTCTATTGCACTCGAGAGTTGATCAGTCGGAGAATTTCATTTCATTTTCATCGTTTATATATGCGTTACACAAGACATGCAAATTTTACCTAGACATAGTAATTCCCTTGTCGTGAAAACGAGAAATTAGGTATCACTGTGATTAAACACTGAATCCTATTACACTCGCCACATTTTTTTTCTTCTTCTTCTTTTTCTTTTTTTAATGTCGCAATATTCTCATTATGTAAAGTGTGTGTGTGTGTGATAAAAATTATTTCGCTCGTTAAAAAAATGGCGAACCTATTTTTTTTTCGAAAAAAAAGAAAACAAAACAATAACCTTTGTTGCAGAGGAGAATTAATTGGTTTAAAAAGTGTACATTGGACTACTGTTATTGTTAATTAGTTTATTAGACAATTAAATTATTTTATTTAAAACGTTCTTTTTACAAAATTAGAATTTTAAGATTCTGAACGTAAAAAGAAAATAAAATTCATTATTTAATGATTAATTAAATAAAATTACGATGAAAGAAAAAAGAAAGAAAAAAAATTTTAATATTTACTGTGCATTGTAAAAAATTTAGAAACAATTTAAGAAATATAGTCAAAAATATTTAAACTATAAAAGAAAGGAAATTAAAAAAATTCAAAGTAATGAAAATACAAAGTAGAAAAATTGAAAGTAGAAAAAATTGAAAGTAAGAAAGAAAATTTAATTAAAAAAGAATTAAAAGTAAAAAAAATCCAAAGTAGAAAAAACTGAAAGTAAAATAATTAAAATTAGAAAAAAAATCCAAAGTAAAAAAATCCTAAAAAAAATTGAAAATAAACAAATTCATAGTAAAAAAATTTTTTTTAAAACTAAATTAGGAACAATTCAACGTTAAAGAAATTAAAAATAAAAAAATTCAACGTAAAAAAATTCAAAGAAAAAAAATCCAGAGTAGAAAAAATTAAAAATATAAAAGAATTGAAAATAGAAAAATTTAACGTAAAAAAATTCAAAGAAAAATAATCCAGAGTAGAAAATTTAAAGTAAAAAAATCCAACGTAGAAAAAATTAAAAGTAAGAAAAATTGAATAATATATAAAAACTCAACGTACAAAAATCCATAATTAAGAAAAATTGAAAATAAATAATTTAAAGCAAAAATTAAAAGAAAAAATTAAAAATAGAAGAAATCTAAAGTAAACAAAAATTTAAAGTAAAAATTGAAAGTATAAAAATTCAAAAGTAAGAAAAACTGTAAATAAAAAAATTCAACGTAAAAAAATCCAAAGTAAGAAAAATTGAAAGTAAAATAATTAAAATTAGAAAAAAATTCAAAGTAGAAAACTCCAAAATAGAAAAAATCTAAAGCAAAAAAAAATTCAATAAAGTAAAAAATCTAAAGTAAAAAAAATCCGAAGTTAGAAAAATTCATAATAAAAAATTTAAAGTAAAAAAAATTCAAAGTAGAAAAAATCCAAAGTTAAAAATAATTCAAAGTAAAAGAAAGGAAATTAAAAAAAATTGAAGTAAAAAATCTAAAGTAGAAAAAATCCAATGTAAGAAAAATTCAAAGTAAAAAAATTCAAAGTAGAAAAAATTCAAAGTAAGAAAAATTCAGAATAGAAAAGTTTAAAGTAAAAATTTAAAAACAGTAAAAAAATTTGATAGTAAATACAAAAATTTTGATAGTAAATAAAATATTCTTCGAAAAAATTGATTCGAAATTTTTCAGAATCAAAAATCAATAAATTCCTTAAATGCGAAAAATAGTTAGGAATTTAGGATCAAATCTCTTTCTCCCTCTTCAGATTTCTTCATCCTCGACTCAATGAAATAACCAAAAAACAAAAAAGAAATCGACATTATTTTGAATATAAAATAAGATTATCTTAATGGATTAAAATTTCAAGTGGAACAAAGTCATAAACAGAATTCAGGCTATTTCTTTAACAATGAACAAGTGGAGTTTACTGCAGAACAGTTGTTATGTCGATATAAAGGCGAGGTAGAACTTTTGAGAGCGAATCATATTATTTGCTCTTTGCATTCGCATCTAAGTAGGCCACCTTTGAGGAAAGTCAATTAATCATCGGTAAAGCAGTAATAAAGATTAGAAACCGTCATCGAGTTTGCAAGTGCAAAATGGTTTTTTAAGAGTCACAAGCAATAATGTCATCATCAAAAAAATTCACTCATTCACTGAGAAATTCTTTTCATTTCTAAGAAAAAATGCGAAAAAAATCCTGTCGTTCACTACTTTTTGGAATTTTTATTTTAAATTTTGATCTTGATTTTTTAACTTTGATTCGGAATCTTGATATTTCACTTTCTATTTCTATTTTTTATTCTCAAACAAACGTTTACTTTATAGAATATAAAATAATTCAGGGAAATTTCTATCAGAAAGTTTTTTCTATACTGGAAAACAAAATTGAATTTTCACAAAAAGTTTCATAAAAAAATTGAATATATGAAAAGTTTACAAGAGGAGAAAAATTTATTATTCTTGATGTACCATCTTGGGGTTCAAAATTCGTAAGTTTTAGTCTTTGATCCTTTAATTTTCGAAGTAGAAAAATTTTCCGCTTAAATATTAACTAATTATTTAAAAAAAGTATTTATTAATAAGAATTAATTTCTCCTTTCATTTTTAACAAAGAAAAGAAATTAATTCGCCTGTCAAAATAAAACTGTTCAAGACAAATTAAATGTCCTTTATGTCAGAGACGCAAGTGATGGAATATCAGTTTCTTTTTTATGTAAGGGAAAGGATGTTAAAAATGACAAGTTGAAAAAAAATATTCGCACTCCTAGCCTTGAATTTGCCGTGTAGTTGGCAAATATTTGCCATACACGTGCTTTCCAAATAAATTCAGACACATCTTGAGCTAAAAAGAACAAAATTCCAATATGCACTCCTTTCGAGTTTAAAATCCATAAACAATCCTTCCAAACAAAAAAAAAAACAATTTTCCCTTCTTATTGAAAAGCAAATGAACAAAGTTTAAATTCACTCAAGTGAATAAAGGATGAGTTTGATTTAAAAAATGAAAGTACCATCGAGAAATTCTTTCTCCTCCTCCCCTTGACTCCCTTTCGAGATTCATCTGCAGTACACGTTCTCAGTTACAACGTCATCGTTACGAGAGAGATTTTTTTTCTCTCTCTTTTTTTTTGTACAAAGTTTGCTACTGGAGTCTGCTGATCTCGCAAAGTATTTCATCGGTGCAGTAGAGAGTATTACGTGAATGTGAGTGTAATATGTGTAACTTGCGTATACTATAACCGAAACTGTGTCCCACTAACGTCAGCGAACAACGACCTCCCATCAGCCACTTAATAAGTTTTCCGCTCACACTATTATCACACCACTAACCCACGCACATAGTTCTATTATATAAATTTTTCATTCAATAACAAAATTCTTCTATAAACGAAAGTATTTACTAATTGGAAAACTTTTTTCTAAATCTGATTAATATACTGTAACAAAATGGGGGGGAATTTTAACTATATATATATATTGTAGTTAAAATTTTACCCCTTTTCAGAAAAAGTCGTATTTTTCAAGGAGTTAAAGCAAAAGGGGTGTAATTTGTAAAGTTAGCATTTTAGTCCTCTACTTTTTAACTTCTTAAGAAAATTTAAGTTCGAAATAACTTCCAAGGAAGATGATCAGTTTTTCGTCTCAATTTAATATACTTAGAAAAACTGTGTACAATGAACTCTTCTTGTCACTGCTAAACTCACTTTTGGAGTAGATATTTAACTCGAAAAACTTTACTCCCCATTCTTGATGCTATTTACCATATAAATTTTCTATAGTGTAGTAAAAGGTCCACCTAATGAATAATAATTTTCGATAAATTTTAGTAGAATTTAACTATTTTATTATAGTGTTATAAGAAAAGGTGTAAAATTAAAAAAGTTCAAAGTTAACTCCATGAAGAGATAATTTAAATAGTAATATATGGCAGCGCGGGCATATTGAAGTAATTTAACTCCTCAGGGAGTACTATCTGTAAATTTAAAATAGTGACTGACTTTTTGCTTTAAAATTAGTAAATTTCACTAATAAACAGCAATTTTTACTAATTTTTTAGTAAAATTTACTAATTCAGAAGCAAAAAATCGGTCACTAATTTAAATTAGTAAAAAATTTTTACTTATTGAAATTTAGAGAGTAAATTAATTCCACTTTGGAGTAGATTCTTACCTCGAAAAATTCGACTCACAAATTACGATGACATTTGATCAATAAATTTTTTTAAATTTTAATTCTCTTTTTTACAGAGTAATTAATTTCATTTCACTTCATATTTAACACTATTTAACTCTATTTTTAACCCTATTTAACGTTATTTAGTTCTTTTTAACTATATTTAACGTTAATTCACTTTATATTTAAATATGTGTAAAACTGTATTTAACTCTATTTAACGCTATTTAACTTTTTATTTAACTGTATGTAAAACTGGATTTAACTCTATTTAATATTATTTAAATGTTGTGTTGAACTCTATTTAACATTGTTTTTACAACATTTTTCTTTTCTTAACTCTCTTTTCCAATAATTTACTATCTCACTTTTTGCTCCAACAGCGTGTGATATTTATAGAATTTTGTTTGGTGTTAAATTTTAACTCTCTTTTTATTTCTATTTAAAGCTAATTAACATTACATTTAACTGTATGTAAAACGGTATTTAAGTCTATTTAACGCTATTTAACTTGTTATTGAACTCTATTTAACGGTATTTAACATTTTGTTGAACCTTATTTAACAATAATAACACTTTTTTAACCCTTTACTTAATACCTCACTTAATAACAGCATCCGTGCAGTAAAAATATTTGAGTTAAAATCTACTCCAAATAGGGGTTAATTTACTCTCTTTTTAGTTTTAGTATATCAATATGGACACGCTGCCATATTTAACTGTTCAAACTAACTCTCAAAGCAGTTAAATATTTTATCCGAAAATTTTACTCTTTTTCCTGTTACTCCATCAACGTTCGACATTAATAGAATTAAATTGGGAGTTAAATTTTAACACTCTTTTTTACATTGTATTTAACTTTATCTAACTCTATGCATAACACTATTTAATTCTATATTTAACATTATTTAACTCTCTTTATAACACTATTCAACTCTATTTAATGCTATTTAACTTTTTATTTAACTCTATTTAACGCTATTTTAACTTTCTATTCAACTCTATTATTTTAAATTAATGTTTGTTTATCTTTATTTACTTCTATTGAACTTTCTTTAACTCCACATTTAACCCTATTTATATATTATTTAATATTATTTAACGTTACTTAACTCTATTTAACGCTATTTAACTTTATATTTAACTGTATTTAATTATATTTAACTCTATTTAACGTTATTTAACTTTCTGCTGAATTTCTTTTTAACGCTATATAACTGTATATTGAACATTATCCTTTAACTTTTTATTTAACTGCTCATTCTAAAAAATTTTAGAATCTGAATTAGTAGAATCTACTAACAAATAGTAAAATTTAACTATTTTTTAGTAGTTTTCATGGCCTAATGTTTTAATTTTCTTCTTATCACTATTTAACTTTTTATTTAACACTATTTTTACCTTTTAACATATTATTTAACTCTATTTAAAGATATTTAACTTTTTATTTAACTGTATATAACTATAAAACTGTTTCTAACTTTATTTAACGGTATTTAACTTTCCATTCCAAAACAATAACATTCCATAACAATACATAACTCTATACTTAACCCTATTTAACACTACTTAGCTCTCTTTTTAAATACATTTCTTACATTCATAAATGATGCCACGTTTTTGGAGGTAGGGGGGGGTCTCTACTAAACGTGACACAATGTATTTTTACATGTGAAATTGCATGAAATTGCGTGACAGGGGGGATGGGGGGTTTTAAATCCCGAAAAATTGCGTCACGTCATTTGTGAACGCTCCCTTTGACGTTATCTAACTTCTTACTTAACTGTATGTAAAATTGTATTTTACTTTATTTAACGATATTTAACATTATTCAACTCTACTTAACATTATTTATCTCTACTTAACGTTATTTAACTTTCTATTAAACTATATTTAACGCTATTTAACTTTATACTTAACTCTATTTAACGCTATTTAACTTTGTATTAAACTCTATTTAACACTATTCTTTTACACCCCTTTCCTTTTTTTTACTCACTGTTCTTTATTAAGGACTTTTGTTTTGACTCTGTAAAAATGGGAGTTAAAAAATTTAACTCCAAAAGTAATTTTTGTGAGTAAATGTCAATCAAACAATACGTTTATCATTTACTCCCTTTAGATTTATTTTACAACTACATAGTGAAGGAGTGAGAAAAGAGGAGTAAAATTTAACTTTCTAAATTTCGCTCCTTTTGCTCAACTCCAAACGGGACCAAAGGGATTTAAAAAATCCCGTTTAGAGTTACAATTTAACTCCCTTTTTTACAGTGTATGTCCAAAAATGTGCAAAATTTATAGAACCCTGTTGGGAGTTAAATTTTAACTCCTCTTTTTAATAGTTTAAGTACTAATAGTAAGTGCATAAATTTGTCTCACTTTTTCGACCAGCAGATGCCTCTATTGACGACTCTTCTCACAAGTACCGATTCGAAGACGATAATAGAGAGCAACTGAAGATATCTTTCTCGAGAAAAGAAAAATGACATTCATCCTAACCTTAATCTCTCTTTAATAAAACTCATTTCGAGTTTTCCTGCGACAAGTGGAGTTTGTTCGAGTGGAAATTCAGAGAAGAATCTTTAGAGTCAGAGAGAGAAAAGAAGAAGGAGAGAATCGAGGGAAAAAAGAAGAAGGACAGAAAAGTAGGAAAAGGAATTGACAAAGATCCTTCTTAATGGTCGCACTCGTCCCCATTTGGTGGAGCGTTTACGCTTCAGAGCACAAATCTGCGCCTACATTGATTTCATAAAAGGGGAAGTAGAAAAGAGGGTGGAAGCTGTGTGCGAGTCAAGTGGGGATAGCATAGAAGCGAATAGCAAGGGGGGTGGAAAACTGGTGCTAGGTTGGAATGGGGGGTGATGGTAGCCCGGATAAATCCTGACTCTGAGTTCGTCGGCCTCCAACGTGAGTGCGAACCAGGCAAACCCAACCTTCCCCCCTATTCCTTCCCTCCTTCCAACCCCCCTTCTCATCCCTATTCTTCGACCTATTTAGAAAGCAGAGATATTTGTATCGTAGGAGTAAATGTTCAATCTTGCCGAGTTAATTAAAAAATAGAAGATAATTTACAATCGTTTCTAATTCAAACTTGTCTTCTTTTTATTCTTCACTCCCCCCTCTTTACATATTTTTATAAAAGATTTTTCCTATTTTTAAAATTTTTTTATTAAATTCTCTCTCTACATGGCGGGGAAATTTGTATATGACGTCCGACGTTTTTATATTTAGAGCAAGAGAAGTCATTTTTATACAAATTAGAAAATGAAAATTGTACCTACGTATTTTCAAAAAATTTGAAAAATGGAAATTTTTTTTTTTTTTTTGCAGTTCGACGATTCAAAGCTATTAGAAATTAAAAACAAATTAAAATAATTCATAATGATTGATTCCTTAATAATAGAATAAAAGAAAAATGTTAATTTCTATCTCCAAAAGGATATCTATAAACGTCGCACATTTTTGGAGTTGAAGCAAAAAGGAGTAAAATAGTATGACTCACAAGGAAGTTAAATAAAACCCATTTTGAGGTAAACTTTTACTGCACGGATGCTGTTACTAAGTGAGGAGTTAAGTAAAGTGTTTAAAAAGTGTTCCCTATCGTTAAATAGGGTTCAAGAAAATGTTAAATAGCGTTAAATAGAGTTCAATAGAAAGTTAAATAACGTTAAATAGACTTAAATACTGTTTTACATACAGTTAAATACAAATTTAATTAGCTTTAAACAGAAATAAAAAGAGAGTTAAAATTCAACACCCAACAAAATTCGGTAAATGTTACACGCTGTTGAAGTAAAAGGTAAGAAAGTAAATTATTGGAAAAGAAAGTTAAGAAAAGAAAAATGGTGTTAAAACAGTGTTAAATAGAGTTAAACACAAAATTTAAATAATGTTAAATAGAATTAAATACAGTTTTACATATAGTTAAATAAAAAGTTAAATATCGTTCAATAGAGTTAAATATAGTTTTACACATAGTTAAGTATAAAGTGAATTAACGTTAAATATAGTTAAAAAGAAGTAAATAACGTTAAATAAGGTTAAATATAGAGTTAAATAGCGTTAAATGAAATTAATTACTCTATAAGAAAGAGAGTTAAAATTTAAAAAAGTGCCCTTTTTAGCACCGCGTTATGAAAATAAAGTTAAATATTGGATAAAAAAAGAGTTTAAAAGAGTTAAATAAAGTTCAATTAAAGTAAATAATGTTAAATATTGATTTAAATAGAGTTAAATATAAAGTTAAAATATCGTTAAAAAGAGTTAAATAGCGTTAAATAGAGTTAAATAAAAAGTTAAATATTGTTAAAAAGAGAGTTAAATAAGAAACAATGTTGAATCAAGTAAAATGTAAAAATAAATGTAGGGTTGAATAAAGTTTAATACACAGTAAAATAAGAGTGTTAAAATTTAACTCCCAACAGAATTCTATGTCGCACGCTTTTGGAGTAAACGAAAAAGGGTAAAATTTTGCGATTCAAAATTTAACTCCACTGAGAGTTAATTTGAACAGTGAAATATGTCAACGTGGACATATTAAAATAATATAACTCCCGAAAGAGTAAATTAACTGCCATTTGGAGTAGATTTTTATCTTCAAAATTTTAACTCCTTACTCTAGTTGCAATATAATCCCTAAATTGTTTACAGTAGAACATCTAAGCTTGCAGCAACATTGACAACATTGCTGTAAGTTTCACAGGAAAGAGTCAATTTTCCTAATCTTTCAGCAAGTTTTAATGCTGTTATGGTATTGTAACTTCACCACTTGTGAGAGAACTTGACTTATGCGCCAGTAAGCGTTCAAACTGAGAACTAACCCCGCGTATAATCTATATTCACAGAGAGGCCTTTACAATAATCAAACAATCTACTAAAAATCCCTGATGTTTATTGAATCGCAAAGAAATTGAAATGAATGACAAGAATAAAAAATGATATCATAAATAGCGACAACCCCTTTCCAGTTCGATTAGTTGGCATTGTGGATCCTAGAATAACTGAGTCGCATGGAAATCAATGAGAGTGATACTGGCGATATCGGTCATGCACAAACCAACACACACACGCATCCAAATACACAAACATGTAAATACACATTTTCAATAGATATATACGAATCACACACTCACACTCACACAAATATCGAAAAGAGACGTTCTAGCGAATAGACACTTGTTAAAGTCACAAGCAATCCTGTATGTATTACCTCGATGCGTGAATGTGTGTGTGAGTACAATTCGCCTAGATGTGTGTTTTGTGTGTTTGTGTGGATGTGTATGTGACGGCCTAGATTCTCTCGGGTTCAACATTCGCTATCGAGGTGAGTGCAGCTCGCTCGCTTGCTCAACGCAACGACCGACTAAGCTCCCTTCGAGCATCCGATTGAGAACATAACGTATATCCACGGGACCTTCTGGAAAATAAAAAAAAAGAACCTATATACACTCGAGCGAAAGCCCAAATTTTCTATTAGATCATTTTTAATTTCATTGGAGTAATACGATCCTGATGGAAATGGAATGAGAAGAAAGAGGAAAGTTTATATTTATATTGGTGAAAAGAGAGGCGAGTGTTTTGTAACTACACAGAGATTTTATAGAAGTAGCTTTTCGACTACATTTCGAGTTGTTGTAAAGGGAGTTGAACATAGAGTTAAATATAGAGAAATATGGAAATAAAATAAAGGGTATTTAAAATATAGTCACAGTTTTTCTAAGGATATCAAATTGAGACAAAAAAACGAATCAAAATGTTGCTTTGCAAATCTTTTGATATCAAATTGAGACAAAAAAAGAATCAGAATGTTGCTTCGCAACACTTTTGATTCGTTCTTTGTCTCAATTTGATATTCTTTAATGACTCCTAATATTTGACTCCTTTTGTTTTACTCTACTTAATTTATCTTACTTTTGGAGTAAATTTTTAACTTGACAAACTTTCCTCCCGATGTCTAAGGAGTTAATTTATTCCATTTTTGAGTCCATATTTAACTAGAAAATTTTTACTACCACTACAGTTGATATTAACTACTTAAATCTTTTCAGTACAGATTTAAATAGAGAGTTAAAAACATAGTTAACTAATGTTAAATAGAGTTAAAAATAATGTTAAATATTGGATTAAAAATGAGTTTAAAAGAGTTAAATAAAGTTCAATAAAAGTAAACAAAGTTAAATATTGATTTGAATAAAGTTAAATATAAAGTTAAAATAGCGTTAAATAGAGTTAAATATAAAGTTAAAATAACGTTAAAAAGAGTTAAATAAAAAGTTAAATAGCGTTAAATAGAGATAATAAAAAAGTTAAATAATGTTAAAAAGAGAGTTAAATAACGTCAAATAGAGTTAAACGTTAAATAGTGTTGAAATAAGTGTTAAATAACGTTAAATATAAAGTTAAATATTGTTAAATATAGTTCAATAGAAAGTTAAATAACGTTAAATAGAGATAAATAATGTTAAGTAGAGTTAAATAACGTTAAATGGAGTTAAATATCGTTAAATAAAGTTAAATACAATTTTACATACAGTTAAGTAAGATGTTAGATAACGTCAAATGTATTTAAAAAGAGAGCTAAGTAGTGTTAAATAGGGTTAAGTATAGAGTTACGTATTGTTATCTATAGAGTTAAATACTCAATAAAAGAGAGTGTTAAATATCGAGTTAAATACTGTTAAATTAAGTTAAATATAGAGTTGAGTATAGAGTTAAATAAAGTTAAATATAGTGTTAAATAGAGTTAAGTGAGGAGTGAAATATAGAGTGAAATTGAGATAAATTTAACTTCTCCAGATTTTGTTTGTTTAAATAACCGAAATTTTTTGTCGATATAAATTAAAAATACATTCAACAATAAATTATTACTGAAGGGAATAAAAGTCAAAAATGTAAATTAACCATTCTGTAAATTAATTTCGATCATTTGAACGATTGGAAATTTAGGGACAATTCAAATAGAATGCTCATGGCATTAATCAATTATTAATTCAGTTATTATTTATTTTAATGATAAACATTGTATTAAAATAAATAAATAACTAGATACCTGGATAATAATATAATAATATTCACGATATATGCAATAAATAAATAATATAATTAGATAATTAATTAATTATAATTGTAATATTAAAATTTTTCATTTTATCACTCGGTTGTCTTGGTAAATTAGTAAAATCTTAGTTAAAAATAAAAATGTGAAGTCCTTTTGACTCGAAGTGATCGTTTACCTCAATGTTTATAAATTTATAATTTTAATATATTATACATTATAAATTTATAATTATATACTATATTATTTCTATAATTTGAGGTTAACGATCACTCCGAGTCAAAATCAGAATAAGAAAATCAAAAGATGTTTTTATTTATTTTATTATTTAAAAAAAAAATATCTTGTTTTTATTATTTCTATTTTGAGTCGGAGTGATCGTTAACCTCAAAGTTTTATTTATAATTAAGTGATAAAGTCGGAAAATTATATTATTCTTTTATTATTATTATGTAGTATATTATTATACATTATCATATTAATACAGTATATCATTATTATTACATATTATTGCAATATAACATAGTGTGTAAAATGTACTATATATTATGATTAAATGTATTATATAAAACTTTTATTTATTTCTGTTGTTTAATTTTTGATTTCATTTGCATATTATATAATTGTACCTAAATATACACGTATTTAACTTTATAAATAACATTCAGTTATTGAATATAAATAATAAATTTAATTAATTTATTTAATTCAATTAAATTTATTTATTTATTTAATTTATTTACTTTATTGTACTATGTATGTATGTATATACATATATATATATATATATATATAATTGTAATGACGATGAAGAAGCAAAAATGAACTACAGTTAAGATCGAACCGGTTGCTCAATGTCGACCGAGTCACTCCTTGTGCAGTGCAGTAACCGTTCGAGGACACGTTCGGAATAATCTGCATTTGTGTAAGTTCTGTTTCTACGTAAACATTTTCTGACGTACAAATACGTAAATCGACATACGTTCTTGGCTACTTTTACTTTCTTGGCGCTCCAAGAGATCCACGAGAGCATGACCACTTCAGACTTTAACTCAAAACCTGTTCCGTTCAAAATATATATGTATATATATATATAAATAAAGCGACTGACAATTTTCTGTTTTTAAAAAGAAAGTGAATAGTTTCTCCCAAAGTTGTGACAATTAAAGAAAAATATTAATAATAACGCCTTTTGTAATTTTTATTCTAATTTTTTCCAAGTTTGCAATAGCATTCTGCTAATTTTTTGCAAAATTGATTTATTTTAATTTGTAAGCCCTACTGTAATTGAAATAGTGAAACTTATTTTAATTAGTAAAAATATTTACTTATTTCTGTATTTATTCTGTACTCATTTATTCATTTTTACTCTTTATTTATATATTCATTTATCTATTTCTGAATTAATTCATTTATATATTTTCTTATTTTCTTCTGGCCTTTATTTATTTATTTATATGTGAAATTAATAAATGAAAATTTCTCAGCACTTGGTAGTATTTGCAATCTAAGTAATTAAAAATTAAAATTGCTACTCTTTAACTGAATTATTATTGTCGATTGACTATTTTTGAAAAAGTGTAAAATAATTAATTGAAAACATTGAATATATATCAGTCGCATAATCAATCGAATTTGTGAAATGTAAATTTTTACTCTATAATCTTCATTACATTTCTAATATTTTTTTTTGTAAACTTACCCCTAAAACTTTGTACCTTATTTCCAAAATTTTCTTCTAAAATCATTATTATAATCTAATTATTAAAATAAAATTACTGAAATCACGGTAGGAAAGAAAGTATGACTCCTCTTTTAAAAAACTAATAAATCAATATAACTCCTAAATGAGATATAAAATTGAATTTTAAGAAATGCATTAAAATTATGAACACGAGCAATAATAGCTCGTGTCAATAAACTGCTGAGAGTAGTGTGTTAATTATATACATACGTATAATTAACAATAAAGTAATTAGGAAATTGTTACAATATTTGTGTACATCCTAAAAGATCTCTTTTGTTTACAAACAGGCTTGATAATCATATTACTCACGATTTCATTCGATGGGAAAGTTAACTTGCTCAAAAGAAAGTAAAAAGTTGCGAGCTGAGAGTCACTGTCTAGTAGTGTGTAATAGTTTCGATTGAAAGGAGGTTACGGAGTGACTGAACTTTGGCTTTGATTGTGTGCGTTAGTCGCGCACTCGCATTTCACAAATACTACATTACAAACACAAATGCAGAAACACTCACACACACAGAGAAACGATGAGCTCTATATTGTTAGTTTCCGTTTAAACCGCGAGTGTCACCACTCTTCACGATTCACGATTCAACTTTGTTATTTCAATTATTTTCAATCAATTATTAACTAATTTTAATTCGATTCAATAAATTTTTTAATTTTCAATTTTTCCATGAAGTTTTACTGTAATGCAATTAATTAGTAATTAATTTTAATCAATTTCATATAAAATTTCAATTAATTTCATTTACTTTTCACAAATTGAAAAAAATTATTTATTAGTTTCAATTAATTATCAGCGAATTCATTTCAATCAACTTCTTCCAATATATAATAGCCATTAATTTATACTAATTTCCATACAAAATTGACATCAATTTTAATCAATTCTTCCTTAATTTCAATTATTTTATTCAGTTTTTAATTAACTTTAATTATCTTACGCTATATTTCAATCAATTATTAGTTTATTTTAATTCATTTTCACTAATTATTACAATTAACTTCCCTTACTGTCTATTAATTTCAATCAATTCTTACTTGATTACATTTTATTTCAAGCAATCTTTAATTAACTTTAAATATATTCTATTAATTTTAATCAATTATTAATTTTCTTCAAATAATTTACAGTAATTGACTATAATTTCCATTCGTTTTCATCATTTTCAATTAATTTCCATTAATTTTATCAATTTTAATTAATTTCCAATAGTTGACATTAATTCCTATTCACTTCCATTATCACTTTCAATTCATTTTCATTAATTAAAATTGATTTCAAATTATTTCAATTAATTTTCAATAGTTGACATTAATTTCTATTCATTTTGGTCAATTTCAATTAATTTTCAGTAATTGAAATTATTAATTCCTATTCATTTTCATCATTTTCAATTAATTTCTATTAAGTTTAAACAATTTCAATTAATTTCCAATAACTTCAATTAACTTCAATTAATTTTCATTAATTTTAGTCAATTTCAATTAAAATCCGTTCATTTTTGTCAATTTCAATTAATTTCCATCGTTTTTAGTAAATTTCAATTAATTTTCATTGATTTTTGTTAATTTTAAATACTTTCAAATTTTTTCGAATTAATTTTAATAAATTGACATTGATTTCAATTAATTTATATAATTTATTAACTAACTTTGATTAATTTACTTTATATATATATTAAATTTAGTTAATTTCAATCGATTTTTATTTAATTTTATGCAAGTTTAATTAATCTTTAATTAACATTAAACATTTTCAATTAGTTTCAATCAATTATTATTAATTCATTACCTACAATTAATTCATATTAATTGATGTTCATTTCTTTTCATTAATATATTATTTTTCATCAAATGCAATCAATTCCTTATCAAATTTAATTTTTTTTAATATTTGCCATAAATATAAATTAATTATTAGTTAGGTTGATTCAATTATTTCCCAATTCATTTCAATTAATTAATTTACACTAGTTTTACTTAATTCAAATTTCAATTAATCTCAATTACTTTTCATTAATTTTAATTAATTAAAATTAATTTTGATTATATTTAATTAAATTCAATAAATTGAGATTAACTTTAATTAATTTTTATAATTTATTGACTAATTTTGATTAATTAATTTTGTTAGAAAAGTTCAAGTAATTTCCATTTATTTGAATCAATTAATTTTCAATTAATTTCCATTAATTTTAATTGATTTAAATTTATTTCTATTAATTTAAGTCGATTTGAATTAATTTCTATTAATTTAAGTCAATCTCAATTAATTTCTATTAATTTTAGTCAATTTCCATTCATTTTAATTGCTTTCAATTAATTTTTATTAATTAAAAATATCTATTTGCGGTATTTATAAAAATGCCAATGGGGAGATTTTGAAATATTTGTTTCGAATTTTTCATTAATTACACATATTTGTCCTTTCAATTAGTGAATTCACTTTTCTGGAATTATATTCTTTTTCTTTCTTTCTTTCTTTGTCACGGTTCATTCACTTTTTTTATAATAAAAGTTGTGGACAAAAGTAAAAAGTATATTGGCCCGGAACAACTTTCACGTCGTAAATTCATTTTGATGATAGGGAGCCCATGGAATTTAAAAGTCGCCAAAAGAAAGCGAAATTATTCGACTGCCAACAGAGAGTCTCGTAGGTCACACAAAGTAGCGCCATTACGTAACAAAATTTTACAATAAGGAAATTCACAATCTCCCGGCACAATTCCTTTTCCTTCAAATCATAACAATATAACGCCAAAGTAATCACTGCGAGAATTTCCTTTTCCGATTATAAAGTTTGTTTAATAAAAGCAGAAAAATTTATCAAAATCATTTTTAATTTTGATTTTAACAAAAAAAAAAATTTTAAAAACTGAATTTTTAAATATGTCCCTTATGTTATAATATGTATATATTATTAAGTATTAATAAATGATGGTAAATGAATTTATTAAATTAATTAATTTACTAAATGAATTTATTTTGCATTTTAATAAATAGTAATTTTTGAATATTTAAATAGCAAAAAATTTATCGCTCATTTGAAAGGTGTTATTTTGTAAAAGAAAAAAAAATTTACCTTTGAAATTTCCCGCTTGTGATGTGAAGTTGGCTTGTAATAAAAATCAATATTTCTGAAGTAAATATTAATTTTTGTTAATACAATTCTAATGACAATTATAATTTTTAAGAAATATTGTCTCAATGAAGAATTTAGTTCAATTTCGTTTCCTTTCTTTCAAAATTTTCTGATCGATTTGAAATTCACTTTGGAAAAAAAGACATTGATTTTATATTCGAGGGTGAAAATTGACGAGTAGGTAACTTCCGTACCGAGTCAGACAGACTCACAGCAAGGTTTCCCCAAGTAGTAGATGGCAGTACAAGTCAGACAGTGCTTCAATGAATGGTGGAAGTTCACTTCCTAACCGACAGTCACTTTCGACCTTCTACCGACATCTCTCGATTGTTTTACGAACAGTCGATAATTATAAACAATCCAACAGGTGGTTCTTACTCAACATTAATATAATTTCTATAAAAAATCATTTTTTTTACTCACATACACTTTTTCCATTCAAAGTATAAAGCTCAATATCTAAAGACTCACCTGAAACAGAAAAAAATTATTGTTATTAATATAAAATAATTATTATTATAATCTTAAATTTTTACAAAACGAAAATAAATATTTTTTCACTTCATATAAAAAATAATATTTGTTTTTAAAATAATTTTTTCATTACACTTCGAACAGTTTTTTTCTTTTTTTCAATATTAAAATAATAATTTTCCTAATTAGTAATTATATAAATAATGATTCTTTCATATAAAAAAATAGTTAAGATTTCTTTCCGGGTCAAAATAAGTGAAACCGGCCACTTGAAAAATTTTTGTCCCCGAATTGAAAGTTATCTATGGTTTTTGATAGATATATGAGTAAACTTTTACCCGCTAAAATATTTTTCAAAAATTTTATTTATTTTGAAAGTTATCAGGTGTTAAACTTTTAGGTTACTTTTTATTCTTTTCATTATTACTCCGAAACGAATGAAGATAATTTCAATTTTTTTTTTGGAAATTAAAGCTAAAAGTCTGTAGTTTAAAGTGCAACTGAAAAAATTGCTGTATAATAAAAATTTTTAATTGTTATTAACAATTATTTTAAACAATTGCGATTTAAAGTATGTTCTCAATGTCGGAAAAAAATCAAACTATACTCATGTGATGCGCAAAACTCTAACGAGTAAATTAAAAAAAAAAAAAGTGAGTAACCTCTAAAATTACAGAAGTTATGCATATTTTTCTGACGACGCGCGGGAATTAACTGATTCGCAAACTCTCGAGCGCGCGGGAATACGCCCGCGCCCGCGCCCGCCGCACTGCTCACACTTGTGTTTTCAAACAATTTATGTTTACAGAGAAGGAGAAGTAATTAAAATATTATTTTCTTACTGAATAGTTTATTAATATTTTTACTTTTGGAGTAATTATATACATAAAAACCATTTTGTATGTACTCATAAACTGCTTTGCAGTTTTTATGCTTTGATAAAAAACTTTTTTCGTGGGTCTGATATTCTTGAATCGTACAAAAATCGAAATCGATATTGTTTGTGTAGAATTTCATCAAAAAATTTTTTAAATAATTGGATTTCTAAATAAAATAATTGAATCATTTGTCACTTCTCCAAAATTCAATTTTTATTAGTGTTTTAACTGAAATTTCTTCTATAAATTCGCTATTTTTAATAATTTATTATTTCTTAAAACTGTATTCCCATAAAGAATTTTATTAACAAATTTTTAAATAATTGAATTCTTTGAACGAGTTTTAATAAAATGTTTAAGAATAATTATTATTCTTAAACATTTTATTTATTTATTTATTATTATTATTATTATTATTATTATTATTTATTATTATTATTTTTTTTTTATTTATTATTTTATTTATTTATTTATTTTTATTTTTATTTTTTGTTTTATTTTTTTTTAATAATAATTATTCTTAAACATTTTATTAAAACTCGTTCAAAGAATTCAATTATTTAAAAATTTGTTAATAAAATTCTTTATGGGAATACAGTTTTAAGAAATAATAAATTATTAAAAATAGCGAATTTATAGAAGAAATTTCAGTTAAAACACTAATAAAAATTGAATTTTGGAGAAGTGACAAATGATTCAATTATTTTATTTAGAAATCCAATTATTTAAAAAATTTTTTGATGAAATTCTACACAAACAATATCGATTTCGATTTTTGTACGATTCAAGAATATCAGACCCACGAAAAAAGTTTTTTATCAAAGCATAAAAACTGCAAAGCAGTTTATGAGTACATACAAAATGGTTTTTATGTATATAATTACTCCAAAAGTAAAAATATTAATAAACTATTCAGTAAGAAAATAATATTTTAATTACTTCTCCTTCTCTGTAAACATAAATTGTTTGAAAACACAAGTGTGAGCAGTGCGGCGGGCGCGGGCGCGGGCGTATTCCCGCGCGCTCGAGAGTTTGCGAATCAGTTAATTCCCGCGCGTCGTCAGAAAAATATGCATAACTTCTGTAATTTTAGAGGTTACTCACTTTTTTTTTTTTTAATTTACTCGTTAGAGTTTTGCGCATCACATGAGTATAGTTTGATTTTTTTCCGACATTGAGAACATACTTTAAATCGCAATTGTTTAAAATAATTGTTAATAACAATTAAAAATTTTTATTATACAGCAATTTTTTCAGTTGCACTTTAAACTACAGACTTTTAGCTTTAATTTCCAAAAAAAAAATTGAAATTATCTTCATTCGTTTCGGAGTAATAATGAAAAGAATAAAAAGTAACCTAAAAGTTTAACACCTGATAACTTTCAAAATAAATAAAATTTTTGAAAAATATTTTAGCGGGTAAAAGTTTACTCATATATCTATCAAAAACCATAGATAACTTTCAATTCGGGGACAAAAATTTTTCAAGTGGCCGGTTTCACTTATTTTGACCCTTCCATTTAATTAAACAGAAAAATTAAGAAAAAATAGACAAACATTTTTTTTAATAACTAAATATTCCGATTAAATAATATGTTAGTTATTTAATAAGTTATTAATTTCTGTATATTATTGATTCAAAAATTCAGGTAAAAGACGAAATATCTTTATAAAAATTCACTTAAAAAATTTTTTCTTATACAAATTTTTCTAATTTTTAAATAGAAAAATTTTCAAATGCAAAAACTTTATTATAAAAACTTTGCCTTCAAAAGCAACGAGTTTATTTCAAATAGCGACAGTTTTAACTGAAAGAACTAAAAATTTCGCTAAAGTAGTGAAATTTTTACACACTAAAAAAAAAGTTTTACTTTCAGCCTGTTTTCGAGGCTGAATTTAAGGTGTAAACGGAGTCAGCCCCATTAAACAAGGACAGACTTATGTGAAATACATGGGCTGAATTTAAGGTGTAAACGGAGTCAGACTTTTTTTTTCCTGTGTAGCTGTGCTACAATTTTAAAATTAAAAAAATAAAATTTGTAGCTGTTTAACAAATTTAGATTTAGAATGGGACAAAATGACTGTAAAATGAAAAACAGTATGTAAATAAATAATATTCCCAGGAAGCAATGTATATAAAAATTAATGTACTTCTTCTCCTAGCGTCACGTTGTGGTTTTTGGACCACAACTTCATGAAGTTGCTTTGCAAAATTACGACCCAGTGAAATAGCACCATTCACTCGATAATAACCGTTGATTATGATGGAGTAATTTCGATGTTTACCGTCTCCCTTATTTTTACCATTTTGAGAAATATTTTTTGAAAAACAAAATTTACTTTATTCAAAGGTAACTTTTTAATACGAAATATTAACTTAAAAAAACAAATAAATAAAAATAAAGAAATAAAAACATTTTATATTTTAAATCCAAAACAAAGAAAAATTAAGATTCTCAAAGAAAAAAAAAATTCAATTCTCATAATAAATTTTATCAACAAATTTTTCAATTTCTTTTGACGAATTTTAATAAAATTGTTACGAATAATTACATTTTTCGAGGAATTCGATTTAAAGTGTATTAAAAATAATTTAAATTCTGCGATGAGTTTTATTACTTATGAAAATAAATGAATTCATAAAAAAAATTTATTTCTTATGAAAATAATTGAATTTCTGTAAAAAATTTTATTATTTATGAAAATAATTGAATTATTGCGAAGAAATTTATAAAAAAATGGTGCAAATAACTGAATTCTTGTGAACTTTTTATTATTTATGAAAATAATTCATTGTTTGCGTGCAAATTTATTAAATTTTTTTTTTAAATAATTGAATTCTTTTGGGAAATTTTCTTAAAATAGTTAATTATGAAAATCATTGAATTGAAGAAATTTTTTTAAATAATTAAAAACTTTGCAAAGAATTGTATTGAAATTTTTGAATTCTTTCAAGAAATTTTATGAAAATTATATGAAAAATAATTGAATTCCTGCGAAAAATTTTATTAAGTGTTTGGAATAATTGAATTCTCGAAAAATTTTTTTTCGAACAATTTAATTAAAATGGTATTGTGTAAAATTTTATTAAAATTTATTTTAAAAAAATTGAATTCTTTTGGGAAATTTTATTAAAATATGCAGATATTGAAAATCATTGAATTGGGGGATATTTTTGAGAATAATTAAAATTTTTACAAGAATTTTATTAAAATTTTTGAAAATAATTAAATTTTGAAAAAGAATTTTATTATTTATAAAGATCATTGAAATTTTTGTGAGAATTTGAATTTCTGCAATCATTTGTTACTTCTCCAAAAATCAATTTTTTTAGTGTTTTTATTAAAATTCTAAATATATTCTATTAATTTTAATCAATTATTAATTTCGTTCAATTAATTTACAGTAATTGTCTATAATTTCTGTTCGTTTTCAAATGATTTTCATTAATTTTAATTGATTTCAATTAATTTCAATTAATTTCCAATAATTTACATTAATTTCTATTCATTTTCGTCAATTTCAATTAATTCCCAGTAATTGAAATTAATTCCTATTCATTTTTATCATTTTCAATTAATTTCTATTAAGTTTAAATAATTTCAATTAATTTCCAATAACTTCAATTAACTTTAATTAATTTTCATTAATTTTAGTCAATTTTAATTAATTTCTATTAATTTTAGTCAATTTCAATTAATTTTCATTAACTTTAGTCAATTTTAGTTAATTTACATTGATTTTTGTTAATTTTAATTACTTTCAATTTTTTTCAAATTAATTTTAATAAACTGACATTGATTTCAATTAATTTATATAATTTATTAACAAATTTTTATTAATTTACTTTATATAAATAAGTTCGGATGATTCCACAAATTTTAATAAATTCTCAATTAAATTTAGTTAATTTGAATCGATTTTTATTTCATTTTATGCAAGTTTAATTAAACATTTTCAATTAATTTAAATAAATTATTATTAATTCATTACAATTAATTCACACTAATTTATATATTATTTTTCATGAAATGCAATCAATTCCTTATCAGATTTAATTTTTTTATTATTTGCCATAAATATAAATTAATTATTAGTTAGGTTGATTCAATTATTTCCCAATTTATTTCAATTAATTAATTTACTCTAGTTTTATTTAATTCCAATTTCAATTAATCTTAATTACTTTTCATTAATTTTAATCAATTAAAATTAATTTTGATTATATTTAATTAATGTTAATAAATTAAAATATGGTAAAAAATTAAATTAATTTCATCCTTGACCAATTTTAGTTTTTCCTGATTTTTGCCTAAATTTCCTCACCTGTGGCAACCCTGTTGATTTAATCAATAACAAAACAAGTAATTTGTTTAATTTTGAATCAATTAAATTTAATCTGATCCAAATAAATTATTTTTTCAGAGCAGGTGAACCCTTTGAGAAATTCGCACCCAAACGAATCAAAATTTATTTCGAGAGGGAAAAAATTGCTTATCGATGATTAGGGCAAACACCCTGTCACCACACTTGAAAATGAACTTGAGTCTGGAGTTTCTCCCGAGAGTGCAAAGGGTTACTGACCGGCCGTCCACCCCATGCATTTATATAGTTACAGACGCTGGCCTACGTGCAGAAGTTCAAGTTGCAAACGCCATACACACATCTACTTGACTTGAAATAAATGCACGATATATACACTATATAACGCAATGTAACACTATCATCTTCGTGACAGTGTACTCGATGCAGGCATAATAAGAGAGGGGATTATGTGCACACACAAGAATATGTGTGACACGCACTCTCTGAATCTACTTAGAAGGAGTTTACACCGTAAGCCTTAAATATAAGCCTCCGCGCGCATAAACGGATATACCTCCATGAGGATATACTTGCGCCTGCGCGAACACGTGGTCAAGGCAAACTCTTTCACAACACAGCTGCAGGCAAACACTTTGCGCAGACGCAAGTATATCCTCATGGAGGCATATCCGTTTATGCTCGCGGAGGCTTATATTTAAGGCTTACGGTGTAAACTCCTTCTTAGTCTAGGTTAGGGACGCGATCATAAATTTAATATAAAGTCCCATTCGCCTCTTCGAGACGTATTATGTAGGCGGCGAAACTCGTTCGTCTGTCCACACAACGATATGACTAACAACCCCGAAGGAACGTCAAATAAGAAACTTCAACAAGTTCAATGATATATCGCGCAAAAAAAAGGAATATTACTGATTGGATGTACAATATCCTCTTATGAATTATTGCTACCTTTTTTCCTTTTTATTTTCAAAAAGGGAAATTATTTATTTCTATTGAACACAAATCACCAATGTACAATATATTGGTGATTATTGTACGCTGGAGGATTATTCCTATATATAGGAATAATCCCTAATAATAATCTCATCATAAATTTTCTGTCACATTTTAATTTAAATCCACGGTGGAAAATAAATTTATTTCATTCAAATAATATTTTTCTATTGTCAAATAAATCTTTACTTGAATCGACTAATTTTTATTTAAGGATTCATGACACTCTGAAAATTAAACTTTTATTGAAGAGTTCATAACACTGAAAATGAAACTATTTTCAAATTAATGAAATTCACAAGAAATTACTATTTATTAAATTAATAAATAGTAATGGCCACAGGTCAGCGAAATCAGGGAATTCAGCAAAAAGTCAGGAAAAGTAGAAATGGTCAGGGAAAAGTTAGGGATTTTTATTAAAGTACTGAAAAAATTTTAATTTTTGAGAAGTTACAAATGATTGCAGAAATTCAATTATTTTTAAAAGTAATAAAATTCTCCGCAGAAATTCAATTATATGTTCAAAAATGTTTAAAAATTCTTGTCAAAATTTCAATTATCTTTAAAGATAATAAAATTCTCCGCAGAAATTCAATTATATGTTTAAAAATGTTTAAAAATTCTTGTCAAAATTTCAATTATCTTTAAAGATAATAAAATTCTTCTCCAAAATTCAATTATTTTCAAAAATGTTAATAATATTCTTGGTAAAATTTCAAAGATTCTTAAAAATTTTTTCTCAATTCGATGATTTTCAATATCTAGGGTAGAGTGGGGTAAAAAAGCCACATTTTTACTTTTGATGCTGTAAAATCTGTATTTAAAATTTTTTTCTCAAATTTCCAATTGTTATTGAAAGTTTAGTTATTAAGCTTGAAAATTCTTGACGGAAATATTTTTTATCTCATGAAAGGACTAAGTTATAAGAGTTTTACGAAAGCACTGCAAGTGGCTTTTTTGCACCACCTGGTGGGGTGAAAAAGCCACCCTACGATTTTAGCAAAACACGTTATCAATTTAGGTATTTTTATATTTTTCCTTTATTTACATGACAAATAGTCTTATTTGAAAAATATTTCAATAATAATTATGAAAGAGTTTTTAGCAAGCAAAATTGAAAATTATATTAAGTTTACCTGTTTTCGATTTGCACTGCCAATTTTTCGTACCTTTTTTAGAAGTTCTCTTTAAGTTTCACCACAGATAACATATTTCGTTGCAACCGTTTATTCATTGTTTATTTTTTAAATGCACTTTGAACTACTTTTTCGTCGTGTTTAATTTATTTTATTAAATAAACACGAGAAATTTTGTAAAATAAGAAGGTTAGTTTAAATAGAAAACAAGTGAATTTCACAAAATATTCAATGGATTTTTTGCCCTGGCTTTTTTACACCCAAGACCAGTTATTAGAAAAAGCAAAAATAAATTGTTAATTCAGTTCAATTTCTAAAAATTAACATTGTATACGTTTTCGGTATACTTTTCTCCTTATGTACAAACATTTACTTTTACTATTCGTTCACTTAATCAGATTGTAATATGTTTGAAAAGTTCACCAAAATGTTTTCAAAAAAGCAACAAAAAATTAAAATTACAAGAAAAACAATATTAATCTAGGTACAACATTCAAATTAGATTCAAAAGTTGCGTATTACCTAATAGTATTTATATTCTAAACAGCTGATAAATCGGCTTAATAGTTTTTAAATAAAACTCAAATGGCTTTTTTACACCATGGCTTTTTTACCCCACTCTACCCTACTATTTTAATAAAATTTTTCAAAAGAATTCAATTATTTAAAACAAATTTTGATAAAATTTTTTATAAATTTCATCGCAATAATTCAATTATTCTTATAAATAATAAAATTTTTGACAGAAATTCAATTATTTTCATAAATAAGAAAACTCATAGAATTTCAATTATTTTTAATACAATGTAAATCGAATTCCTCAAAAAATGTATTTATTTGTAACAATTTTATTAAAATTCGTCAAAAGAATTCAATTATTTAAAAATTTGTTGGTAAAATTCGTTATGAAAATTGAATTTTAAGAAAAATTCAATTATTTAATAAATTGTTACTTTTCTATTTAAATAATTGGATTTTCGTAGAAATTTCTAATAAAAATTGATTTAAAAATGAATTTCAGTTAAAATTTTAGATAATAATTGAATATTAAGAGCATTATATCCTAAATTTTTTTAAATATTTGAATTTTGGAAAGGTTTCAAATTAAAATCTTTGAAAATTTGAATTTTCCATACTTTTAACTTTTTAATTTTCCATACTGAGAATTCTGTAGAATTAATTTTTTTCAAAAAGTTAAATTGATTTTTTTTTAAATTATTTCAAGTTTTTATTTTGAAATATTTAATTTTAAGACTTTCCGAAAAATCGAAATTTCGTAAAATTGAATTGTAAACAAATGGATTTGAAAATTCTTAAAGAACTTTTTCAAAAATAATTTAAAATAATTGATAATTGAATTCTTTCGAAGAATTTTAATAAAATTTTCGAAAATAATTACATTTTTCTAAGAATTTACTTAAAATTCTATTAAAAATATAATTGAAATCCTGTGAAGAATTTTATTGTTTATGAAAATAATTGAATTCTTGCAGCGAATTCTATTATATTTTTTTTAAATAATTGGATTCTTTTGAGAAATTTTATTAACATAGTAGATTTTGAAAATATTTGAATTTCAGAGAAGAATTTAATTATTTGTGAAATGTAATTGAATTAAGCAAAAATTTTTGAAAATAATTCCATTTTTCTAAGAATTTTTTTTAAATTGTACACGGAAAAACTTTTTTCAAGAGTTATTACGAAACTTATTCAAGAATAAGTTGAACCGAGAGTTGAACGTAGGGTTTGATTTTGAAAAGTTGGTCCTGAAGTTAGCGTCGAATACTATATTATTTCGGGTTTTTAGAGGTTAAAATGTCATATTAAAAATAATTGAAATCCTATGAAAAATGTTATTATTTATAAAAGTAATTGAATTCTTACAACGAATTTTTATTACATTCTTTTTTAATAATAATTGAAATCTTCTGAAGTATTTTATTGTTTATGAAAATAATTGAATTCTTGCAACGATTTTTATTAGATTTTTTTAAATAATTGAAATCCTTTAAAGAACTTTATTGGACATGAAAATAATTGAATTCTTACAACGAATTTTATTACATTTTTTAAAATAATTTAATTCATGTAAAAAATGTTATTACTTGTAAAAATAATTGAATTCTTGCAGAGGATTTTATTAAAATTTTTGTAAATATAATTTAATTTTTTTTTTGAAAAATTTTATGGAAATATAAATTATTATAAGTTGTTAAATTTCATAAAGATTTGAATTTTAATTTTTTTTGAAATCTTAATGTCTATAGGAGAATAATAATGAATAAATATTTTTAAAAAACTATTCATGTTACTGAATAATTTTACAATTAAAGAAATTTGCAAATAAATTTAACAGAACATTTTTTTGAGTATCTAATTATTTTTAGAGTGAATCAGAATATTCTCTTGGGTCAAGGAAAAAGTCAAAATTTTGTCTGCAAGTCAGAAAAAAAAACAAAATTAAATTTGTGTGGCAAACCCTGTTAATTATTACTATTTACTATACTTATTACTATTTATTATACTTATTACTATTATACTACTTATTCCTAAAATTTACCAAATCAAAAGCAAAAAGTCAGTTACTAATTCAAATTAGTAAACATTTTTACAATTTCAAATTCAGAGTGTATTATTTTTTAAATTTATTTTTCATTTGAATGAAATTAATTTTCTCTTCACAGTAGGGTACTCTATTTTTCGTCTTGTTTTATTAATAAGAAAGGTATATTAAAAGAGTATAGAGACGAGTAATAATTGAGAATAAAGAAGTGGAGGAGGAATTTACAATCATGTGAATGTTATTGGAATATCAGTCAAAGAATTTGACCTTGGAAGAAAATCTCATAAAAGTCAAAAAGGGGAATTTCGATCGATAGGTGAATGAAAAAGGGCGTTTCTTTCTATTTGTTCTTTCAGCGGAGCCCTCATGACATATCATTATATCTACCAATGCAAAAGGAGTAGAGATGAACATTTCTCATCAGGGATGAGCAAAAAAAAAAAGACCCCAATACTATATCCCTTTAGTGTCATTCCCTATTCCGTCACTGATTTTGTTAACTAAATATTTTTCATTTCCACCAGTAATGAATTTTATTAGCCAACCCTTTGAGAATTAGTGTTGCTTTCAGGCAACATGAACATTTTTTTTTGTTAACTGATGCATAACTTTTTTGATTTTTATGACTGAATATTGAAACAATAGTGTATACTGTTAGTAAAAATTACTATTAATTCAAATTAGTAAAAATTTCTACTATCGCAGTATTTGTAACGTTCCAAAACGACCACATATTACTATTTCTACTATTAGTATGAATTTGCTCTCAAAAACAAATAGTAGTGATACTATTTATTATTGAATCGTTTTTACTATAATTATTACTATTTGGTACTGAATCGCTTTCAATATATTATTATTACTATTTACTATTGAATCGCTTTTATTATTATACTATTTGGTACTGAATTGCTAATACTTTCACAATTACTTTTATTATTTTTACTATTATTCAGTACCAAATTGTATAATAATAGCGATTCAATAGTAAATAGTAATAATAATATTAAAAGCGATTCAGTACCAAATATTATTAATAATTTGTGATTTTTGTTTAAAAAAAAAAGTATTAATAATTGTAGTAAAAACGATTCAATAGTAAATAGTAATAGTGATAGTAAAAGCGATTTAGTACCAAATAGTAATAATAAAATCGATTCAATAGTAAATAGTAATAGTGAAAGTAATTTAGTACTGAATAGTAATAGTGATAATAAAATCAACTCAGTACCAAAAAGTAATAATAAAAGCGATTCTATAATAAATAGTAATAGTGATATTACAAGCGATGCAGTACCAAATAGTGATAATGATAGTAAAAGCGATTCAATACCAAATAGTAATAAGGGCAATAAAAGTGACCCAATAACAAATAGTAATAATGAAAATAAAAGAAACTAAATAATAATTATAATAATAAAGAAAAAAGTGATGATTTGTCTCGATGTTTAGGAATCGATTATATAGTGAGGATGTAGAACCCGGAAGCGGGCCACCAGGTTCGCTGAGAGAAGTGAGAGTACATAATATATATCAGAAGATCCCTTTTCTCCTCGCACACCCTCTCCTCATCTCGTCCTCTCTCTTTCTCTCTCACACATTCATGTTGCTGAACCTCCCCCACTTTCTCAACGCAACGCTACTCTGAAGACCTTCACCGCGTTAGCCTTCACCGAGCTCGCTGAATTCCGGGATTTAGAGTAAACTATATATCATGTCCGAGGGTTTTTTTTCCATTGTGGGGGTGCAAAAAAGGCCCGACACTATAATTGCTCTTCTATTTTTTTTTCACTTCGGAATTTTCCTCTCTTTGAAAAATTCAAAAAATATTCTCACCATCTTTCCTCTCTTTAAAGTCGACAATCGTCTTTTTCAATTTTTAATTTCTTTTCTCTATTTCAGAGTCTTTTTTTCTATTCAAATTGAAAATTGCTACATTGTTCATCAGTAGGGGATTAAATTTCCATTTTGTTAACTTTTTGTTAACAATTTACTATCTCTTTTTGTTAATATTGATAACATTTTGTTATAACAAGTTACCAACTTTATGCTAGCATCATTATTTTATATTATAAGAATATTGTTACTGTAACTTCTTCAAAATTATTTGCATAATTTCAATTCCATTATTATTTTCAAAAATTTTTAACTTCAATTTTACTTTATATCAATTATTTTTAATAATTAAAAAAAAAAGTTCTTTGGCAAATTTTCAAATCCATTTGTTTACAATATTCAATTTCTCGAAATTTCAATTATTTCTAAATTCTTTAATTAAATGCATATTAGAAAACAAAAACTTTAAATAATTTTAAAAAAATTAATTTCAAAATTCAATTTTTTCTAGAAATTCACGCTATATTACTTTTAATATTCAATTATAATCTAAAATTTTAACTGAAATTCATTTTTATAAAATGAAAATCAATTTTTATTAGAAAATTCTACGAGAATTCAATTATTTAAATGCAAAAGTAAATAATTTATTGAATAATTGAATGTTTCTCAAAATTCAATTCTCATAAAGAATTTTATTAACAAATTTTTCAATAATTGAATTTTTTTGTCGAATTTTATTAAAACTTGCATGAACATAATTACTTTTTTCAAGGAATTCAATTATAATTGTATGAAAAATAATTGAAACGCTGCGATCAGTTTTATTATTAGTAAAAATAATTGAATCCTTAAGAAGAATTTCATTACTCTTGAAAATAATTGAATTTCTGCAATAATTTGTAACTTCTCTAAAATAAAATTTTTTTTAGTGTTTTTAACAAAAATTCTTCTATAAATCCATTATTTTTAATAATTTTTCAAAAAGTTCTTTAAGAATTTTCAAATTTATTCGTTTACAATTCAATTTTACAAAATTTCAATTATTCGGAAATTCTGCAATTAAATATTTATTGAAAAATAAGAACTTGAAATAATTTCAATAAAAATCTTATTAAACTTTTAAAAAGAATTAATTCTACATAATTGTTTGTCAAAAATATGAAGAATTAAGAATTTCAATGATTTTAATTTGAAACTTTTTCAAAATTCAATTATTTCTAAAAATCCTCGTTATAATGCTTTTAATATTTAATTATAATCTAAAATTTTAACTGAAATTCATTTTTAAAACTATTTTTTATTAGAAAATTCTACTAGAATTCAATTATTTAAATACAAAAATAGATAATTTATTAATTTTATGTTCCTTGAAATTAAATTCTCATAAAAAATGTTATCGACAAATTTTAATAAAATTTTTAAGAATAATTAAATTTTTCGAGGAATTTGATTAAAATTGCATTAAAAATAATTGAAATTATGCAATGAGTTTTATTATTTATGAGAATGATTGAATTCCTAAAAGAATTTTATTATTTATAAAAAATAATTGAATCCCTGTAAAAAAGTTATTATTTATGAAAATAATTGAATTATTGCGAAGAAATTTTTTAACAAAATTCGTAAATAATTGAATTCCCGTAAAAAATTTTATTATTTATGAAAATAATTTAATGATTGCGTAGAATTTTATTCAAATTTTTTTTAATAATTGAATTCTTTTGGTAAATTTTATTGTAATAGTAGGTATTGAAAATAATTGAATTTTTGACAAGAATTTAATTAAAATTTTAGAAAATAATTTAATTTTGGAGAAGAATTTTATTATTTATAAAAAGAATTGAAATTTTGAGGAGAATTTTTAAAAATTTTTGAACACAATTGAATTTAGTAACTATGTTACTAACTTAATAGTAAGTACCTTTTATAGTAAATATTAATAGTAGTAACCATTAACCAGTACCATGAAAGCATTGACGACAAGTAACGACAAGTACCATTGATTTTGAATACCATTAAAGTGAAAAGTATGATGTGGTTTATTGCAACTACTATTGATTGTAGCACATTTTTATTTAAAAGTCAGTAAAAATTTCAAGTAATATTGGTTATAACTACAATCAAATGTTGAAGGTATCATTTATTTCAACTACCATTGATTGTAACAGCTTTTTAAGCAGAAATCAGTGAAAATCAGTGAAAATTAACAGAAATATCATTAATTAAATATTACCATATAATTACCAATTACCATTAATTAAATATCACTAGAATCGTTTACAATTATCATTAACCGAACATCATTTAATTTTACCATAACACCACGAACCAAACTTGATTTAATTTTTTCCTTCGCGAATAGTTGTTGATTTGTTTACAATACAAGTAAACACGAGAAAATTGAAAAAAAAAATTTCTTGGAAATTTTCGAAAAATCATCTATATTTAGAGGAAAAGAATTGATATCCAGGAAACGTGTGTTATTGTTAATATCGCTTAAAGAAAATAAATTTGTATAATTTGTGACCGTGACAGTAACCTCGCTTCCTGGGGATGCGGGAGTTCAAGGCGAATGTCGTTCAACGAAGTTCAGGAGGAGAGATTTTCGAAGCACGTGCCGTTTCGTTTCCAAGGTAACGACGACCTTGTCCCGCGCAACCATCCCCCATCATCCATTTATCCATAAAAAATATTTCCTGTATTGGTATTTCAAAATCAGACGCGTGTTAAGTGACAACTTTTTTTTTCTTCGTTTTTACTTCTTAGAGATGTCTGACAACATTTAGGGTTATACTACTTATTCTCCATTATACTGAATATATATATATTTCCTCGCTTATTCCCATCACTCTTTCTTGTTTATTACGAAAAAAACGTGATTCACTTTTGCATAACATTCATGAGAATTGAATTTTGAGAAACATTCAATTATTCAATAAATTATTTGCTTTTGCATTTAAATAATTGAATTCTCGTAGAATTTTTGAAAATAATAATGGAATTGAAATTAAGAAATTAAATTTTCAATTTTAAATTAACTTTTTATTGTATGTGTGATGGAAATAACTTTCTGAATTTTTTAGACCGAAAAACGAAGTTTTTTTTGGTAATATTCAGTCGATAATATTAAATAACTAAATAACATTAAAAATACTGAATAATAATATTAAGAATACTACTAAATTTTTAATGTCCAAAGTTGATTGTAAACAATAAGATTATAAACGCAATAAGTTTAAAATAAAAATATCAAAAATGGAAATAATTAAGAATAAAAATAAATTTGAACTAAAAATATAATCAAACACAAAACTACAATGAAATAAAAATTAAAAGAATATTCAACTAAAGGACTTTTAATAAAAACATATTTATTTGAGATTTTTATTTTTATTTTCATATCAATTGAATTGTATTTTTTATTAATTTTTTTTTATTCTTAATTCATTTTTGAGTTTAAAAAGTATAAATTTTTTTATAAGAAAAAATGACACTTAATTAGAGATAAGTTAATGAACAATAAATATTTAATTAGTAATTAAATGATGATAATTAAGTAAGTAATATTGATTATTGTTAATGATACATTACTGAAGTAATTATTATTTATAATTAATAATAATGATTATTATAGTTTAATGATATTTTCGTATTTTGAAATATTTTCATAAAAAAATGTAGAGATTTTATTAAATCAAATAAGTATTATAATTCAATAATTTTGAAAATAAACAGTAATAATTATTAAATAATTACAACTTTCTTTTTAATCTATAAAAATTTTCTCAAAACTTATTTATATCATTCTTGGAGTAAAAAAGTCATTTAACGCTGAAAATTAATTAATTTCTGTAAATTTTTAGTTTGATCCACTCGAAAAATTCTTATGCTTGCGCATTAATTTTACTTTCTCTAAAATTTTGAACGTTCAAATGAACGAAATACTCTTTTGTATTCCATTATTTATAAAAAAATTTCTAAACCTAAAACGATAAATACTTGAATTGAAAATTTATTTCGCGAAAAAGGAATTTTTTAATTAAGCAAAAAAAATATTTTGTAATAAACTTCAAATTAAAAGAAGTAATAAAGAATATCGTCGTTCGAAACTTTTTAGAGATAATCATGATCCTAAAGTTCTGAACGTTCAAATGAACGAAATTTATTTATTTCTTCTTTAATTTAAATATTTATTACAATAATTTTTTGTTGATATGAAGAAAATTGAATTATAAAGTTTCTAAGTGTAAAATTTAAGTTTTTAATTTTTATTGCGAACAGTAATTTATAAAAATATTTCTAATAAAAAGTGTTTCGTTCATTTGAACGTTCAAAACTTGTGGATCATAGATAATCTTCCATGAACAAAAAGTTTTGAACGTTCAAATGAACGAAATATTTTTTGTTAAAAATATTTTCATAGATTATTGATTACAATTCAAATTAAAAACTCAAATTTTACATTTAGAAACATTATAATTAATTTGCTTAATAGTGACGCAAAGTATAGTAATAAAAATTTAATTTGAAGAAGAAATAAATAAATTTCGTTCATTTGAACGTTCAAAACTTTAACCTCCTATCTTCCTGAAGTTTTTTAACGTTCAAGTGAATGGAATTTTTTTAAAAATATTTTTAAAAATTACTAATATAAAAAAAAAAATTTAATTCCTTTCATGTTTTATATAAAGTTCAAATAAACGACGATATTTTTTTACTATTTTTAATTTGTGTTTTTTAAGAAAACGAAAATTATTTAATTTTACTTATTATTTAATTTTATTAAACATTTTCAAATTTAAAAATTAATCTTTTTAGTAATAAAAATAATTTTCGTTTTCCTAAAAAAGACAAATTAAAAGAAGTAAAAAAATATCGTCGTTTATTTGAACGTTCGAAACATTTAATTAGGAATATTAGGGTCATTAATTTTTAGGGATAAAAAAATATTATTGTCTCAAATATTATACTTAGTTTGTTTTTGATTTAATATTTGTTACTTAAAATTGTTTAATTAAAAACGTTGGTGAAGTTCACAAAGTTTTTAATCAACAAAATTTAGAGGAACAATATTTTTCCTTCAAATTTTTATTTAAAAAATAATTGTTTACAATATTTTCCAGACAACAATTCAAGAAATAAAAATTTGCAAAAAGAAAATAAATGTTTTTAGAGTAAAAAGTATTTTTTTTCTTCCGATCGTTATGAACTTTACCCACGTCATTAAAAACAATTAATAATAAATGACGAATCAAATAATAATAATAATAATAAATTTATCGCCAATGATGTTAAATATTTTTCTTCTCGAAATCAGAAAATTTCCAATCTGAAAAATCAGTATTTGAAAATCCTGATAAAAATTCGGAAGAGAGGGAGACTTTCTATAAAAACATTTTCCATCGAAGAGTGTAAATATTGTTTTAGAAAAAATAAAAAAAAAAAGAAGAAACAAAAATGTAAGTATGAGAGAATGTAATAAAAACCGGTCATAGGATATGTTCAAGGTTGTGTGCATCATCCCCTTTCGACAAGGGTCACCCCTCAAGTGGAAGCCCTTGGGTTTTGCGAAAAGTAAGGGTATTTTCATTTTCCTCTCCACCCCTAAATTTCGCATCGAGACAAAGACGATTCTAATTTGATCGCACAGTTCTTTGTTCTCCGCAGGAAACTTGCAAGGCGGACGCTTATATTTTAACACTCAAGGGAAGAAGCAAATGGGCCAAAGGGGAGGAGGGTTAATTTCACCCAATTCTCTCTTTCAAGATTGGCAACAGGTGCACAAAAGTATAATTTCAAACCTCCCAAAAACCGCAAAAAATAGCATTGAGTAGGTATAGAAAAAAAAATGTTAAAAATTCTCTAAATAGAAATTTGAAAATGAAATGAAAAGAACAAAATACTAGTTTTAAACATTAAGATTTCATTGTCACATACTCGTACTATCTATATAAAAAATTCCTTTGTTTCCAAATTCGATTTATGGTAATATGTATGGAAAAAACTGATGTAACTTCGGCAGAGATTATATCAAATCAAAATCATAAATCAGATGGCTTTGAGGGAGATAAAGGGACATTTATTATTCAAACGACAAAATAATGTTTCGTTTATAATCAATTAGGTAACAATATATTATATTTAATTTTATTATTTAACGTTTGAATAAAGTTTAATAGAATATTTTATAATATCTAATATCTAAATATTAATAATATAATAACATTTATTTCATTCATTTTCCTAAAGTTTTGAACATTCGAATAAACATTTGTTTCTATTTAAATATTTTAAAAAATTACTGGAGAAAAAAGAAAAATATGTAAAATTAAATATATTCAAGAATTAATTTTTCTAATATATAAAATTACTTTTTGTATAAAAAATACAAATTAGAAGAAATAAAAAAATATCGTCGTTCATTTAAACCTTCAAATCTTCAGAAATCATTTTAATTCAAATAAATAATTATTTGTCTTAAGGTAATATTTAAGTATTAACAAATAAATATTTATTTGTAAAAATAAATATTTTTATTCAAGACAATTAAATGAGATTCGATTTAAATAAAAATTATTTGATTCAATATTAAATATAAATAAAATAGTCTCATTTTCATCTCAAAAAACCCCCCAAAAAAATAAAGTTTGACGCTAGTCGTCGACGCTACTACAGGGAGGAAAAATAAATTATATCAAAAAATTTGGTACCCGCATAAAAATGAAAATTGCATAAAAAACAAAAATGTCTTATTCAACAATAAATGAAACCATGAAAATTTCTTTAATATAAGATTTATAAAGATGCTTTATAAGATGAAAATCTTAATAAAGCAATTTTGAAATAAAGAATGACAATTATTACTCTTTCGTAATCGCAAATTTCTTTGAATTTCGAATATCAGACACTCTATTCTCTCTTAACCTTGAATATGCGTAACATATGACGTCAAACCAGATATACAATTCTTTTATATAACACCTTTAAAAAATAGAGAATAATATGAAAAATACGGGAAGATATTGAAGAAAATATTCAGGTTCAAGGCTCTATATATGTATACACGATTTGTTCATAGCAAAGTCAAGATATTTTATCGAGACGTACATATATATATATATATAGGTATATATGAATATAAAAAGTTTCATGTCACTTGTCCATATAATAGGTGTCCATAGCAACGCACAGTCTACGCGAATCAATAATGTGCAATATTGAGAGAATATACTTCAGTGACATTGTCCGCTGTGCTCTCGGTCGAAGGTTAACAACCACGTGATTCTATTCGGAGCAATTATAACGTTGAAAAATGCAGATAAAAATGCAACAATTTCCACGGCATCTCGTTTAGATTTTAATTAGTTACTATATATTTTTATTAGTTTATAAATAAATAATTAGTTTATAAATTATTAACAATTAACTATAAATAATTAGCAATTAACCCTATTAAAATCAATTATTTAATTATTACCTACTATAGGTATACTTAAATATTAGTATATTTAATTAAGCTGCAATGTAATTAGTAGTATATTTAATTACTGTATTTAATTAGTACTTATTAAAATACTACTTATAATTAATAGTGTACCTATTAAATAAGTATACTGTATTTAGTTAGAAGTATATTAAATAGTTACTGAATTTAATTAGTAGTGTATTCTCTAAATTTGAATTAGTAAAAATTTTTACTAATTAGAATTAGTGACTGACTTTTTGCTTTTGAATTAGTAAATTTTACTAAAAAAAATTAGTAGAAATAACTATTTATTAGTCAAATTTACTAATTCAAAAGCAAAAAGTCAGTCACTAATTCAAATTAGTAAAGATTTTTACTAATTAAGAAGAATTTCATTACTCTTGAAAATAATTGAATTTCTGCAATAATTTGTAACTTCTCTAAAATTAAATTTTTTTTCTAGTGTTTTTAACTAAAATTCTTCAATAAATCCATTATTTTTAATAATTTAAAAAAAAAAGTTCTTTGAGCATTTTCAAATTCATTCGTTTACAATTCAATTTTACAAAATTTCAATTATTCGGAAATTCTGCAATTAAATATTTATTGAAAAATAAGAACTTAAAATAATTTCAATAAAAATCTTATTAAACTTTTAAAAAGAATTAATTCTACATAATTGTTTTGACAAAAATATGAAAAATTAAGAATTTCAATGATTTTAATTTGAAACTTTTTCAAAATTTAATTATTTCTAAGAATCCACGTTATAATGCTTTTAATATTTAATTATAATCTAAAATTTTAACAGAAATTCATTTTTAAAAACATTTTTATTAGTAAGTTCTACGAGAATTCAATTATTTAAATACAAAAATAAATAATTTATTAATTTTATGTTCCTTGAAATTAAATTCACATAAAAAATGTTATCAACAAATTTTTTAAATCATTAAATTATTTTGACAAATTTTAATAAAATTTTTAAGAATAATTGAATTTTTCGAGGAATTTGATTAAAATTGCATTAAAAATAATTGAAATTATGCAATGAGTTTTATTATTTATGAGAATGATTGAATTCTTAAAAGAATTTTATTATTTATAAAAATAATTGAATCCCTGTAAAAAAGTTATTATTTATGATAATAATTGAATTATTGCGAAGAAATTTTTTTAAAAATTTGTAAATAATTGAATTCCTGTAGTTAGAAGTATATTAAATAGTTACTGAATTTAATTAGTAGTGTATTCTCTAAATTTGAATTAGTAAAAATTTTTACTAATTAGAATTAGTGACTGACTTTTTGCTTTTGAATTAGTAAATTTTACTAAAAAAAATTAGTAGAAATAACTATTTATTAGTCAAATTTACTAATTCAAAAGCAAAAAGTCAGTCACTAATTCAAATTAGTAAAGATTTTTACTAATTTAAATTTAGAGAGATACTTAATAATTAATAAGAATATTTCGCCATTAATGAAGAATATTTTGTCATTGGGACACAATATTTTGACATTAGTAGAGAATAATTTTCTATTATAGCCAGGGATATTTTTCCTATTATTAGAGAATATTTTGCTATTAGTAGGAAATATTTAGCCATTAGCAGAGAATATTTTTTCATTATTAAAGAATATTTTGCCATTAGTGGGAAATATTTAACCATTAGCAGAGAATATTTTGCCATTAGTAGGAAATATTTAACCATTGGCAGAGAATATTTTGCCATTAGCAGGAAATATTTAACCATTATTATTAGAGAATATATTGCCATTAGTAGGAAATATTTAGCCATTAGCAGAAAATATACAGTCCATTAGTAAAGAGAAAAATTTTCTATTAGGAAGGAATATTTTTCCATTATTAAAGAATACATTGCCATTAATAAAGAATATTTTGCCATTAGGAAAAAAAAATTTTCTCTTGTATGTAAGAATATTTTGCCATTAGTAGTGAATAATTTCCCATTAGCTAATAAAATTTTTCTATTACATTTCAGAGAATATTTTTCCATTATTATAAAATATTGTGACATTAGAAGGGAATATTTCGCCATTAATAAAAAATATTTTGCCATTTGAATAGATTATCTTGCCATTAGCAGAGAATGATTTTCTATTATTAGAGAATATTTTGCCATTAGTAGAGAATATTTCAACATTTATAAGAAATATATACCAATGATTTATATTTACCATTCTGTCAGCAGAGAATAATTTTTTATTATTAGATAATAATTTACCATTTTAGCAGAATATTTTTGCCATTAGTAGAGAACATTTTTCTATTGGCACATATAATATTATTCTAATTTAAATAGTAATTTATTTAATTAGTAGTACCTTTAATTTTTTATATTGTTATCATTGTTCATAATTAAAATTGGTTAAAACTATAATTGGTAGCAATTAACACTTTAAGAAAACACCTAAAAAATATCATTGTTATAAATAAACATTCTTTACAATTAACCCTATTTAAAATTACTTTTAGTAGAAAATAACACTGCTTAAAATTACCATTGTCAGAAAATAACATTGAATAAAAGTACTATTGGTAGAAATTAACACATGAGTAAAATTACCATAGAGAGCAATTAAACCTAATTAATTAACCCTAGTTTAGTCATTGTCAGAAATTATCAACGGTCAAAACTACCATTAGTAGAAGTAAGTACGAGTTAAAATTACCATTTGTTGAAATTAACACTGGGCAAAATTACCAACGGCAGCAATTAACCCTACTTAAAATTACCATTGGTAGAAGTGACATTAAAAATTAGCAATGAATCCTAATTAAAATTACCAGTTGTGTTATATTTATTGATTTGGTAGAAATTAACCCTTGTCAAAAATACCACTGGTAGCAAATAACCATTATTAAAATAATTCTGTTAATAATAATAATTATTATAAGCAAAAATTGACACTGACCAAGACTATAATTGGTCAGTGTAATAACTGGTAATTTAAATTAGGGTTAATTACTACCAATTGTGGTTTTTATTAGTATCAATTTCTACTAGAGGTAATTTAAATGAGGGTTAATTGCTACCAATGGTAAATTAAACCAGTGCTAATTACATCACTGGAAATCACCATTGGTAGTAATTAACCCTAATTTAAATAACCAGTTATATTTATTGACATTGAATAAAAGTACCTACGATTGGTAAAAATTAACAATGGTCTAAAATACCACTGGTAGCAAATAACCCTAGTTAAAACTATTATTGTCAGAAATTGCCAGAAATTGTCAGAAATTATTAAAATTACCATTGGTAACAATTAACTCTAATTAAAATTACCATTGATTGTGATCAACACTAGATAAAATTACCAGTGGTGCAAATTAGCACTGAAGGTTAAAATAATTTAAATAATTAGTATAATAAATAAATTCTCCAACTCGTAATTTTTCTTCTACTTTCCGAAATAATTGACACTATTTTAATTCCTTTTCTCTAATTCTTCTTTTTTCCATTCTTTTTTTATTTTCTCTTTTATTTTTTCTTTTATCTTTTGTTAATTTTTGATATAATTCTTTGTTTGAAATGTATTTCATTTTTCTAATTATATCCCCTTGTTTCTATTACTACTGCGGTCCCGGAAGGACTAATATTAGAAAAAAGCAATATCTTAGAGGAATATGAAAGAGAGATTTCCTTTTTTTTCCTCTTCTTGAATTCGTTGTTTGACAATTGGAGAAAGAGAGAAAGAGAGAAAGAGAGAGAGAATATTGAATGTAGGAGTGTACAGAGTGGGATTGAATAAAGTAGGTCTAGTCTGCCCTTCGATTCTCGTATTCAAGGTCTGCGATGAGGGTGCAGTGAACGCTTTGAGCCATTGGAGTAACCATGACGACCGCCACTAAACTACCCTTGCAACGCCCACGAAAACTGCGCCTAGCTTTCCAACCCTCCGAACGTTATTTCTGCAACGAGTTTGTAGGAAAACGTTAGCCTAGATTTCGCAGGGATCATGTGAGTCACTTTGCAAAATGAGGGTTTCTAAATTCGATATACGAATTTTACTGTCGACAAAAAAAAATTTTTATATACGTATTAGTCATCCCCCACCCCTCTAGTTCTTCGAAAATAAACTTTTTTAACCCCCCCCCCTCCCACGCTTATCCAATCGCAATAAAAATATATTTAGAGGGACATAAAATTTTTCTAATCTTTCGAAATAATTTTTTCAAGATATTAACAAAATAGAAGAAAAAAGTTTTTTTTTCTATTTGCAGAGAATATTATTTTCAAGAATTTTTAATTAAAATTCTTCTTTAAATCGTTTGCTTTTAATAATTTTCAAAAAAAAAGTTCTTTGACAATTTTCAAATCCATTTGTTAACAATTCAATTTTACGAAATTTTAATTATTCGAAAATTCTTCAATTAAATATATATATATATATATTAGAAAATAACAACTTCAAAAAATTTCAGAAAAAAATTCAATTCAACCTTTTAAAAAAACTTAATTTCACAGAATTGTTAGTTAAAATTTTAATATTCGAAGATTCTAATTTAAAACCTTTTCAGAATTCAATTATTTCTAAAAATTCTATGCTAGGGTAAGTGCGTCAATTGCTGCGGGTGCTTCAGTTTCTGCGGCATTTTAATAATTTAAGTGAATACATTTGTTCAGGGCACAAATAATTTTGAAATTTTTTTTAAAAATTACTTAACGATGTAAGTTTTAAAATAGATATAGGAAGTATATACCAAAACTTAATATTTATGTATTTTATTTTAATTAAAAGTTGACGTGTTCAAGGTTTTATTTATTTTCATTGCTAACTTTGCTGGCGGTGCAAAAATACCTACATAAAAAAGGCTTTATTATTGTTTTTAGACTTAAAGTGGTTATTATTATGATGATTTTAGATAAAGAAAACCTTGTTTTAAAAGAAAAATTAAACTTTACTTTATTTTTGTCTGTTATTATATTTTATTTTTAAGAGTAGTAATTAACACAGAATTTGGGCTTGATTTAATTTCTGCGCCCTCAGAAAATCAACTAAGACTGGTTACAATAGACTATCTATTTTGAAAAAGAGCAAGAAAAAATTATGAAAATGAAAGAAAAAATGAAGATTATGGAGGAAAAACTAAATAAAATTTAATAAATACATAAATTAATTAAGGAAGAATTCTGTTATTAAGTTTTAACTAAATGTTTCAAAAATGTGATAATTCAGAAATTATTTGTTACTTTTGTTAATATATGATATATATTTATTTTTAATAAATTTATATTCTATTCAATTAAACATTGATTAAAATCATTGTCCCATTTTGATTTCATAGTAGTTTGCGGTATTATACACATAAACACGAAATTATGCGCAGAAACTGACCCACAGGAATTGAATTCGCGCAGCAACTGACTCAAACGCGCAGAATTAAACGCATTGAATATTATTTTTAATTCATTAAATTTATTAAAATAAATTATATTTTAGAGATGTTATTTATTGTAAACATATCTTAATAACACAAACTACAAATTTAATAAGACATAAGTTCAATTTGATCAATATAAAAATTATATTTTATAGTTAAAAGACGTCTTGACCAAAATACCGCAGGAATTAGTACACTTACCCTATAATGCTTTTAATATTTAATTATTATCTATAAAATTTTAACTGAAATTCATTTTAAATCAATTTTTATTAGAAAATCCAACGAGAATTCAATTATTTAAATACAAAAATTAATAACTTATTTAATAATTGAATGTTTCTTTAAATTGAATTCTCATAAAGAATTTTATCAACAAATTTTTAAGAATAATTAAATTTTTCGAGGAATTCGATTAAAATTGTATTAAAAATATTTGAAATTCTGCAATGAGTTTTATTATTTATGAAAATAATTTTTATTTTCCCCAGAATTTTATCATAATTTTTTAAAATAATTGAATTTATAAAAAGAATTTTATAAACAATTTTTAAAAATAAATAATATAATTGAATTCTTGCAACGAATTTTATTAAAATTTTCAAAAATAATTGAATTCTAGCTAAGAATTTTATAAGAATCATTTTTAATAATCGACTTTTTTCAAAAACTTTTATGAAAATTGTGTTTGTTTGAAAATAATTAAATTTCTGTGAAAACTTTATTATTTATAAAAATAATTTAATTCCTAAAAAGAATTTTATTATTTACGAAAATAATTAAATCGCTGTAAAAATTTTATATTATTTATGAAAATAATTGAATAATTGCGAAAAAATTGATAAAAAAGTTGCAAATCATAAAAGTTATGCAAAGATTTTTATCAAAGAATTTGATAATAATTGAATTTCTTCGACGAATTTTTTTATTTATGGGAATAATTTAATTTTTGGGAAGGATTTTATTTAATTTTTTCATAATCCTAATAAAATTTTTTTTTAAGAATACCTATCTTTAAATTTCTTTAAAATAATAGAGTTTCTTTAATAATTTTAATTGAAAATTTTCAAAGTAATTGAATTTTATATTTTATATTTATTTAATTTATTGAATACAATTGAATTTTTTAATAATTGTATTGAAAATAATTGAATTCCTAAAAAGAATTTTATTATTTATATGAAAAATAATTGAATTCTTACGATGAATTTTACTACTTATAAAAATAATTGAATTGTTTTGAAGGATTTATTAAAATTTTAGAAAATAATTGGATTATGTCGAAAAATGTTATTAAAATTTTTCTTTAAAAATTGAATTCTTTCATGAAATTGTATTAAAATTGTGTTAGAAATAATTGAATTTTTCGGAAGAATTTTTTCATAATCCTAATAAAATTTTTTTTTAAGAATACCTATCTTTAAATTTCTTTAAAATAATAGAGTTTCTTTAATAATTTTAATTGAAAATTTTCAAAGTAATTGAATTTTATATTTTATATTTATTTAATTTATTGAATACAATTGAATTTTTTAATAATTGTATTGAAAATAATTGAATTCCTAAAAAGAATTTTTAGGAATTTCAATCAATTTCAATCAATTTCAATCAATTTCAAAAATTTTAGGAATTTTTCAATTTTTGAAAATAATTGAATTTCGGAGAAGATTTTAATTTTTATTATGTTTTGCCATTAGTAGAGAATTATTATAAATAACAAAAGTCTTCTCCAAAGTTCAATTATTATTTTCATAAATGTCAAAAAAATTCTTGTCCTAATTTCAATTATTTTCAAAAATTTTTCTAATTTCAATGATTTTCAATATCTACTATTTTAATAAAATTGAACAAAAAGAATTCAATTATTTAAAAAAATTTTAATAAAATTGTATGCAAACATTTAAGTAATTATTTTCATAAATAATAAAAATTTCACAGGAATTCAATTATTTTTATAAAAAATAATTTAAAATTCTAGAAAATAATAATTGAATTAAAATGATGAAAATAATTTTGATGATGTTTCAGTAACAATATTCTTATAATATAAAATAATGATTTTATCTCTCGATCATCTTTAATTCCTGTGGAAAATCCTGTTCCAAAAATAAGATTAAAAATAGAAATTGTGCAAATATTTTTCTTCTTTTTCTAAAGCAAAATAATAATTTTGTTAAAAAAATTGTGATTCATAAACAAAAATAATGCAAAATAAATAAATTTTCTATTTCTTAATCACAGTTGTTTAACAATTTTCTAATTTTGTTTAGAAGTAAAGAACAAAAATCTACATAATTTCAATTTGACAAAACATAATATTTAACAAAATTTTAGTCTTTTAATGAAAAGAAGTGAAATAAATTCTGATGATTTCTATTTGTCATTACAATTCTGAATTAATTATAAAATGAAAATAATTATAACAATAATATAATATACAATCTATCTAAAGATAACAGAAAACAAAAATATAAACAAAAGACAACTTCATAGTGTGAGGGACAAAAAAAGTGAATGAATGAAAGAACATTAAAATTATTATAGTTAATTAATTAATTTTGCCATTTATAAATAATATCTTTCTATTAGCACAGGAAATATTTTTCTAATTCGGCGCTAATTGATTACAGATGTTTAATTATTTTATAATCTCAAATACTAATGTTCTTAATTGGACTTCCGAAACGAATTTTATTCTGCAAAATGAACTTCCCTTTTCGTGTGAGCCGATGGAAAGGTCGTGAGATAGAAGATCGATTAAGATCCCTGATTCTTTTAGATATGGTACTTTACCATAATTTGCAGTCCTCATCAAAGGAATGGGAGGAGTTTGTGTGAATTAGTGACGCTCGTTAAAGAGAATGTTCACACTCCCTTTGCAAAAGCATCATCTGCCTTCTTTCCTAATATATTGCTCACTCTTTTTCGAGATGAAACTTGCCTTTGAATTACATTTGAATCCGTACTTCCTGCATTGTACATTTTTTCTCCTGCACCAAAAAAATGAATAATTTACTTTTTTATAGTAAAAAAAATAAATACTTTTCCTTATCAAAAAAATAATAATTTTCTTCTTCACCCAAAACTTCTTTTCTAAAAAAATAAACCATTTCGAAAAATAAAAAAAAAAATAATTTTCTTCCTCTATATCAAAAAAATACAAACAATATTTCTACATAATATTTTCGCGGTATCGAAAGTGCTCATAGGTTTTAATATACTTTCTAAAAATATCGTCAGCAGTTAAATGTTTAGAGTCTTGTGGCTTTTAAGAACAAAAAGAAGGCGAAAAGTTTTTCTTCCCTTTAGGTTTTATTGAATAGACCATCGCGTGGTTATTTCTCTTCTCTCTGTGGGATCCTCTTTAGATTCAGAGAGAAAAAAAGATCGTCGACTCGAATGACGACATTGGGTGCAGTAACCAATAGGTGAGGACTTTTACCGCTTACCTTGAGGTCTCTAACCTAACCAGTAGCTAGATAACAACTATAATGGCGAACGACTCCGCAGGATCTTTTAACTTCTTCATACAACATCCACTCGCTGCATTTCCTCGCAATTATGGCACATGATTTTATTCACCTTTCTCAAAGTCATTACTAACACGTGATGAAGAAATTGATATTTAAAGAAACAGGAAAAAAATATCTCTTCAACTATACTAAACACTACACGAAGGTAGTAAAAGTTATATACATTATTCCTCTTTATCCTGAAAATATTGAATATTTAATGCCGGACAAGTTTCAAACCAATTCAAACAATTTTAAAAAACGTCGGCCATATTGGATCCACCATTTTGAATATTGAAAAACTACACTGAAAAAACCTAGTCACGCTACTCATTTTGAGTTGCAACAAAAATGAGACTCTTAGGTGGCACCACGTTCTATGGCGTTTAACATAGTCTCATTTTGAGATGCAACAAAAATGAGATTTTTTTGTGTGTAACGCCGGATTACTATTACAAAATAAAAATTTACTTGAATCAAATAATTTTTATTTGAGTCAAATAGTTCAATTTATATTTGCTTCAAATACATGAAATAATTGATTCAAATCACACTTAAATTGACTCAAATAAAAATTATTCGACTCAAGTAAATATTTATTTGATAACAGAACAATAATCGGTTATTTAAATCAAATACATTTTTCTTCAGTGTAAATTCGTTAAAATTTTATTTTTTTTTATTTTCATTTAGTTTAGAATATTTTTCTCTTGAACTTATAAAAAATGAATTTCTCATTAGCAGAAGGAATATAAATGGGGAAAAATAATTTACAATAAATATTTGTATTTGAAGAAGAGAATAGTGAGTGAGATCCATATAATTGAGGTCTCTGCCCTTAGAATCAGGGTCTTCGACCTTAGACGATGCTTCTTCCTTCCTACCAACGACTTCGGACTTCCCTTCTCCTCGTCCTGACGGTTTTTAGAAGCACCTGCCTGATCGCAGTTTATCGGACCAGTTTCGCTTTCAAATTCTCTTTTTTTATTCTTTTACCCTAGTAGAAATTTGTCATAGTATCTTTAAGGGCACTGGACAGTTCCACTGGAAAATTTCGAGGCACTTTACAGTTAAACTGGCTAAAAACTATAAAGTGATGTCACGCTAATTTCTTCAAGTTATTGTCCAGTCAAATTTTACAGTTTCTGATCATCAGTCCTGTAGAAAAACTATACAAAATAATTCACTTGGAAATGTCAAAACTTTCTTTATATTGACGTTACGTATTAAACACGTACAAATTTGAAAATATAACGTTAAATTTTTTTGTCAACAAATTAAATAAATTAAAATTTTACGAAACTATATTTTTACTGTTGGTGTATCTATTGTTCCGTATAATAAATGATTTATAATAAATTATCTGTAAAATTATTTTTAAATAACTACATAATTAAAAAAAAATATAAAAATTACTGATTCTTGAACACATGTCATTTTTTTACATTAAACAACATTCACTTTTTCCTTGAATTAAGCACAACACTGAAATAAATATTATTATTTTATCACACTACAAACTTATAAGTAAACCCTAATATGAAGAATTAATTCAGTTCAAACGAAAAATATCTAGCGGTTTCGGGGAGCGAACTCGGGTCACACTGGGACGAAATACCTAAACGCACGCTTTACGCATCACGGCCGTTCTAGTCGATGGACGATTCCGGAAAAATAAGAACCATACTCTACCGGCAGGTAAAGCAGTTCCCTTTTTCATCTTTTCTAGCTCAACTGGCGAATTACTGGACAGCTACTGCATAACACTCTAAAGTTGAACTTATTGATTATTACTGTATAGAAGTTCTGTCTGTCCAGTTATTCTCATGGTACTGTCTAGGCGTTCCGTGAAATTATGTTTCAAAGTTTGTCGTGGCGTTAGCGCTACCGTCAGTCCAGCAACTGAACAGTGTTGTGTAGACATTTTCCATAAATACATCAGAGTATACACTGAAAGAAATAATTCGCGGGTGTAACTAGAATTATGTCTATTTTTCCGTAAGGAATTAGTAATAAATTGTTACTGTCTACTGTCATTAATTATAGACAGTTCTGTTATTCAGATCGGAGAGCTATACATATGTCAACGTCAATTCATCAATGTAAAACATAACCTCACTTTATTGGACCAATTCTAACTTTTTGTATGTAACAGGTTTGTTAAATTAATATTTATACATATAATAAGAGTATATAATCTTGAAAAGAAATTGTCTTCTGAATTTAAAAAATTAGTTATTTTAATTAACTCAATTAATTGAAGCGAATTTTAAAAAAATTTTTTTTTTCTAAAGGAATTGTCATTAAAAATAAATTTTGATTGAAAAGAAATTTTTATTATTAAATCAAAATTTTAATATTAAATAATTTAAAAAATTTGTTATTTAGTTGTCAACAGTAAAATAAAAGAACAAAATTAAAATTATAAAAACTATAAACTGTAAAACCAAAAGATTTATTTTATAGAAAATATTTCGAAAATGTCAATACACAACTGTTTAGTTACTGAAACTGGCGGTAGCGCTAACGCCACGACAAACTTTGGAACATCATTTCTCGGAACGCCTCGACAGTGCCATGAAAATAACTGTACAGGACTTCTATGCAGTAATAATCAAGTTCAACTTTATATTTTCTTTAACAGTGTTATGCAGTAGCTGTCTAGTAATTCGCCAGTTAAGCTAGATTAAACTTCCATGACTAAAACTGTACAGTAACTTGAATAAATCTAGTCATGCCACGACAAATTTCTACTAGGGTACACCGTCACAAAACTTCGGACACTAAAAATATGTTCTCATCTCATAATTACAGTGTTGCTCTCAGTTGAGGTTATTTCATTTCTCTTTTTATTCCCCCAAATATGTACATATAAAGTCCAAGCAGTATATATATACCATACAAATATGCTTTTTTGCAATTTATTTTTTTTTATTTCATTATTATTTTATTTTTATTAAATAATTGTAAAAAATATTTTCATTTAATGATTAAAATTATTATTACACAGTTGCCACAAAAATGTATTGTTGTTTTTACATGCCACTTTTCCCTGATTTTCAGACAAAATTTTGACTTTTCCCCTGACCTTAAAGAATATTCAGATTCACTCTAAAAATTATATTAAAATCCATTTGTTTACAATTTAATTTTACAAAATTTCGATTATTCGGGAATTTTTCAATTAAATAATATACATCAGAAAATGAATTCATCAAATATAATTTCAAAAACAAATTCAATTAAACTTTTTCAAAAAAATTAATTCTACAAAATTGTTAGTTAAAACTATGAAAAATTCAAATTTCCAAAGATTTTCAATAAAAACATTTTCAAAATTCAATTATTTCTAAAAATTTGCGCTATAACGCTTCTAATATTTAATTATTAGCTAAAATTTTAACTAAAATTCATTTTTAAATCAAGTTTTATTAGAAAATTAAATTCAATTATTTGAGTACAAAAATAAATAATTTATCCAATAATTGAATGTTCATTAAAATTGAATTCTTATAAAGAATAAAATGATATCAACAAATTTTTAAATAATTGAATTCTTTCGACGAATTTTAATAAAATTTTTAAGAATAATTATATTTTTCGAGGAATTCGATTAAAATTCTATTAAAAATAATTAAAATTCTGGGATAAGTTTCATTATTGCTGAAAATAATTGCATTCCTAAAAAGAATTTAATTATTTATAAACATAACTTTGCGTAGAATTTTAGTAAATTTTTTTTTAAACAATTGGATTCTTTTGGAAATTTTTATTAAATTAGTAGGTTCCTATTAAAAATCATTGAATTCATGAAAATTTTGTAAAATAATTGAAATTTTTCAAAGAATTTTATTAAAATTTTTGAAAATAATTGAATTTCGGAGAAAAATTTTATTATTTTTAATAATAATTGAAATTTTAACGAGAATTTTTAAAAAATTTTTGAACATAATTAAATTTCTGTGAAGAATTTTATAATTTTTAAAAATAATTAAATGTTTCTTAAAATTTAATTCTCATGAATAATTTTATTATTTTTTTTTAAATAATTGAATAATTACGAAGAAATTTTTAAAAAATTTGTAAATAATTGAATTCGTGTGTTATTTATGAAAATAATTAAATATTTGCGTACAATTTTATTCCATTTTTTTTAAATAATATAATTCTTTTGGAAAATTAAAAATAATTGAAATTTTTAAGATAATTAATAAAATTTTTAAACATAATTGAATTTCTGTGAAGAATTTTACGACTTTTGAAAATAATTAAAATGCAATAATTTGTAACTTCTCCAAAATTTAATTTCTTTAGTGTTTTTAACTAAAATTCTTCTATAAATCCATTGTTTTTAATAATTAATTAAATATATATTAAAAAATTTAACTAATTTCAGAAAAATTTGAATTACTATAATTTTTCAAAAATGTTAGTTGTTTAAAATTTCTAATGGAATAAAATTTCAAATTAAAACCTTCTGAAGTTAATCTATTTATGAAAATTATAAAAGCAACTCTTTTAAAATTTTATTAATTTTGAAATATTTATTTAAAATTATACATTAAATAATTTCTAATAATTTATAATTATAAGCCTAAAATAAAAATAAAAAATTATTTCTTGAATATAAAAAACTAATTCTTACACAGAAGAAAAATTTATTTGATTCAAATAATTCATTACTTGTCTATTATGAAATAAATATTTACTTGAATCAAACAGTTTTTAATTAAATCAAATAATTTTTTTTTAATTAAAATTAACTATATTTAAATCAATAATTTTAATACTTGACGTATAATTAATTTAATCGACTAAAATAAAAGTTTTTTTTATCAAATTTATATTATTTTATAATAGACAAATTTATTTATTTATTGAATTAAATAAATTATTCTTTTTGAGGTAAAATAAAAAAAACTATTCCTTAAAAATATTAAAATAAAATATAAAATAATTTCTAATAATCAAAAAAACTTTCTTAAAAATAAAAAAAAAGAATGATTCACAAAAATCAAACATGAAAAATTGTCACATACAAATATTTTCTCCACTTATCAATAATGACGATAATGTTGACGCGGACTATTTTTGGATTATATTTATGCAAAAGATTTGTGTTTTGCAAGCTATTTTAAAATGTGAGCACGTGTATAATGGTGAATCATATGTTAAATGGAAGAACTCGTTTTCGATAGGGTGTATAAAAGATATATAAATTGACGAGTTTTACCGTTAACGATATAAATGTATTTATCGAAGGGACAGATTTGCAGGATCTTTTGCAAAAATCATTCAATATCTTAAAAAGCGATATGTCGACAAAACTATCGAGAGTTACCAAAACGCGAGATATTATACTTGCATAAGGGCTTTGCAATTCAAATTGTGAATGCAACATATATATATGTATACACTGCGAGGCAAATGCAGCTTGCTTTATATATGTATTAATAGGTCACTGGCATCGGACGCTGAGTGTACACTGAACCTTGCTCGAGCATTGCACTTTTGCCATTCTCTCCTTCTCTCTCGCTTTTTACATCTTCTATCCTCTCACTTCAACACTCCTTCGCGAACAAACTCAGGGCCGTCTTGAAATTGCACACTTCAATTTTTCCCATCCAAATTTAGAGGTGAAAAACGGTAAAAGTTGTACGTAAGAAATATTCTCGAGAAAAAAGGGAAAAAAAATTTCCAAGAAGATAGTAAAAAAAGTAAAGGAAGGGGAAAAATAAAGAAAAAGCGAAAAAAAATTAAGAGAGGAATTTTGTTACGGTTAGTAAGAAAATAAAGAAGAAAATTAGAGAAATATGATGAAGAAGAATAAAGAATACGGAAAATGAAGCAGAAAAAAACAGAATAAAATTTATTTAAGAATAGAAACAAAATTAAGAAGGAAAAAAGTAAGAAAGAAAAATAAACAAGAGAAATAAAGAAGAGAAATGAAGAAAAATTGATAAAAATATAGAAGAAAAAAGAAGGATGAAAGAAGAAAAAGTTCCCTCCTTTCTTTAATTAAGGAAAGATTAAAAAAGAATGAAGAAGAGAAATAAAGAAAAAACTAAGAAAAATATAAAAATTAAAGAAGATTGAAGAAAAAAATTATGGAAAACTAAAAAAGAAATAATAAAGACAATAAAATTGTGTTTCTTTAATTAGGAAATATTAAAGAAGAATAAAGAAGACGAATAAAGAAAAAATTGAGAATGATAAAAAAGAATAAAGAAGATTAAAAAATAAAATGATGAAAGACAAAAAAGAAAAGTAAAGAAAAATAAAGAATATTATAGAAAAATAAAGAAAGAAAATAAAGAAGAGAAAGCATAGAGAAAAGAATTTCTTTATCATAGTAAAAAATGAAGAAGGAGAAAATTAAAGAAGAAAAATTAAACATTGAAGAAGATAAATATAAAAATAAAGAAGAATAAAGAATAAATAAAGATAATAAAGAAAAATAAGTAGAATAAGAAATGGTTTACAAAATTTTTTAATTACAGTAAAAAAATGACGAAGGAGAAAATTAAAGAAGAAAAGTAATGAAAAATAGGAAAGAGTAAAGTAGAAAATTCAGAAAAATAAAGCAGAATCAAGAAAAAAGTAAAGAAGTAAAGAAAAGGAAGAGAATATTTTCGTTAACGACAGTGAAAAAAATAAGGCAGAAAAAAATAGAAGGTTGAGGAATGAAATTAGGGAAGAATAAAGAATGAAAATTTAGAAGAAGAAGAAGAAGAAGAGAAGGGAAAGAAATTTTTTCATTATTGGTACAAAAATGAAGAAGAGGAAGATTAAAGAAAAATAGAAAAAAAAGTAAAGAAAACGAAGAGAATATTTTCTTTAACGACAGTAAAAAATAATAAAGAAGATGAAAAAATAGAAGGTTAAAGAAGAAAATTAGAGAAGAATAAAGAAAGAAAATAAAGAAGAAGAAAAAAAGGAAAAGAAATTTCTTTATCATTAGTACAAAAATGAAGAAGAGAAAAATTAAAGAAAAAAATAAATAAAGAAAAATAAGGAAAAATAAAGGAGAAAAATAAAGAAAATGAATAAATAATATACAAAATAAAGAAGCTTAAAAAATAGTAGAAGGAATAAATGGGCATGAAGTCAAAAAATAAAGAAAAATATAGACAAATAAAGAAAGAAAGGAGAAAATTTTTTTGTTAGCATAATAAAAAAATAAAGATAAAAATTAAAGAAGAAGAATAAAAATGGTTAAGGTAGAAAAAGTAGAATAGAATAAAGAAGAAAAAGAAAAGGAAAAAAATTTCTTTAAACGAGAGTAAAAAAATGAAGGAGAAAATTAAAAAAAGAAAATGAACATAAAAAGAGAAAACAGGAAAAATAGAAAAAAGAAGAAGAAAAATTTAAAAAAAATACTAAATTGCAAATTTTTTTTAAAATTTCCCCTGCATTTTACTGTAGTGTGAAAGGTTATAAAACGAATTTTTATAATCACGTTTGATGTGTTACTAGAATTAAAACAGAGGAATCATTCACCTTTCGTATGTTTCACTTTCAACCTAGATGCGAATTTAAAAAGTGAAAATTCATTACATTTATAATAATGTCAATTATACATAGATTTATTATTCGCTCAATTAAAAGTAGTAAACGCGAGAATATAATAAATGTTTAATTAATCAATTTTCCTTTCTCTAATTACTTATATTACTATCATCGAGGATTTTCTCTGCTGAAAGTAGTTTTTCTTTTCATTGCGCGCATCGATTAAAAATAAAAAAAGATTCATCTCAAAAGTTCATTAAACTCTCTTCATTCATGTAGCGTTACATCTTGTAAATTATTTATACACTGTAAATGTAGAAACTACTTTTCTCGAAACTTAATTCTTCCCATCAAATTACCGAACTCTCTAAAATCGAAATTAAATTAAATTTTATAGAATATGAAATATGAATAGAAAAATATAAATAAACATAAATAAAAAAATATAAAAAACTTAAAAAAAAACTTAAAAATATACTCTCTAATCTGAATTAGTAGAATTCTACTAACAAATAATAAAATTTAACTGATTTTTAGTACAGGATTGCCACAAAAATTAAATCTTGTTTTTCCCTGACTTTGAGAATTTTTGAGAATTTTTAAATCTTGTTTACAATTCAATTTTACAAAATTTCGATTATTTGGAAATTCTTCAATTAGGAAATAAAAACTTTAAATAATTTCAAAGAAAAATTATTTAACTTTTTCAAAAAAATTAATTCTAAAGAATAGTTAGTTAATATTATGAAAAATTTTAATTTTCGAAGATTTTAATGTTAAACCTTTTCTTAATTCAATTATTTCTAAAAGTTTGCAATGTAATGATTTTAAAATTTAAAAATTCTTAAAATTATTATTTAAAATTTTAATTGAAATTAATTTTTAAATCAATTTTTATTAGAAAATTCTACGAGAATTTAATTATTTAAAATTTAAATAAAAAAAAAATGATTTATGGAATAATTGAATGCTTTTTAAAATTGAATTCTCATCAAGAATTTTAATAAAATGTTTAAATAAGTGAATTAATATGACGAATTTTAATAAAATTTTTAAGAATAATTACATTTTTCGAGGAATTCAGTTTAAAATTGTATTGAAAATGATTAAAATTTTGAGAAGAGTTTTATTATTTATATGAAAATAATTGAATTGCAGTGAAATTATTATTTTTTATAAAAATAATGGAACGTTTGCGCAGAATTTTATTAAAAAATTTTCAAATAATTGAATTTGGGAAAAGAATTTTTGTATTTATAAAGATTATTGAAATTTGGACGGGAGTTTTTTTTAAATTTTTGAACATAATTGAATTTTTGCAAAAAATGTTATTACTTTTGAAAATAATTAATTTTCTGCAATCATTTTTAAATTTTGACTTCTCTAAAATTAAATTTTTTTAGTGTTTCTAACTAAAAAATGAACTGAAATGAAAAATATTGTAATTAAATATTTATTTAGTTGAAAATTATTTTTTCAATTATAAAAAACAATATTTTGTAAATAAAATGCAATTTAAAAAAAGTAATAAAAATATCATCGTTCATTTTTTGAACGCTCAAAACTTTAGGAACTTATAAAATTGTAAAATTAAAAGAATAAAAATTAAAAATTAAAAAAAATGAAATTAAGGTATTAGTCGCGTAAAATGGTTTTCGTCAGATTTTTTTCAAATTTTGCATACTTATTCCTGAAGTATTTATCTACAGAATGAGACCAATTTCATTAATTTTGACCGTTTCAAAGCTTTAAAAAATGAATTCAAAGTTCATACATTTTGCATGGAGGGAGCACCCAATGCATGTATTGCATTTGTTTCATTATTATTTATATGATAACTAGTCGTCAGATTTTGAAATAAAACTACCAAAGTATTCAATTAGGTGAAACAAATGAATAGAAAAAACATGACATTTTTTGACCGCACCAAACTATAAATATATTGACAGAAAGTTAAAAAAATAACTAAATTATACGAATTTTTATACGAACGAATAGAGTAGGGAGTTAAACTGTCTCTCTCACTCTCATTGCCCCACTCTAGTAAGCGGCCCGGTAAACTTTTGGCCAGAGCCAGCAGCGCGACTACTACCTTAATTGTAACATTAAAAAAATAAAAATTTGAATTTAGAGAAGAAGGAAAAATAAAATTTTAATTTTTGAACACAATTGTATGTTCCCGAGTCGAAATTTAAGCCCTACTTTCACCCTGAATTTTCAGGGTCTATTGAGTGTTAGGAGTAGTAAAGTAGGGTCTAATTCTAATACAATTAGACCCTACTTTGACTCCCAAAACAGGCTGAAATTTGCCAATCTTCCATTTGGAGAAGCAAAGGAGGGTCTACTTCTAAGAAACCTATACCGTACTTTTATACCTCGTAGACCCTACTTTCATACTCATAGACCCTACAATTAGAAAAAGAAAAATTTGAAGATTTGCTCAGATTCAAATGAAGCACTTGGGATGAGTAAAAGTGGAATTTTATGTGTTTTATAGCGTCTATATACACGAAGTGTATATAGACGCTATAAAACACATCAGTATTTATGAATTTGGAGTACTTTTTGCATTTGCAGTGTTTCAAGTAATGCATTAAAAAATAATTCAAAATTTTCTTTTAGAATGTAGGGTCTAGGAGTATGAAAGTAGGGTCTACGAGGTTTAAAAGTACGGTATAGGTTTCTTAGAAGTAGACCCTACTTTACTTCTCCAAATGGAAGATTGGCAAATTTCCGCCTATTTTGGGAGTCAAAGTAGGGTCTAATTGTATTAGAATTAGACCCTACTTTACTACTCCTAACACTCAATAGACCCTGAAAATTCAGGGTGAAAGTAGGGCTTAAATTTCGACTCGGGTTGCGTATATATGTATAAGTTGAGAGCAATCACATGACGTTTATGTGGGAAGAAAAGATGGAGTGTGGAACTCATTAAGCCCTGAAGGAATTCCTGATTTATCAAATGGCACGAGCGGAGCAGTCGGACAAGTAAAGTCTGTCGAGGGAGTTAGGGTGAATCGCTCCGATAACACGGTCTTTGTTTGACGCGCGGTTGCGCATCGTGCGTGCAAGGAATTGCTATATAAAATATTGTGAACACACGATTCGCATGGCGAAACGGACCGCACACATAGACACTAATTCTTTTTCCTCTAACAATTTCCGTTCTCTTATCAGATATAAACAGGCCACTGATTTTATATTAACTTTCAACCATTTTCGATTTTTATTTTTTATTTTTCCAATTTTAACGAATTTTTATTAAAAAAAAATATATATAGAAAAAATATCTATTTGCAATAAATAATTTTTATTTAAGTTACTTAAATATAGTAGATAATAATAATAGTAATAATTCCAATTAGTGAAATAAAAGGAATAATAATTGATTATTTAAATCAAAAAAATATTTTCTTGATAACAATCGTCTTTTTGAATTAAGTCAGGCCGAAAAAATTATTATTAAAAATAAAAATTTTTTAATTTTTAAATTAGAAGGAAAAAAAATTTGATTGATAAGTTTAAGAATACGCGGGTGCATTATAATAAGTACATACATATATTTAATATCAGGAGAAAATCGCCCGAGGCAAGGGTTCATATAATCGTGTTTGGCACTAAAGAAATTACTCACAGGCATATACATATAAATAACGTTATTATATTCACGCAACTATATTTTTGCGTTTGACCGTAATTTACGAGGGTTGACAAGCACCATAAATTAAATCTAAGGGTCAAATCATTTGAGACATAAAGAACATTATTGGTTTACTACCACCAATTTTTCCTATCCAGAGCAAAATGAAATACTGACCTCCCTCGATTTCGAGGACACTCAATATTTATGGGCCCCATCGAATTCAATTTCACTGCACCAGATTTCACGGTCAACGAAAGCATGCGTGACCAAGTGTACTGGATCTTTTATAAAAGAGAACCGAGAAGAAGAAGAAGGATTTAAAAGGAAAGAATTTAAAAAAATGATGAAAGACATGATGAAAAAAAATAATTTCGAAAAATTTTCAACAATTTTCATTCAAACAGATTAATTTTATAATTATTATTTTCTTTCTTGTATTTTAATTTTTAATAGAGCAAACAATTTATTTTACACTAAAACTTTTCAACTCAATTTTCACTCTAAATTTTAAAGTAAATGTTTAAATTTTAATTTCAATTTTTAACGACAACAATAACTATAATTTTCAACGTTTAAATGAACGAAATTTTATAATAAATAAATTTTTATTTATTTTCTTATTCAAATTACAAAACAAAATATTATTTTTCATTTTCTATACAAAAAAATTGTCTTGTAAAATGTGCAAACTTGATAAAGATTTGATTTGTCCTCGATTTTTCAAGAAAATTGCATAAAATAAATTTAGTATAAATTAAATTGTTAATAAATGATTTACAATTTTTCTCATTTTTTTTGTTTAGTTTTAAAACTATTTAAATTTTATAATCAAGATTGTTTCTGTAAATAGTATGAACTTTAAAATAAATCTATAAAATTTATTATTTATATTTCCATCGTTTATATTTTTAGTAACTAATTCAATTAGTCAAATTTGACAATTTTCTTAATAACTTATTTACTAATTATTAGTTATTCTAATAATTAGTAATTCTCTACTTCTAATTACAGTGGAAAAAAAATTTATTTAGGCAAAAAAGTCGAAAAAGTCATTTTTTTAATTCAGTGTTGTCACAAAAATTGTATTTTACATTTGCTTGGCTTTGCACTGATTTCAAAATACAATTATTCAAAACTTCAATAATTTTGTTAAATAGATATTTAATTCCTTCTTATTTGTTTTTCCACCAGAAATATAATTTTAAAAATTTCAATTTAAAACGTTCTGAAATTTAAAAAATTTTTAAAATTACAACTTCCAAAATTCAATTACTTTCTATACAATTTTGAACTAAACTTCATCTCTAAATCAATTATTTTAATAACTTTTCGAAAGTTCTTCGAAAATTCAATTATTTAAATAAAAAAATTAAATTATTTTTAATAATTGCAACTGTAACTGATAATATTTTCAAAAAATTATAATAAAGAAATTCTTAAAATTAGTGTTTTAAAAATATTTCAAAATAATTTTTGAAAGATTTTTTAAAAGTTTTTTTAAAGGTTTTTGAATTGTAAACAACTTAAAAGTTTCCAAATAATTAAAATAAAGGTAAAATCTTTTGAAAATATAAATAAAATAAATCAAATTTTTCAAGAATTTTAATTATAAATAAATATGAATATAATTTCTTCGCAATTTTACACGGAGAGAAATTTATAGTAGTGGGTAACATAATTGTGGTTAGGGTGACCATCTTTAATGCTACGTATACAGACAGCTATCTAGATAGTCACCGTTACCATCAATATCATCAGGAGTAACATCTTGGTAGTACGGGGTAGCATAACTATATTTTTTTTAGCATCTGTGATGGTTGGCAGTAGCATAATGATAGTATCGTGTAACATCATCTTTTTAACATCAAAATCTGACTATCCATTTCTCTCAGTGTAATAAGTCTAAATAAGTAACTTTAAAAATAATTTTATTTACTTTGTTCGAAGAAAATTGAATCTTAAAAAATTATTATAAAACAATTCTAAAAATTAGTTTTTTAAAAATAATATAAAATGTAATTTTTCGAAAATAATTGAATTTCATAAAAGAATTTTTGTTTAACTTAAAAAAACGAACTTTTTGAAGTAATTTAATTAAAACTTTTAAACACGGTTGTTTTCTCCCAAAAATGATTAAAATAATTGTAAAAAATTCCAATCTTATTATTTTTTTGTACGTAGTTGAATTTTCGGAAATATGTAATTGAAAATATTGAAAATAATTGAATTTAAAAAAATTAGAATGAAAAAATTCTACGAATTACTTTTTTTCAAAAATATTTTATTATAATTTTTAGAAGTTGATTTTCCATTATTTTCATTTATAAATTTACACTTTTGAAGATTTTTCATTAAAATTTTTGAGAATTCAATTATTTTTAAAATTTGCAATTAAAATTCCTCAAAGGTTAATTTTCAAAAATTGTAATAAAATACTTGAAAAAATCCATTATTTTCAATTAAATTTTACAAAATTTCAATTATTCAAAATAATTTGAATTGTACATTTCGAAAATTTAATTTAAAAAATTGTTTAAAAATAATTTTTGAAATATTTTGTTGCAATATTTCGAAGAAAAGTGGAAACAGTTGCAATTTTTTAATATGAGTCGAAAAAAGTTGAATTTTTTGAAAATGGTCGAAAAAAGTCATAATATCCGAGGCCTGTATATATTTGATGCAATAATAGTATATTTCGTAACGAGTGTGAGCAGTTGCTAATTTTTGATATTTTTCATAACAAGGTGCAAAAAAAGTGCCCTTTCTTGCACCGCGTTATGAAAAATAATTATACTTGTCTATTATAAAATAAATATTTACTCGAATCAAATAATTTTTATTTAAGTCAATTAAATAGTTAAATTCATATTTGCTTCATATACTGAAATTATTGATTTAAATACAATTTAATTTTCTTAAACAAAAATTATTTTATTCAAGTAAATATTTGTTTAATAATAAGGAAGTAATCCGTTATTTGAATGAAATAGATTTTTTTCTGTATAGTTATTTTTTCCTAATTGCTAAAGCAAAAAGGTAGACAAAAAATTCACCAACAGTTTTTTTTTAACTATAGTTCAAATTTAGAGAGTAAAATTTTACTTGATTTAAATAAATATTTAATCAGCAACAAATGTACTTTTATATTTAACTAAAAGAAAACATTTTTCTTTGTCTACTGATTACAAAAGAAATACTATTAGGAAAAATATACCCTTATTATTTTATTGCATATTTTTATCAATATTTTTTTTTGTCTCTTTTGTTCCTATTATTATACTAACTAAAATTCTTACAACAACTAATAATCCATTTTTATTGTCGTCTTTAATATGAATTCCTATACAGAATATTACAATGAGGAAAGTGAAAATATTTCATGATTTATAGCCGAAAATTTGTAAAATTTATTCTGAAAAACGAGAAAGATAGATAGAGATAGAGTTGACGTAATTGTTTTAAAAGATAACAATTGGAAAAGTCAAGTGCCTTCGTTTTGAACGTTTATGGGTGTCAAATCAGTCAGTAAAATGGACCCATTTTTGCACAACTTGTAAATCCCAGACCGAAAGGGGGAAAAAAAGAGAAGAATGACCTGAAAAGTTGAGGGAAAGATTTATGTTCCCGCATTCATGCAATGTTCACTCCTTTATATTCACGCAAATGGAAAAAGGGTTTTTAAACCGTGTAAATCAGTTAAAATTATTATTGAATCTTTGTTAGGGTAAATGGGGCCAGTGTTACCACAAGGACTCCATTTTTCCCTTAAACGGAGAAAAATGTGGCCGCGATGAATAAACACAGAGAGCCGAAAAAGTGCTGTGCGCACAGGTATTTATTTCGGTGACAAAAGCCGAACCAAAAGGTTTCCAAGTTTCTCAATATTTTTTCTTTTCTCGGTATATATTTCATATATAATGGGACAAAACTGGAGCATCCCGACCCAAAAATCGTTCCATCACCCCCTTCATCACTTGACAAGGTTAAAGTCCCATATATTTTATAGTCTAGTTTTTCAAAGGATTTAGACTCTCGTGAAACTTATCGGAATCAGTGCGTGGGAAGAGGGAACTTTTACCATTTTGCGGAATACCTATTTGTCAGTATTTCCGCTTTTAAAAAAAAAGAGAGGCAGAGAGAAGGGAGCCGGGGGGAGGGGGGGGGATAAAATAACATCCTTTGTACGAAAGCGCATTTTTAGGGGATCGTATTATTTTTCTAGGAGGAAATCGAAAGGGTTGTGATCCCTTTTTATTCACTAATTTTTCAGAATATGATGAAAAATCTATTCGTGCGTTTCTTCAAGAGTTTTTATAGTGGATATTTCAGATTTTTTTTTTCACAAAAACGGTTGTAAAAAAATCTTATTTTAAGATATTTTCTTAAGATGAATTAGTAGTAAAGAACAACACTTCTGAGTTTGTAAATGCTTTGGGAACGTTTTTATACTGAAGAAAATTGTTATGTCCTTTAAGTATTGAACGTTCGAACGAACATCATAATTTTTGGTGCTACTTTTAATTTTTGTTTTAATGATTTATCACTTCCCTAAAGTTCTGAACGTTCAAGAGAATAAAATTTATTTAATTTTTCTTTAAAATAAATTTTTTATTGCATTAAAATTGCGTCACGTAATAAAAAAAAAACCAATTATAAATATAATATTGTTACTGTAACTCAATTATTTTCATTATTTCAATTCAATTATTATTTTTTAAAATTTTTAACTAAAATTCTTCTTTAAATAAATTATTTTTGATAATTTTTGAAAAAGATCTTTGAAAATTTTCAAATACATTTCTTTACAATTCAATTTTACGAAATTTCGATTATTCGGAAATTCTTCAATTTAATATATATCAGAAAATAAAAACTATAAATAATTTCAAAAAAAATTTAATTAAACTTTTTCAAAAAAAAATTCGTTCTACAGAATTGTTTGTTAAAAGTATGAAAAATTCAGATTTTCAAAGACTTTAATTTGAAATTGAAATCTTTTTAAAATTCAATTCTTTTTAAAAAATTGACGCTTTAATGCTTCTAATATTCAATTACTATTTAAAATTTTAACTAAAATTTATTTTTAAATAAATTTTTATCAGAAAAATCTAAGAGAATTCAATTATTTAAATACAAAAATAAACAATTTATTATTTATAAAAATAATTGAAAATTTAGGAAGAATGTCATTAAAATTATTTAAAATGATTGAATTTCTGCGAAGATTTTTCTTATTTATGTAAATAATTGATTTTTCGTGAAGAATTATTTTGAAAAAAGTTTTTGAATGTTAATTGACTTTTTTATTTTTTATGAAAATAATTGAATTCTTGGGAAGAATTTTATTATTTATACAAAAAATTGAATTTTTATGAAGAAATTTATTAAAATTTTTTTAAATAATTGACTTTTTGTGAAGAATTTTGTTATTTATGAGGATAATTGAATTCTTATTGTCAAAAATCCGATTAAATTTTTTGAAAAGAATTGAATTCCTGCTAAGAATTTTGTTATTAAATACGAAAAATAAATATTTTATTGAATAAAATTGAATGTTTCTTAAAATTGAATTCCCATAAAGTATTTTATTAACAATTTTTAAATAATTGTCCTCTTTTAGACAATTTTTATAAAATTATTTAGAATAATTTCATTGTTCGAAGAATTTAATTAAAATTGCATTAAAAATAATTGAAATTCTGCAATGTGTTTTAGTATTTATGAAAATAATTGAATTCCTAAGAAGAATTTTATTATTTATTAAAATATTTGAATTATAGCGAAGAAATTTACAAAAAATTTGTAGATAATTGAATTCCTGACGAGAATTTTTAAAAATTTTTGAACATAATTGAATTTTTGTGAAGAATTTTATTACTTTTGAAAATAATTGAATTTCTACAATCATTTGTAATTTCTGCAAAATAAAATTTTTTTTGTGTTTTTAACTAAAATTCAAACAAATTACGGACTTTACGGACGTTTTTTCAGAGAAGCTGACTTTACAGACAGTAATTTTCAACAGTACAAAAATAAAAAGTTCGTTCAAATGAACAAAATTTATTTTGTTTAAATATTTTTGAAAATTTACAAAATAAAATGGAAAATAATGTAAATTAAACATTTTTACTTACACAAAAAAAAAATTTTTTTCATTCAAATAACATATTACTCGACTATTATTAAATATTTACCTGAATGAAATAATTCTTAAATTTTAATTAAATACTGAAAGTATGGATTCAAATACAATTTAATTCCCTTAAACAAAAATTATTTCATTCAAGTAAATATTTATTTTATAATAGACGCAAATAATCGATTATTATTTGAATCAAATCATTTTTTTTAGTGTAGTTAAGAATTTACAGTTTTTTGTGGATATCAAATTGAGACAAAAAAACGGATCAAAAGTGTTTATTCCGTTTTAGTCTCAATTTGAAATTTTTAGAAAAACTGTGTTAATATTTTGAATGCATAGAATAATTTTTCAAATAAAATACAAATTAAATGAAGTAACAAAAAATATTATTATTATATCCATTTGAGTATTGGAAAATAAAATTTCGTTATAAAATTCGATATAAACGTTCGAATTTATTGTAATACAGTATATGATAAATTTATTGAATTCGTCAAAAGTTTCTTTTTTTCTCTCCCCTTTTTTTATTCCATTTTTTCAATGTTAGAGAATATTGATGCTGATAATTTGAGAAGAAGTTAAGATGGCATGGTGTGATGACAAAAGTAGCCAAGGTCGGGATTTATAAGCGGGACGATCGTCTCCTTGGCAACCCCTCGAAAAATCTTGAAACCTTGAATACTATATACACGTAATATTCGGTATCTATCAACGACATTTTGCACTTTTATTACACGAAAAACTCTAACAAAACAATGGAAAAATTTATTTTCATTTTCTCTTTTTTAAGGCGAAAATAAACTATTTTAGTTTATACAATAAAAAAAAACTGAAATTTACTTTTCTTCCTTTTTTCTCAAATCGTATCCCGCTCGATATTCTAATTTCTGGCTACCCTTTGATTATACACATGATTCTGAAATTACTTCCGCGATTCAATAATCCGAAGGTCGTATCTTGTTTGCAAGAGGGGTTTTTTTTCGAGAAGAAAGAACCACTCGTTTTATTTTGATATTTTAGAAAGATTCGGAATAAATTATTTCACTGACAATATTGAAATAATTTTTTTTTGTATTTATAAATAATGTATACAAAGAAAAATATAAAATAATTTTTATTTAAATAAATTAAATGGTATTTCCTTCAAAATACTGAAATTATTGCTTCAAATACAATTCAAATGACTTAAATATAAAAATGATTTGAGTCAAGTAAATATTTATTTGATCGCAGTTTTTCTGCAGATGTCAAATTGAGACAAAAAACGAATCAAAACATTGCTTCGCAACATTTTTGATTCTTTTTTTGTCTCAATTTGATATCTGCAGAAAAACCGTGATAATAAGCAAGTGATCCGTTATTTGAATCAAATAAATTTGTTTCAGTGTATTATTCATTGTTTTTTTTAAATATCAATAATAAAAATATTTATTTACATACTTATGCACTTTATTTATTATCTTTTTTCCGTATGATGAGGCACAAACGTAACATCTTAATTGGTATCTGCATGAGATAATACACTGAAACGATATGTTTATCATTCTAGTCAGATATGACTATTATAAGGGAATGAGGTTATCAGGGAGACTGAAAATAAACTTTTTTTACAGCACTTGTAAAACAGTGGCTTGATTTGTCTCCACCTATATATACATATATATATATATATGTCTATATTATTTATATAGAGTTACAGCTTTTGCCAACACTTTGCAAACAAAAGGAAAACAATTCAGTTCGTTTACCCCTTTTCATATCACAAAACTAATAGGCCTCATTGCCGAGATTAACTAAACATTTTTCTTCTCATCACATAATCTACTAACACTCGCATTATCCATCTGTATAATGATTAAATTAAATTTCCTGGGAATTACAAATTTTCTAATCTAAATATCATTTTTTTTAAAAACACTTACTATTTATTATTATCATTATTACTACTGTTAACTATTACCATTAATTTTTTGAATTGTTTTTTATTACTATTATTATTATCACTAGCAAATGTTACGCACGGAAAGAGATATTCAATAATATTATATTATTGTTATTATGCAAATTGCAAAATTTTTTATTTTCATGTATAAATTTTTGAATAATTTCATAAAAAGTTCAAAATTTTAAAAATTCACTTATAAAGTACGTAATTAATTATTATTGTTAATAATTTCAAAAATTTTAATAAATCCTTCCAAAGAATTCAATTTTTTTAAATAGTAAAATCTTTGCAAAAATTCAATTATTTCTCAAATTTTAATTAAATTTTACGAAAGGATTGAATTTTTTTTCTTAATTCGTTATAAAACTTTTCAAAAAATTCAATTATTTTTATAAATAGTAAAATTCTTTGCAAAAATTCAATAATTTTTAATACAATTTTAATAAAATTTCATGAAAGAATTTAATTATTGTTTTAAATATAGTAATTGCAAAAAAACAATTATTTTTAATATAATTTCACAAAAGAATTCAATTTTTTTTTCTTAATTCGTTATAAAATTTTTCAAAAGAATTCAATTATTTTCTAAAATTTTAATAAATCTTTCGAAATAATTAAATTATTTTTATAAGTAGTAAAATTCTTTACAAAAATTCAATTATTTTTAATACAATTTTAATAAAATTTCATGAAAGAATTCAATTATCATTTTAAATAGTTAAATCTTTTCAAAAATTTAATTATTTTCCAATTTCAACAAAATTTCATAAAAGAATATTAATTTTTTTTCTTAATTCGTTATAAATCTTTTCAAAAGAATTCAATTATTTTCTAAAATTTTAATAAATCCTTCGAAACAATTCAATTATTTTTATAAGTAGTAAAATTCTTTGCAAAAATTCAATTATTTTTAATACAATTTGAATAAAATTTCCTGAAAGAATTCAATTATCATTTTAAATAGTAAAATCTTTCCAAAAATTAAATTATTTTCCTGATTCAATAAAATTTCATAAAGAAATTCAATTTTTTTTCTCAATACGTTATAAAATTTTTCAAAAAAAATTCAATTATTTTCTAAAATTTTAATAAATCTTTCGAAACAATTCAATTATTTTTATAAATAGTAAAATTCTTTGGAAAAATTTCAATTACTTTTAATACTATTGGAATAAAATTTGATGAAAGAATTCAATTATTTTCTCTATTTTAATAAGATTCCTTGAGTGAATTAAATTATTTTAGAAAATTGTAATAAAATTCTGATAAGAATTTAATTATTTTCTAAAAATGTTAATAAATTTTAATAATATTAAATGTTTAATTTCAATTATTAAGAAACACGATTATGTTAAAGACTTGAAATAAATTGTTCATAAAATTCAATTACTCTCAAAATTTTTAAATTAAATTAATTAATTAATTAATTAGGATTTTCAAAAATTTTAATAAAATTCTTCTCAAGAATTCAATTATTTCCATATATAATAAAATTTTTCGATGGAATTCAATTATTCTCAAAATTTTTAATAAACTTAAAAAATTTTTTCTACTTTTCAAGTAGAAATATTTTAATTTGAATTAGTATCTGACTGTTTGCTTCTGAATCAGTTATTTTTAACATTTTAACTGATTCAAAAGAGAGTAGAAAAACTTATTGCTGTTTCGGGTGTGAATTGTTTATTATTCTTGTTTTCTATATATTGTTATTTTTTCTAAATAAAAACTTTTATTATTTCTAATTTTTTTTTTCACTTTTGCCTCGTTACTATTATTAATGTTGACTTTTAACTCTCTAAATTTGAATCAGTTAAAAATAACTGATTTAGAAGCAAAAATTCAATCTTTAATTGAAATAGTAATATTTCTAGCGATCATTTAGTTAAAATTAACTGATTATCAGTTAAAAGTGACTGATGCTTCAGTAGATTTTTTTAACTGATTCAAATAGTCAGTGATTTTTTTTCAGTGATTTTTTTTTTACTGAAAATTAGTCATTTTTTCTACTGACAATCATTTATTTTTTAACTGATTCAGAAGCAAAAAGTCAGTCACTGATTGTCACTTGAAATTTTACAATTGAAATATTCAAATAAAATCAAAACTTGAGAGATGGAAGAAAATTAAGAAATTTTAGTAAATTTGAATCTAGAGAGAAAAATAAAGAATAAAAGAAGAAAGTAAAATTGAAACTAAAAATAAAGAATAAAAAAAAAGTAAAATTAAAACTAAAAAGAAGGAAAGAAGAAATTGTAGTCAAATTGATTCCAAAGAGAAAGAAAGAAGAAATTCTAGTAATATTAAAGCGAGAAGGAGAAACAATAGATTTTGTTAAATAACTGTTTGTAAATTATTCGGTGTCTGTCATTAATGCGTGTGACTTATAATATTGGCCGGGAAACAAAGAGCCGAGTGCTTAGTGTTCGACCACCACCCTTTATGAGTGTTGAGAGCCGTTGCCCTTGTCCTACGACCTACGCAGACAGATCAGTCCTTTGGCCCGCAGAAGGGCTCGGCACATAGATGATTCGAAGGGGGAAGGGGAGAGGAAATTGTCGAGGGCGAGGAAAAGAGAGGGAGAGATCAGGTCTGTGACCGAGTAAGATCAACGTACGCCATGGACCTTGAGAACTTTCAGGCAGCAGTTCTTTCCTCTACATCCTCCCTCCTATATTTGCAATTCCCACTCTTCTTCTTCTCCTTCTTCTCCTTCCTTCACTCTCTACCCTCTCAGCCCTTTGCAAACTCTAAACACGTCTAACACGCAGGAAGTATCCCTAAACTTTTATTTTTCCCTCTATTTTTTTTTTTTTTTTTGCTCCGTAAATATAATTTTTCTCCTTTCCTTCAATTTTCATTTTTAAATATAAAATCACGAAATATGTCAAAAGGAAAGTTGGAGAATTAAATTCGTAATTCAATTCCATATTTTGATGCTTTAATTTAATAAATAATATTTAAGATTTAATTTACTATCTGAATCTGAATATTATACACCCAGAGAAGTAGACTTTTCTTAACTGATTCAATTGATCAAGACCCAATTTTTTCAAATTTAAAATAATATTTTTGAAGCTTAAATTTTTGAAAGAAATTCTAAATTTAAATCTTAAAATATTAACTAATTAATGAAGATTTTAATTGTAACTTTAAAATTAAATTATTTATCAATTATTAAACTAAAACTCATAGAAAATTCAATTTTTTTAAATCCCTAATGAAATTCTTTATCAAATTTAAATATTTTCAATTTATTAAGTTTACAAAATTTAATTTTTTATTTAATTAAAAAATTTTTTTTAAATGTTTATTGAAATTCTTTATGTTAAATTTTTTCCATTTATTTTTACAAAATTTCAATTAATTTGATAATTAATTAACGAAAGTGTTTTAAAAATTGAATTAAAATTTCTCAGAAATCTAATTTTTTCAGAATTTTTAATAAAATATTATTTTTTTCAATATATTTTTTTAATATATTGAAATATTATTCTAGCAAAGAATGTTATTAAATAATTTAAGAATAATTGAAGTCTGAAGAATTTTATTATTTTTGAAAACAATTGAATTTTTGAGAAGAACTTTACACAGAGAGAGAATATATATTAAATTTTGTAAAAATATTTTCAAATTGAGGAAAAAGTGCGACAAAGCGAAATTTTGATATAAAAAATACTAAACTTTAAAAAAACTTATGCGAAATTTAGTATAAATTATATCAAATATCAAGAATATTAATTAAATTCTAATATAACTTTAATAAATTTCACAAAACTTTTTTTAAAGTTTAGTATTTTCTATATCAAAATTTCGCTTTGTTGCACTTTTTCCCCAATTTGAAAATATTTTTACAAAATTTAATATATATTCTCTCTCCGTGTATTAAAATTTTTGAAAATCCTAATTAAATTCTTTTGAAGAATTTCTTTGAATTTTTTTTTAAATAATGGAGTTTCTATAATATAAGTTTAATTGAAAATTTTGAAAGTAATTGATTTTTATGAACAATTTATTTCAAGTTTCTAAAATAATCGTGTTTCATAATGATTGAAATTAAACATTTAAGGTAGTTCTCCGGCTGCTACTCTTGTAAAAATTGATTTTTCATAGATTTTCTTCAAATTTTGAAAAAATGTTTCATCGAGTGTCCCCTTTAAATGTGGTAAAAATTTCAAAACTCTTTGCCATGTCAAAGAACGAGATATTGTGGTTGACATTTTTAATTTTAACATAATCGCATGTAAAAGTGAAAGTTTGAACTTGAATAACTCAAAATTTAGCATCGCAAAGGGTTTTGAAATTTTTACCACATTTAAAGGGCACTTGAGGAAACATTTTTTCAAAATTTGAAGAAAATCTATCGAAAATCAATTTTTTCAAAAGTAACAGCCGGAGAACTACCTTAATTATTGAATTTTCTTAACATTTTTAGAAAATAATTAAATTCTCATCAGAATTTTATTACAATTTTCTTAAATAATTTACTCTCTAAATTTTAGTTAGTAAAAATGTTTACTAATTTGAATTAATCACTGACTTTTTGCTTTTGAGTTAATAATCTTTACTAATAAATAGTGATTTCTACTAATTTATTAGTAAAATTTACTACTTACAATAAATTGTAATTTCTACTAACAGTTTTTCTAACGATATCAAAATTGAGACAAAAAACGAATCAAAAGTGTTGCGAAGCAACGTTTTCATTCGTTTTTTTGTCTCAATTTGATAAACATAGAAAAACTCTGAATTTATTAGTAAAATTTATTATTTACAATAAATAGTAATTTCTACTAGTTTATTAGTAACATTTACTAATTCTAAAGCAAAAAGTTAGTCATACAAGTCAATTCATATTAGTAAAAAATTTTACTAATTCAAATTTAAAGCGTAGTAGTTAGTAGGCATTATTATTTATTGTAAGTAGTAAATTTTGCTAATAAATGAACAAAATTAATTTATTTCTTCTTTAAAATAAATTTTTATGACAATAATTTTATTTAACAATAAAGAAAAATTAATTATAAAGTTTCTAAATGTAAAATTTAAGTTTCAATTTTTATTGCAATTAGTAATTTATGAAAATACTTTTAACCCTCGGAGAACACATGGGGTCATTTTGACCCCACGATTTTTTGCGAAAAGCTTTTTATCTACTGTTTAATTACTTTTATAAGGATTTTAAAGTACACAGACTTATTTTACAGAGTTTAAACTATATTTTCAAAAAATCCTTAGGTTAAGCAGATGAACAGTTCAAAATTGGTTGAGCATTAAAAAATGATCTAAAAAAGAGGTGTATTCTCCGAAGGTTAATAAGAAATATTTCGTTCATTTGAATATTCAAAACTTGTCGATTACTGGATCACAGAAAGTTTAATTAATGAAATAACGAAAACTCGTACACCAAATAATTTTCTAATATAATTTTACTGGCAATTATTGAAATTTTACTAATTTAATGGACTTTTATTAATTTTTGGTAGAGTTTCACTCACAATTAGTGGAACTGGATTTTATATTGAAACTCGATAAAGCAGTTTCACTAATTCATTTAGTAAACCAGATGACTATCAATAAAATTAGTGCCATTTCTGAAATATCTCTAAATTTTTGTTGTACACCTATATCTAGAAAAATTTCTCCGATATCAATGACAATACTATTTGCATCTTACTTACAATAAATATAGTGCATATTGTTCAACACTTTTGCCTCATTACAAGTAACTGATCCAGATTTACAAGTATGTACCTGTAATTTATATCTTCAAAGATACTATATAAAACCTGTTTTAAAATGTTTCTGGTATTTATAACTTTTTCAGATTTTTCCCTTTTTATTATCCTTTATTTATTATTATTTTCATTATTATTTTTATTATTATATATAGTAAGAATAAAAAATAAATATGTACATCATCGGAAACTATATATATATGTACATACTTTTTATGGAAATAGAAACTGTTGACATTGGCTTTTTTTTATTGTCGTTCATATACATCGTTTCCCAGAGTATATAGTTAGTGGGCGAATCATGATCCTTCACTAAGTTTATTTTTAGTTTCTTTTATATAAAAAGGGAGGAGGGTGGGGGAGCAAAGTATCTTTTCCCAAGTTGGAAGATTCGCAGTCGGAAGTGTTTGGCAAGATTAATGGAACGTCCAAGCCAACGTCTCAAGGATCAATCTAAAAACCAAACGATTTACTTCTTTTTCCCGTTAAACTTCCGGGTCCATTTAACACATGTTCTTTGAGTATCTAATGATTTTTTTGATTCGCCTTTCTTTTATATTCCAAATCACGTCGAATTAAAGAAAAAGAAGCTTATTTTCGCGAATTCACTCAGGATGAATGATTTTAATCTACTTATAATATTAACAATAATAATGTAATTAATAATAATATTAATATAATTAATAATAATAATAAAAATGATGAAATTTGAGAATACAGAAATCAGAAGGGAATAATAAATAATTTTCCCATACTCTATAAGTAGATGCAGATGATACTTTTATGCAACAGCAGCTGCAAAGTGAAACAGGTCAAAAAGAAATAGAACCCTTTCCAAAATTTTGGTAAAGGCACATGAAAATTTCTACATATGTAATAGTCAAATTGTAACAGCTGCTGTTTACGCAAAAACTCTTTTTTTTCTATAGATGAGAAGGAAATTTATCGGCAGATGTGTGACGATTTTCAAACAGGATATTTGTACTTTCGTAACCCCTTCTTATATGTATACATGAAAAATCAAAATCCATCTGCTGAGATGCACCTATATCTTATTACAAATGTTATTCAATCACTGATGTATTATTATCGATAAAATTTATGACACGTTGCTATTATTTATTTGACTTATTTTTTTTTTTTTTTGCTCTCTACCAAGAATATACATATAAAATCTCATTCAAATATTTTCTTTTTAAATTATTCAAAAGTAAAAAAAGTTTTCCTTTCTATTCAAATTCTTTTACTCTATAACTGTATGGATTTTTTTAAACATTATTATTTCTATTATTTAAATATAAAAGATGTTTTTCGTTTTTCTATTTGGCCTAATGGCTTCAGTATGTATTTACAATAAGATGATATTATTATTATTATTATTGTTATTATTATTATAACTCGCTTTTTGTAAAAACCGTTTTTTTACAATAATGTTATTATCATTAATTATAATAAAATTAGTTTTAAATATCAAAATATTATTTTAATTAATAATAATAATTATTGATAATAAAAGTTTGGAGGCCTTTTGTCATCAATCCGAAACGATTCGAAAAATCAGTTTATATATTGGCCTGAGAATTATTTTAATTCGTTTTCTTGTTTTAATTAATTTGAATTTCGCGCCATTGTAACTCTGTAAGTTCCCGTCCAGATGGCATGAAAACTCTCTCGCAAACGGAATGGAGTAAACTGGGCATATAAGTTTTCACTCAAAATAAATATAATTTGTATATAAATTGATAGATATTTTTCTTTATATCAATATTATAAGACATTATAAGGGTCATTAATGATATTTTTTACAATAATTGAATAATTAGTTATAATTTAAATATATTATACTATTTGAAAAAGTATCAGATTCCACTGGGCATTTTGGGACAATCATGTTGTATTTTCCTCAAACAGTTAAGGGGTTAATAATAAGAGTATAATAATAATAATTTCAAAATAATAAAATATATAATTATAATAATAATAATAAATAAATAAAAATAATAATAATGGATTTCCGACTAATTTCCAGATTCAGGAAAATGTATGGGTATCTAATAATGTAGTTAATGAATTAAATTGTTATTACCTATTATTTTTTATTTATTATTAATTTCATAATTAATATTTATTATTAATTTATTTATCTATTAATATTATTATTCTAAATAAAGCAAAAATATTTTGAAAGTAATTAAATAAAAGAAAATTTTTTAAAACGATACTTTTCAAATAAATGCAACTGGTGTCCTTCAACAGAGAATTAATTTTTAGAAAATAGAAAGAAAGAAAGAAAGATGGGAAAAATGAGTCAGGTTATTTTGTCACTTTGCCGATTGGGCTATAAGAATATTATCCTTGTGTGACTACACACATAGGGTTATTCATTCTTTGAGTTTCGTAAATATTGGCGAACCTTTGTCATGAGAATGGAACCAAAAGTAACCTCACGATTCATGTATGGGCACCTGTTGGTCCCTTTTCACCCTTCCAACCATTTATAAATCAGAATAGAGTGGTATAGTGAATGTAATCCAACTCTTTTCGAAAAGAAAATCCAAGCGGAAATTTATTCAGTGACTCCTTTTTTTTTGATAAAATCAAAATTTTTATTCACGATCTAATATTTATTTATTGACGAATAAAAATAAAAATTATTAAAAATAAAAGATGAAAATTAAATTTAAAAATTAAATTGTCAATATTAAATTATTTCCATTTTGTAAAATAGAATTTTTAATGTTAAATCATTCTTTTACTTCCAGTGTGATCGAAATAAATTTATGAAATTACTAAACTCAAAAAAGAAGTTAAAGTTTTTAGCAAACTTATATTTTCGAAAAATGTTCGTAAAGTTCTAAAAAGTTCAAATGAACGAAATTTATTTATTCCTTCTTAGAATTAAATTTTTTTGCAATAATTATTGCATCTCATTAAAAAAGTCAATTCTTCTTTTTTTGGATTTCCAGAAATTGTTAATAATTTGTTAATAAAATACTGGACCCGTCAATAAATTAAAGAAAATGACGAAAATAAAATAAAATTTTGAAATTTTATAAATGAAATCGTTAATATTTGTAAATATATTTGTAAATAAATTTAAAAAAACGTTTTTTTAAATATTTCAAAAATAAAATTGTTAATAATTGGTAATAAAAGGAAAAGAGAAATTTTCTCGTTTTTGAAATTTTCGTAATGAAATTATAAATAATCGTTAATAAATTAAAATAATAAAATTGTTAATAAATGAAAAAAACGATTTTTTTTAATTTCAAAAATGAACTTGTTAATAATATGAGATAAAAAAAGAAACTTTCCATTTTTTAAAATAAAATCATTAATAATTGTCAATAATTATGTTAATAAAATAAAATATTAATAAAATTGTCAACACAATGAAAAGAAGAGAAAATTTTCCCTTTTCTGGAATTTCAGAAATGAAACGTCATTAATCACTTGCGCTATAATATACGTATAGTCATTCACCCAAGAAAATTTCGATGAGTGCGGTGCATTATTGGTCTGAAAAGAATTTCAATCCCTTCGTATTTCACAATTTTACGTAAAAAGGGTAAGGCAGATGCAAATTTCCTTTGTCCTTTGTACCAGAACCGAAAATTGAACGCGGGTGTGGTTAATCCACAATCATCTGTCACGTGGGGTTATCCGAGAAGGGATTTTTACGCATATAGAGAAATGTTTATGTGTGTGATTTGAAAATTTGCAGTGGCGTTTACGCGACAAAAAAAATATATTCCCCAAAAAAAAAGGATTACGTATAGTATACATGTCGTAGCAGATGCTTTAGAAAAATGTTTCATATATAATATTCAATTCAAAAAACTTATTCCTATTCTTCAAATCAGTATAGAGTATATTGATCGATCGTATGTTCTTTTATTGATATGCATCAATCAAATGTAATTCAAATTTTCAAAGGACAGAGAGTTTCAAAAAAAGTGGAAAAAATTTGTTGAATTATATTTTATTGTTTACTTTTAAAAATATATTTTTAAAATTATTTATTATTAGATATTTAATATTTAAATTGTTTTTTATTTTTTAATATTTAAATTATTTTATACTTGGATAATTTTAATTATTTATTATTTTAAATTACTTAAATTATTTATGGTTTCGAGGTCAGTCGGAACAATTTATCAAATTAAATCCAACAGGTGTTAAAAATGTAGATATTTTTTTTAAATAGGTAATAAAATTATTTATTATTTTGAAATATGTAATTTATTAATTTCGGAATATTTAAATTATTTTCTATTTAAAATACATATTTCTGTCTCTAAAATTCAAGACACTTAAGTATGAACGAAATTTATTTCTTTAATAAATTTTAATTTTATTATAACATAGTAATTAATTATAAATTTTTATGTGTCACGTATTAAAAAATATTTTATAAAGTTTATTTAATTTTTTAGATTAAATTTAAATTAAATTTTTAAATTAAATAAAATTATTATTTATTTTAATTTTCATTGAAACATGTTCCTAAAGTTTCCTGTCCCAATGAACGATGATTTTCTTTTACTTCTTTCAATTCGTATTTTTTTTTGTTATAGAAAAAACCATTTTGTATATTAAGAAAATTAATTCTTATCTAAATGTTTAATTTTAATTTTTTTTCCTTTTATAACGTAATTTTATGAAAAATATTTAAACAGAAAAAATCCCATTCACTTGAACGTTCAAAACATTAGAAAAATATTCTAGTCAATATTTTTTGAAAACTTTTGATAGAGAAAATTTTAAAATATTTTATTCTAAACGGTCTGAACAAAAATTTAAAATGTCCTTTTGTAATATTTAAATGATCTATTATTTTTAAATATTAAAATTATTAATTATTAATTCGGTAATAAAAATTATGCATAAATTTGAACTAATTTAATTTTTTTGAAACAAAATTTATTTAAATAAAATCTGTATTTATTTAAATTGTTTTTCCTCAAAGAAAAAGAATTTTTTTTTATTAAAAAATTCATTCGAAGAGATTGCTAATTTCTTCCATACCTTTAATAATTAAAAAATTTGCAGTACGTATACTCACGTCTAAAACGCAGAATTCGAAACAAGATGGGGTCACTTACCTGAAACAAAAAGAAGAAAATAAATTAATAAAAATTACGATCTCGTTTAGGATTGGGTTTTATTGCCCCGGCGCAAAACTGGCAATGAGAAGGGGAGGAGTGGGGGGGGGGATGAGTGGCATTAGTTGGAAATAATTGTTGCCCGCATTTTAGTACCGGAGGGCTCTTTCCTTTCGCGTGTTTGTGAGACGCGAATAAAAAGCGCAGCAAGTCCTTAAATCGAATTTTACGAGGTAGCCTGGGCACTTCTTCTTCGATTGAATTCCCTTCGTTAAAACTGATATCAATTATGTTTTCAAAATGATCCTTTCCCTTCGAGGCGTAATTTTCATTCGCTTTAATAAATTGACTTCTCAATATGAGCTTAATTGGCTTCACCGAACAGGTCACATTATGCATTAAAGCAGGTGCACCTTTTAGCAGATTTAGATCTCTATTTTAATATATCTCCAAATTGTAAATAATACTTTATTTAAAGAGAAGGATTCGAATGAAATTTTATGCAATTGTTCTCTCTGAATTTTAAATTATAGTAGCTAAAATATTAGTGATTTTTAGTAGAAATCTACTGAGTAAATTAGTAAAATTTTACTAATTGATAGTAAAAATCTACAAACTGATAAAAAAAATCTACTAATTGAATTAGTAAAATATTAGTAAGTGATAATAAAAATTTACTATTTACTTCTTACTACTACTATTGATATTAGTAAAACTCCACTGATTAAATTACAAAAAAATAATTGATTGTAAAATTTAGTAATTTAAAAGGTAAAATATTACTAAATGAATTACTAATAACCAGTGGAAATTTCCTAAATGAATTAGTAAAATATTACTAATTCATAGTAAATTACAAATACTATTGATAGTAATTACAATAAAACTAATTACCAAGTGCGGATTGATTTACCAATTAAAATTTATTAAATATTAAAGATTTCACTGATTTTGAGCAAAAAAGCTACGAATTTATTAGTATAGAAAATGACTAATTTTATTATAGTGCAATATTTATTAATTGAAACAGTAAAACTTTGCATTCAATTAATTTACTTTTAATTAATACTCTCTAAATTTGAATTAAAAAAATATTACTAATTCATAGTAAAAATCTGATAATTGAATAGAAGAAAAATGAGCTACTGAAGATTAGTAAAAATTTACTGAATTCATTAGTGAAAATGCTTGACTAAAAGAATTAGTTGAATCTCACAATTAAATTAGTAATCTTTAAACTAATTTTTTAGTACAATTTTTACTAATTCGGGTTTTAGTCAATTTTTCTGATTACTTCTATTTTTTAAATTTGAAATTGATAGTCACCAAAAACACTCTGAAAAAGACAAATAAATTTCGAGTACAATATAGCAATAAAAAATCCGCTATAAAAAAAATGAAAAAAAAATAATCAAAAACAAAAAAAAAAGTGAAAAAATAAATTAAAAATAAAAACTGAAAAAAAATAAATTTAAAACAAAATACTGAAAAAATAAATCAGAAATAAAAACTGAAAAAAATATGAATTAAAAATAAAAACAAAAAATAAATTTTCAAAAAAGTGAAAAAAAATCAAAAACAAAAAAGTGAAAAAAAAATCAAAAAAATAATCAAAATAAAAAAAAGTGAAAAAATAAATTAAAAATATAAACTGAAAAAATAAATCAAAAACAAAAATGTGAAAAAAATAAATTAAAAATAAAAACTGAAAAAATTAAAAATACAAACAAAAAGTAAGTTCAAAAAAAAATGAAAAAAAATAAATTAAACATAAAGACTGAAAAATATAAATTAAAATAAGAAAAGTGAAAAAATTGAAATCAAGCTAAAAATGAAAAATTGAGAACAATAGAAATTTTGAGGAAGCGTTACATAAAGGGGTTTTTGAAAATTTTTTGACGGTAAGAGCAGATGCAACATTTAGGTTACGACACGCGTGTGTTCTTTTCATCTTCAGGTATAGATTATACAACAATAATCGAAAAAAATTGCGTCTTAAACATCCCACAAATTTTATTGTAGCTCGAAATCCTCAAAATGCAATTCGATTCTTGATTGACGGATAAATTATACAGTATCTCAAACGGTTAATCAGCACTCAATTGTCATAAGCACGTGCTCGCATTTCTTTCCTCAATCCGCCACTTATATTTTGTCAAATTAATTATCAATTTCTATTCTAATTTCTTTTTGTCCAAAAAAATATTTTTTTGAATTGAATTTAATTTAATTTAATTGAGTCGAATAAAAGTATATTTGTCGCAGAGTTTACCAAATTATTTGTTTTAAATAAAAATGTTGTTTAGCACAAGTAAAATTTTTATTTGAACCAAATAAATTTCATTTGGTTCAAATAGAATTTATTTGAACCAAAAAATTTTTTTATTTAGCACAAATAAATTTTTTATTTGTTTGAAATACATTTTATTTTTTTTCAAATCGAATTTTTTCAAATTTTTTCAAATTCGATAGTAGAAAAATTGGTTTTCGATACATTTTCGATAAAGCGAAAATGAACGTAAATTAAGCGCATAATACGTTTGAAGAGGGAACAAAAAAATTTAAAAGAAACGTTAAATGTGAAAACCATGTATTTTGATTGATTTAAATCATAGAAAAAAAATGTTTAAATGGATCCATCTGTCAGATGAGGATGATCTCTTATTCACAAAAAAAGACACGCGCCACGTAATATGAACCCTTTTAGGAAAAAAGCAAAAATTTTTTACGTAACAGATGTGATGAAGGAGGACTCGTGGCAACTTCCGTCTAAAAGAAACTTGATGAATACACCGGAAGACTATTTGATAACTTTTTTTTTACCCGATTGCTCATCACTAAGTATCAACAGAGAGTTTTTCGTCCGTGAGATTTATTAACCTGTTTATAGATATCGACACGTGGCAATATTCTTTTTGTCAAAAAACATTTCTCTTTACATTAGTAGTCTCAAGAAGAAAAAAAGTGTTATTTTTTAATTAACAAAATTATTTCACTTGCATTTTAAACTTTTCGAAATTGATAATACATTTTTGATTTACACTTTAAATTTTACATTTTCATAAAAAAAATATCTCATTGTTTATTTTAATTTAGGGAATCCTGACTTTATTAAAGATTAATTTCATGATTGATTTCGAAATTAAATTGCAGTTTATTTTTGATATTTGATGTGAATATTGATATTCGTGATATGTATTATTGTAATATTGATGGATCACATTTTGATTAATAAATCGTCCTATAAATATGGCAGTCAATCAAGTTTGCAATTAATGACTCAAAGATTTTCGTATCTAGATTGAAAGATAATTGAGAAAATTCTCAATTTTCGCAAAATGGGAATTCGTTAACTATTTTTTTTATAATTCAGCTTGTTTCAACGGTATAATTTCAAACATATAATAGTATAAAGATTTTTAAATATTTTTATTAATTATAATATAATATTAGAATATTATTACTATCGTTATATTTTCATATTATAATAATTTATTATAATTAATATATTATTAGTGATAATATTTACTAACTTTTAGTAAAATATTACTATAATATTATTAATATTAACATATTATACTAATATTTATTTTCAGTACTCTCTAAATTTAAATTTGTAAATTTTACTAATAAATAATAATTTCTACTAAATTATAAGTAAAATTTATCAATTAAAAAGTAAAAAGTCATTCACTAAGTCAAATTAGTAAACATTTTTACTAATTCAAATTTAAAGAGTTGTTTTAATTTTTTTTACCAAAATTTTAATGAAAAATGATTAGAAATTAGTAAAATTTTTTACTAAAGTTAATTAGTTGTTCAATTTCCACAAATTCAGATTGAAATTAAGAGTATTTTATTTTTTAATGACAATAAATGCTATTTTAGAAAAAAAAGTTAAAATTTTTGAATAGGAATAAATATGATTCACTTCTGTGAAACGTAAATACAGTAACGACATCTAAAGGGAATGCAGGTAAAAATATAATTTTCGGGACCGGATAGAGGGGGACATCTGTGGGTCCAATTTTAAGGCTTCTCCACTTTTATCATCATTTTGGGCCTTAACCTTCAGATGGTGAAAAAAAAAGTTTTATCTACAGGGAAATTTTTTTTTAAATTTGTATTTAATTAAATAAAAATAAAGTAAACAATACTTAAATTAATTAGCAAACTAAATAAAAATAAATTAAATAAGACTTAAATTAATTAAATAATTAAATAAAAATTTAATTTATTCATTGAATAGATAATGAATTAATCATTTCTAAATTATATAATGAAATTAAATAAATTAAATAATTAATATTTTATTAATTTATTTATTTATTAAAGAGTATTCTATTAACTAAAAATTGAATGAATTAATTGATAAAATTAAAAATTAAATGAATACAAAAATAAAAATTAAGAAATATTAAAAAAAATAAAAATCACACTAGGGAATGATTCATTTAAAAATTTAAACAATTATAAAACATTGCCAAACCATTGAGAACAGTGCATTTATTATTAACAGGCGTTTCTTAATCATCAATTCTTATCGCAAATGCAAGTTTAAACATTCTTTCTCATTAATCTAAATTTTCCTCAACTTTTGTTAAGTCCACTCTCGTATTTCTCGAAAATATTCGAAAATTATTTTACAAGTAACAGCATTTTTGTATCAATTAATTAAAAATTATTTCTTCTGTCATTTGCGATTTGTTTTAATTATGTTAATAATTATATGAATAGTTAGTAATAATAATTAATTCACAGTAAGAATAGTAATTAATAATAATAATTCATTATTCTTGTTACTTACAATTTGAATTTTATTACAAAAATTTTATCCGTTATTAACAAAATAATTAATATTTTATTCACAAAAATGTACTATAAGGGAAAAAAGCTTTAGGTAAAACAGCTACAAATTTCTCTACATTATCGCTACTCCAGGTAAAATTTATTTTCCATGTAAATATTCAATTTATTTTATTTATACTTTATAGTAGTTTAAGAAAAAATTTAAACATTAACATTAAATTTAAATTTATTAAACGAAAATATTTATTTGTATCAAATAATTTTTATTTAAATCAAATAAATTTTATTTGAATCAATAATTTTAGTATTTAAAGCAAATACCATTTAATTTTTGTAACTGAAAATTATTTGATACAAATAAATTATTTGATGATACCCAAATATTTAATTGAGACAAGTAATCGTTTATTTGAATGAAATAAATTTTTTCTAGTATCCCAATGGGAAATGCCAGTGTAGTGCCGATGTTCACCACTGGCTTAGTACTCAGACGATTGTTCGGCGTAGTCTAGCCGAGCCTCGACAATTAGTGCTGGCGCAGTACAGAATTTTTGTTTCGCCAAAGCTTGGACAAGCCACGGCGGCAAGTGCTGGCTGAGTATAGAAAAATTGTTCACGACGCTCTTTGCCAACATTGCTTTTTTGACATAAACTTGAAAAAAATTATAAAAAAGTTTATGAATGTTTATAAATATAAATTTATTGAAAAAAATTAATATTTTACTTTTCAGTTGTTCATTTTTTACTCTTATTAAATTTAATAATAACAATTTAACACAATTGTCTAACTTTGTAAATAATAAATTATTTAAACAAATTAAAATTATAAACAAAATTTAAACTTTAATCTCAATAATAATTTGGTTCCTATTAAAATACTATTATACTTCTTACTATGAATAAAGTAATTTAATTTAATTATTAAAAATTTAGTTTAATTTATTATTTCTAACGTATCCCTATTTTTTTCTCATCTTTGACTCAATAATTGTATGTCTGAATGATACTGAGATATTAATACTTTTCTGTACACATGTGTCGTTAGCATAGTGGTTAGAGCGTTAGTCTGTAAGTCCGTAGGTCGTAGGTTCGAATCCCCTCGTCAGCAATTTTGTTTATTTTCATAGGTTTGCGATATTTCTAGATTCCAATCGTTAGGTACTAAAATATGAAAATCTAATGCACACTTACTGTAATTGTTTATTATTTAATTTTTAAATGTTATAAACAATTTTTTTCTACTTCATTTACTATATCCATTGTTAGTCTCCATCTTTAATACAATTTCTTTAAGAAGATAAATATTTTATGAATAATAACTATTTATTAATATTATTTACCATTTTGTTGTTAAATTATTTATAAATTAATTATGAATTTACGACTAATTAATAACAATACGGCATTTATTGCGGCAATATTCTCAGCCAGCACTGGTCCAGTGCTGCGCCAGCGCTGTCTGGCAGCACTGACAGACAGTACTTCGGCAGCGCCAGACGGCGTTATCATCCCAGTGCCATGCCAGTGCTGGCTCTCAGCCTTGCCGCCAGTGCTGCCAGTGCTGGCGCAGTACTACGCCAGTTGTAAATTTCCCATTGGGATTTAAAGAAATTGAATTCAAGTTAATTTTAATGTTATTAATAATTAGGAAAATGAATAATTAATTATTAACAAATAATAATAATAAATTTAATTTTACTAATGTTGTTCCAGTATTTAAAGAAATTAAATTTAAGTGAATTTTAGTTTTATATTTATATCTATTAAATAACGCAAACCTATGAAAATAACCAAAATTGCGCACGAGGGGAATCGAACCTATGACCTACGAACTCATAGACTAACGCTCTAACCACTACGCTAACGACGCGTACAAGTTAATTTTGATGTTATTATAATTTTATTAATAATAATAATTTGATTAATGCTTTGTTAAGTAGAAAGTTAATTAGAAATCTTAATAATAATAATTAAACGTACAATAAACTATTTTAACAAACAATTAATATAATAATAATTAATTACTAATAATAATTTTAATTCGACTTGTATTTTGTTAAGACGAATTTTAATTTAAATGAAAAATTCTGTAGAATAAAAATTCAACATACAGAAAATTGACAGAATTTGCCGGCAGAAAATCATAGACAATCCAATAAAAAATGACTTCTAGAACCCCTCGCTTAAATAAACACGAAAAAAAAATTATCAGCGACTAAAAAGAAGACGAAATATTTCAAAGAAAACATTCCCAAAAATTCTCAAGAAAAAAAAAGTGAGAAATGATTAAAAAAATGTTTCTATGTCAGGAGGTAATGTACGTAACATTACCGGGTTACTCCACGTACGCGAGACATAACGAGATTACATTTGTATTTGGCGTACGGGGGAAAATGTGTCTGTGTATATAGCACGTGATTGGACATTCTGGGTCCATCGCGACGTGGGCGGCGGCACGCTGTGCGGACACAAAGCAGTCTCGGATGCACGTGCGCCGTGTGGACAGAGCCTAGTCGTAATAAAAGGAGACCTCACGGTACATTGCACCCCTATATGTCTGAAGGGGGTTGGATCGATTCCGGGCGTTGGCGCCGAGGTCACCGGCTCGCCTTGCTCGGAGTAATGACCCTCACCCAGTGCAGTGCAATGGCATCGCTCTTCCACTTGCACAACCCTCAACTTGCCCGTTGCCGGTTATTGCAATGGTGGGGGACGCGAACAAGCTCGCTTTACGATGTAACCACCCCCACCGACAAACCCTGTCATAAAGCTCGCTCACTCGTTCCGCGACTGAGAGAGAAAGCCAATCGGGAAAATAGAGACCACTGTCGACAGTGATGTAGACATTGAGGGTGATGTAAACCCCCATGAAAATTCAATACCCCCCCCCCCCAACGTCTCTTATCACTTGGATGGGTTCCCAATCAATGATAGTGCTGCGATTATTGTTGCGATAATTGAAAAATTAGCACGAGGTTCCTTTATTTATTTACTGTGTGGAAATGTAAATAAGTTTTGCTTTGTTGTTGTTTCGGGAATACAACAACATTACTAGAAAAGAAGGAAGGAAAAAAGTTCGAAATTTCAGGTGTAAATACTCAAAAACTCGGCAAGTGTCAAGATTGTTCGACCCTCTGCTCCCGCTTAGTGTCGAGTGCAGAGCGCATGCGTCGTTTCCGTTCCTTCGATTGGTGGCTTTTCAAAACCCAGACAAGCCACGACCAATGGCTCGTCAGGTTTCCAAACGCTCACGCTTTATTTTTGTAACCTAACCGATTGATTCAGTACAATAAAAATTTTATGAATGGAAAACCTCTACTTGTACTTTTTTAATATCTGTTCACTGTACCCAAAATTGACGACACGAATATAAACATTAAGGGTGCTGCAAACCTCATGAAAATTAATACCCTTTTATCGCTTGCGGATCATCCTAAAGTTCCAACAGACGTTCCTGAACTTGGCATCGACGCTTAACTTCAACAAATATTTTTTTCACGAATCCGAAAAAATTAAACACTTTTTTCGGCGGTTTTAAGTTAAAAATGTATTCTGGAATATTTTTTAACTTCCTAGGGAAAAAAAGAAGCGAAATTAGAGCCATTTTCATCTCTAAAAACCTCAAATAATAATTTTCGACGTTGAGCATCGACGCCAACTTCAGAAATGTTCTAACAGTTCAAATGAATAGAATTTAGTTATTTATTAGATTCCTGAAGTTGGCGTCGACGCTAAGTATCGAAAACAATTTTGTTTCGCGAAATTGAAAAACAATTGTTTCAATGGTTCTGGGACAAGAAGTTCCCTAAACGTTTTTTTACTTTCTAAATTAAATGAAAGAAGTAAAATTAGTAACGTTTTCATCTCTAAAAAAAACCCAAAGAATAGTTTTCGACGCGACCCTCAACGCTAACTTTAGGGAAATTTTTTTTCAAAGTAAAATTCTTTGCAATAATATTGCGTCACTCTTAAAACTCAGCAAGCGTCGAGTGTTCGACACTCCGCTCCCGCATAGTGTCGCCTGAAAAGCGCATGCGTCGATTTCGTTCCTTCGATTGGTGGCTTTTTAAAATCTCGACAAGTAACAGCCAATGTTTTAACAATTCTTTTCTATACCAAAACATCCACGAAACGAATATTCAATAAATACAGCCACCCATTTAATAGCTCGTTAAATTAATAAACTTTTAATTGAAATTTTTCTAAATGTAATTTACAGGGAAGATTTTTTCAAACCCCTTTTTCCAACGAGAGAGAGAGAGAGTTCGTGTAAAGAGTTATAAGGCCAGTTATACAGCACTGGCGAATTCCCCTCTTTTGCACAAGTGCTGATGAAGCACCCACAACCACCCTCAACAACCTCCCGCTGTAAATCCGGAGGACCTTAAACTTCGAACGAGACGAGGTCAATGCTCCACGTGAAACGACGCGCATTGTGCTTGCAATAACTTTATCGATGTAGTCTTTTGCCAGGGTGAAATTCGCTTAAAACTTGAGCGACTAAAAATATTCAAAGAATTAATAGAATAAAAATGAAGGGATAAATTCAATAAAAAGAAAGTTAAAGAAGAATATGAATTAGTAAAGAAAAACTTCTACTTCTTTATATCAAAGGTCTGGTGTGCGTATAAAAGTTTATTGAGAATTATTATTATAGACGCAGACAGGATGATTTCTATAGACAGGGGTCTGGGAAAAATTGCAAGGGCGAATATATTCACATAGTTTACTTTAGAATTTTTCCTAAAGATCAATGCTCAGCGTTAAAAAAATATTTTTTTGTGTTCCTAGAGATGCAAGTGGCAATTGTTTAAGAGATTTTTAGGTTCCTGAAGTTAGCGTCGACGCTGAGCTTCAAAGACCTGTAAATGCAGCAAATAAAAATGCAAAGATTTTCTTTTTGGGTCTGGATGAAACAAAATTCCATTTCCGATCTGTTCGAATCGGTTCCAATTTTTTGTTTCAACCCTATTTTTTTATCTGTTTGACCCCAACGAAGTGTAATCGAAATAAAAGATGTTCTGCAACGAACGAATTATTTCCAAAAGAGGAAGATTACTATGGAGGAATAAATGTCGTAACAATCATTTGGGTAAATGCAGCCAAGCACGCACTTCGATTCCTGGAAGTCAATTTAATTCCATTGACGTAATTTAACACTGAAAGCCACTTTTTTAATACAAAAAGAACTAATGTGTCAAATTTCGTAATTAGTTCCGTAAGTTCGTGTAGAAATTTTGATTCCCAATCGGAGCAAAATAAAACATTTAAATTTGTCATTAAAAAATGGCAAAAAATTGTCAGATTGGACCCTTTGATAAAGGTTTTTCAAAATATCCCTGAAGATGGTATCGACGCTAAAAACGTCTAAAAGTTATCACAAATTCCTGAGTATAGAAATCAAAAGTCTTGGCGAAATAGCATAAAACATGAATAAAAATTTCCACTTTAGGGAAGAATCGAACCTCTGACTTTACATTTAACAATATATTAAAAGCGCCTTAACGATTGCGGCTATCAGCGAAAAGTTTCAACTGAAACAACAAAAAATTTATGTTTCAGATAAAGATTTCTCCAGATGTCGAAGAAGATGGAAGATCCGAAGATGTCGAAAATGATAGAAAACTTAAAAAAAAAGAAAGATAAATTTTTTTATTGCTTATTCAGAAAACTTTTGTTTGATTCCCGGCGCTTAGATAAAAAATAGCACCGATCAGGGGCCTTGAAATAATGGGGGAGAGACTAGTGGGTCATTCCTCCTGTTTTGCAATGTGCGCACAGGGGTCATTGCGAGACAGTGAACCCTGCGAAAAACCACCCTCACTGCTCCCACCCCCTTCCATTTGTAGAAAAAAAAGTTCCATGCCACTAACTACATAACTACTACCTCTACCACTGCTACTCAACTACTGACACTCTAACTGCAACTAATACTACTACTTCTGTTATTTTTACTGCTGCTAATACTGCTACGTCTGTTATTTTTACTACTACTTCTGTTATACTTTTACTCCAATACTAATACCACTAATATTATATATTCCAATTGCAAAACATGAAAAGTAATAAATACATATATGCTCCGATCAGCGATTTTTACTCGCCCAGGTACGTAGCCCCAACAAGTCTGCACACTACTATTTAAATTGCCAGAAGGGCGTTCTCTGCTTGGATCGTAAAATGCACGCGTTTCAGGTTATATGGCCCTATGGAAATTCACCGAAAGGGAGATATTTTTGTCACCACTCACGTATTTTCTTTCTTTCGCGCAAATTTTTTTCTAAAAATATATACCTACATATCGACATTTTTGAGACATTAGACATTCTTTCTTTATCCGAGACGATAAATATATGTTAGTGGGGTTTTTAAAATTTTTTTGTAAGTCGACCCGAATATATGTATTCTACAATATAATATTTTATTATTATTATTATTATTATTATTATTATTATTTTTATTATTATTTACAATTTATACAACAGATTGGAACTCTAATGTTCCTCAAATTTTCAAAATTCAAATCAAATTTTTTCCCTCCTTTTAATTTGTATTTTTTACGTCGGTAAAGTTTAGGACAATGTCCCTAAATTTTCGAACGTTCAAATAAATGAAAATTTTTTTTATTACTCAATTCGAATTTTATGTCCCTGAAGTTAGTGTCGACCGACAGTGTCAAAAACTTTTTTTGGGGTTTTTAGTGAATTCTGAAATTTTCCATTTAACTATTTGAACTCAAAATCTTTGACAAAATTGTTTAAAATTTTTCGTTTCGTAAAAAGAAATTTATTTTGACGCTTAGGGGCCTTAAAATCTTTGGAAAAATTGTTCGATTCTTTTCGGTTTTGAAAAAAATTGATTTTGACCCTCAGCGTCGACGCTAACTTCAAATACCTTAAATTCTTTTTTTAAAAAATGGTGATTCTTTTTGGTTTTACGAAAAAAATTATTTTTAACCCCCAGCGTCGACGCTAAATTTCAGAGACCTTACAAAAATTTTAATTTTGAAAAAATGGTTTAATTCTTTTTGGTTTTGAGAAAAAGAATTATTTTCTACCCTCAGCGTCGACGCTAAACTTCAGAAACATTAAAATCTTTGAAAAAATTGTTTGATTCTTTTCGGTTTTAAGAAAAATTTGTTTTCGACCCTCAGCGTCGACACTATAACTTCAGGAACAAGATTTTATTGCAAAATACTTTTTTCCACATTAAAAAAATTAATAATTAACCGTAATTACATATTTATTTTATTTATACTTAGTTATTCATTTTATTTACTCAGCATATTAATTTTTTGAAATATTTAAATAGAAAAAAATTTAAGATAAATTAACCTTTGTAATCAACGATTGAAGAAAAAAATAATTTTTAATTAGAAAACAAAATTCTTTTGTTAATAAATTGTTTTTTAATTAAATAGTTATGTAATCAGAAAAATTTGTTACTAGTTTTTCAAGAGAAATTTTTCATTTTGCGTAGAAAAATAATTTCTTTTTCTAAATCGTTGATGACAAATAATTTTGTGAATTTCGTTAAAATATTGTTTCAATACGAAATTATTTTGAATATTAAACAAATTAATTCGTAACCAAGTTAAATGTTTGATTTGATTTATTTTTCATTTTAGTACCTATATAGTAATTTTTAAAAATATTTATTGAGGAGAAAAATTTCGTTCTTTTGAAAGTTCAAAACTTGAAGAAAAAAAATTTTCATTTAACTGTTTTTGGTTGAACTCAAAATCTTCCAAAAAATTCATTATTGTATAAAATTCTGAAAGTTTAAATAAACGGAATTTTTTCTACTTGATCAAAAAATTACTGTTTAAAAAAATTAAAAGATTAGGGGAACATAGTCTAGGTCGGCCACTTTTTTGACTTTTGTTTATAACTTTTTTTTAAAAATGAATTTGGACAATTAAAGTATATGGTTGGAAAGTCCTGTTTAATAGGAACATCTTTTCTGTACAAAGTAAATTGATTGGTTTAAAAATGAAAAAGTTATAAAGATTTAAAAAAAAAAAAATTTGTAGTCCAGGTTGGCCATTACAGTCAAGGTCGGCCATGTTTAAAATTCAAAGGGCATTAATCGTTAAAAAATAAAATAACATGTTTGGAGTTACGGAAAATTGATTCTTTATTGTTTACAGCTTGTAACTTAATGAAATAACAAAATAATAACAATAAACAATATAAAAAAATAAATATAAATAAAAAAAAATTTTGCACTAAAATATTAATAAAATTAAATAAAAATATTAATAAGATGATCAATTATATTATGAGTTATACAGAATTGCAGTTTTTACAAATGAAGTAGCTCGTCCTCATCTTTGCGCATTTTAAACACATAGTGGCCGACCTTGACAGTAAGTAACATTACCGAATTGTTGTAACCATAAAGAAATACGTTTCGGGATTCGATTTTTTACTTTGTTTTTCTTTCAACCATGAGTCCCACAAATTTTCTGCATACTTGCCTTGACGATTCAATTTGTTTTTTATCTTTTATTAATGGTTTTTCACATTATGCACAAAACTTTTTTTGAGCTTTTTTTGTACCGACGTCACAGAAAACACAATTTTCGATTTTCCGAAAATGTAATTGAACAAAAAGTTAGGTTACACTAAGACAAGCTTCGACAAGCATGCGCGTAGGTGGCGCTAGTGAACTTGTCCAAAAAATCGCGATGGCCTACCTAGACAGTAGACCAACCTTGACTACATTCCCCTATAGTTAAAAATAATTAGTTGGAATTAAAAATTAGTTAAAAAACTTAATTAAATTATTAAAAATCAATTATAACATCCAAACTTTTAGTTAAAACTTGATTTAAAGAAAATAACGAAAATAACCAAAGTTAGGAAGTGGAATATTAAATGTACATATATCCACCTGCACGGCAAAAAAAAGTAACCGCATTTTTGTCAGGAAATTGTATCTGTGAATTTGAACGTTGTTTCGTATGTAAGGCTTTATAATCGATATATAACTTCCGGTAGAATTAAATTTGCATTTCAAAGGGAAAGTAAAAGACTTGTTGAAATTAGATATCTCTTTTTGGACATTACGACCCTTCTACTATCAAATTTGATCAAAATTACAAAATCTTAAATTTGTCTTTTTTTCCCTTTAAAAATTGTTATTGCTTAAAAAAACAATATTTCTTTCAAATATAGATAACAATTTTATGAAATTATTTTATTGTAGAAATTCTATAAAGATATATTACAGTATTTCAGTGCATATACCTACAAAGAAAACTCGAAGCTATAAAACTAAAACGTTTTAAGAAAATGGGCCATAAAATGAGTTATAGTTATCGTTCCATTTTTTTTTGAGACAGTGAAAAAGAAACGAAAACTAAAATTGTAGTTGAAAAGTTAAATGTGTAATTTTTCTTTACAGTAACTTTTGGTTCATTAATCTTTACAAACGCAAAAAAAGTATATTCTAATAACAAAATGTCTTTTTCGAATTAAAACGATTTTTTTCCTAGTTTTTAAATTCTATTTTATTTTATATTATCTTGAATTATATTTTTTAATTTAAAAAAATATGAATTATTTTTTTAATTGTTGAGGATATTCCGAATACAAGCGAAAAAATTAAAAAATAGAATTCAAATTAATTTAAAAATAAAAATTATTTTGATTTCTTTTTTTAACTTAATAAAAATTGCATTTCTGCAGTTTTTTTTTATTTTTTTCGTTTGATTCGAAATAATATATAGTCAAAACAAAATGTCCTCGACAACCGGATAACAAGCAACCTCCACAAAACTCGAAATCAAATTATTGTTGTTGACTCGTAAATTAATTTCTACACTTGACAATTGCGTTATCTCAATCACCGAGGTCATTTTGTCAATAAAAATGTCGCGTTGGTTCCTTAAGTCTTGTATAAAAAAAAGATTTCTTTCTTGCATTTAAACTGAACTGCATGTACAATTTTTCAAATAATTAACAAATTTTTAAATTCTACTCTAAAAATTTTGTGTTTTAAACTAAAATTAACCGAAAAGTAATTAATTAAAATTTTACAGTGAAATTTATTTATTATTATTTATTATTTATATATTATTATTTTTTGGTGTCAATTTGATCCAAACTTTTTGGTATCAATTCGAACCAAAGTTTTGGTATCAAAATTGATCCCAATTTTTTATTGGGATCTAAATCTTTGTCATAAATATGATCCAATATATTTTTGGTATAAATTTGATCCAAAATTTTTTGGTATTAATTCGATCCAAAGTTTTAATATCAAACTTGTTCCAAATTTTTTCTAACAATTCAATCAATATTTTTGGTATTAAATTCGAGTCCAATTTTTTTTATCAATTTTATTCAAATCTTTGGTATCAATTTGATTTAATTTTCGGACATGCAGTTGATCAAGAATTGTGGTATCAAAATTGATCCAAATTTTCGGTATCAATTCGATCTAAATTTTTGGTATCAAAATTGGTCCTAATTTTCGGTACCAAAATCGGTCCCAATTTTGTCTATCAGTTTGATCCAAATCTATGGCATAAATTTGATCTAAATTTTTGGTATAAATTTAATTTAAATTCTCAGTATCAATTTGATTCAAATTTTTCTGAATCAAAATTGTTGTCAATTTTTTTTATCAATATATAGGCCAAATTTTTGGTTTCAATTTGGTCCAACTTTCTATCACTTTGATCCAACTTGGTACCAATTTGATCCAATTTGGTACCAATTCGATACTTTCAAGAAAAATACTCTGACGAGAAAAGTTTATAATTCAATAAAACCATTTTATTCCTACTCCACAATTAACAATACACCTAAACACTTTTGATTGACATTCCAAGTCGAGTTTAATTCATAGGCCTAAATTACAAGTGTCTATTATTATAAACAAAATAAAAATTCTACAACCACAAAAAAAGTGCGGAGCGATTGAAATTTTTTTGCACAAGAAGTATATGATTGATATAGTTGAAAATATGCGTACAATAAAGCAGGCGCATTCATTGTTAAGTATTTTATAGAGACTCCTAAATTCTGACAAAGCACCCTTGACATTGAACCGTTGCCTTTATCTGACATACCTGCAACCGTTTACCATAAAAATATTTACACAAGAAATGAAAGGTATAATTTTAACCCACTTCCTTGGCACGAGTTCTTATTTAAATGTATTTCAAACACGTGATGTGTCACATTCAAAATATTATCCGACTAGTTCTTTATCTTTTGTTTGAAAAGAAAAAGAAGAATTAAGGAAATACAGAAATTATTTATATACAGGTATGTATAAACATTTTAAAAGCAGAGGGTTGTGGGAACCGATAATGAAAAGCTACTTTTAGTAACGAGTAAAAACATGTTTTTCCTTATAATTGTTAAACAATGTTAAAACATTGCTATTCAATAGAAAACAAACTTAATAATTAGCAAAACTAATTTTTCCTTGAATTCATAGCAAAAATTTTAAAAATAAAGCTAATGAAAAAAATAGACAAGTGGCGTCGAGGGTAAGTATGAAAAAAACGTTTCTTTCCTCAAAACCAAACTGTTGAATAATTTTCTATTTCCTTAAAGTCCTTCCTTTTCGAGAAATAAAAATACTAAACAATTTTTTATGTCCCTTAAGTTTTGTACGTTCAAATGAAAAGCATTTTACTTTTGTTACTATTTTTAATTTGAATTTTAGAACAAAATATTGTTTTTTATATTTAAATGGTCCATTTTTAACTTACCAAATATTTCATCTTTTAATTTTCACTTCAGTTTAGTAATTTTTTCAAATATTCAAGCAAAATGAAAATTTCGTCCTTTTAAACAAATGAAAACTTTTGGAAAATGAATTTTCAAAGATTTTGAGTTCAAACAGTTACAAGGAAAATTATTCCCCTTCTATACTTAAATGAAATAATTATAATTAAATAATTATATTATAATAATTTTTGTTAAAAAAATATGAAATAAAGAAAAATATAAAAAAACTCGACACTAAATAAAAATGAAAATTTTCTTTCCTCAAAATCAAAATAATAAAAAAATTTCATGTTCCTGAACTGTTGAACGTACAAATAAATTTTTTTATTTTTCTATTTTCAGTTTGAACTTAGTTACCAATTATTTTTTCTTTATATTTAATCATAAAATTTTTAACTTATTAAATATTTAATTTCTTTTAATTTTCACTTCAGTGTAGTAATTTAAATAAAAATTTTCTTTCCAATTCCGAGCATTAAAAGGAACAAAATTTTATTCTCTCATTAAATACTTATTTTTATAAATGACCACACAAAAATAATCAAAATTCAACACATAATCAAGAATTAATTTTGTAATGTTACAAAATTATTTTCATAAAAAAGAAATTTAAATTGAAAAAGGTAAAAGTTTTTTTTTAAATTTTTAACGTTCAAATGAACATTTTTTTCTGATTAATTATTTTTTAAAATTACTTTCTTTTAAAATATAAAACTAGTAAAAATTCCCGTGCTAAAGCTCGCAGATAACTTCTTACTATAACTTTTTTTAAATGAAATTAAAAAATTTTAAAAATAACAAACAATTTTTAAAATAATAGAATTTAAAAATTTTCTAATTTAAATTTTCGTTGAAAACACTAAAAGAATTCAATTTTAGAGAAATTACAAAGAATTGCAGAAATTCAATTATGAAAAAGAATAAAATTCTTTTTATAAAATTCTACTATGTTCAAAATTTGAAAAAAATTTCAATTATCTTTATAAATAACAAAATTCTTCTCCAAAGTTCAATTATTTTCATAAATGTCAAAAAAATTCTTGTCCTAATTTCAATTATTTTCAAAACTTTTTCTAATTTCAATTATTTTCAATTATTTTCAATATCTACTATTTTAATAAAATTTCCAACAACAATTCAATTATATAAAAAAATTTTAATAAAATTGTATGCAAACATTTAATTATTTTCATAAATAATAAAAATTTCACAGGAATTCAATTATTTTCATAAAAAATAATTTAAAATTCTAGAAAATAATAATTTAATTAAAATGATGAAATAATTTTGATGAAGTTACAGTAACAATATTCTTATAATATGAAATAATGATTTTATCACTCGATCATCTTCAATTATTATAAAACATGTAGAAATCGATCACTCCGAGTCTTCGACTCGGAGCAATCGATATCTTCATGTTTTATAACAATACTTTTATAAGTTGTTTAATTTAAAAAATATTTGAATTTGAAATTTTTTTAATATTTAAATTCCAATGGAAAATCCTGTTCCAAAAATAAGGTTAAAAAATACGAATTTTGCAAATATTTTTCTTCTTTTTCTAAAACAAAATAATAATTTTGTTAAAAAAATTGTGATTCATAAACAAAAATAATGCAAAATAAATAAATTTTCTATTTCTTAATCACAGTTGTTTAACAATTTTCTAATTTTCCTTAGAAGTAAAGAACAAAAATCTGCAGAATTTCAATTTGACAAAATATAATATTTAACAAAATTTTAGTCTTTTAATGAAAAGAAGTGTAAAAAAATCTGATGATTTCTATTTGTCATTACAATTTTGAATTAATTATAAAATAAAAATAATTATAACATAATAATATAATAATACAATCTATCTAAAGATAACAAAAAACAAAAGTATAAACAAAAGGCAACTTCAGAGTATGAGGGACAAAAAAAGTGAATGAATGAAAGAACATTCAAATTATTATATAGTTACCTAATAATAATTTTGTTGTAAAAAGACAAATTAAAACTCCCAGAGAAAAATTTTATTTAAACCAAATATATATTTTATTTCAGTTAAATAAACGTATATTTGTCTCAGAACCAACTACTAGGTTATTTATTTGATGTAAATTAAATTTTATTTGCTGCAAGTTAAAATTTTATTTATGTCCAATAACATTTTTATTTAAAACAAATAAATAATCTACTTGTCTCTGAGAAAAATATACGTTTATCTTACTCAAATAAAATATATTCGATATTTGAAAATATATTATAAATATATTTGATTTAAATTAATTTTTCTCTGGATGTAGAAACTGGGTGTAAAAAAAACTTCAGGAATCTAAAAAATAAATTTTAATAAAAAAAAAAATGATGAAATACTTAATAATTCTTTTTCTCTTGCAATTTTATTTGCGAATTGTTAATGAACCCTTGAAGACAGATGCACTTTTCTATACATGTGTGTGTGTGTGTGCGCAATAATAAAAGTCCTTCAGATTTCACTTTAATGTTTCGGTCAGACGCGAGGAGAGCAGGGATTAAAGATGAGAGAAGAATGAAGACAAAGAAAAGAGGGACAAATAGTTGTACGTGAAGTTGTGGCATGCGTGAACGAGTCATCTTTCTCATCTCGTGGGAGGAGGATGATGAGGAGGAGGACATGAATTTAAGGGGAAAAATTGAGTGTTTTGGAGGGGAGATCAAGAAGAGACAAAATCGCAAAAGGGTGGGAGTGTCTGGCTTCAGCCCTCAATGCGTCCACGATCCTTGTTACACGATGCATTAATTAGTGGAACTTTCATATCCCGACAGAATTATAACGACCCCCTTGATTTTCCATATATACGATTTATTCCCCTGCTGTCACTTCTCTTAAAATCATTTCACAATTCTCTTCAATTAGCACAATTTTCACGAATAAAATACGTTTATAAATAAAAATATATAAATTAGTTGAAATCAAATTTTATCAAATTTGGCCAATTTCTGTTTTATTATATTTTCATGTCTCTGAAGTTTTGGACAATATTTTTATTTTATTTGCGCTGAAAAAAAATGTTTATTTGATTCAAATAATCGATTACTTGTCTACTTTCGAATGAAAAAATAAATATTTACTTGAATCAAATAATTTTTAATGAAGTCTAATTATATTTGAACCAATAATTTCAGTATTTGAAACAAATAGAATTTAATTGACTTCAATAGAAATTATTTGACTCAAGTAAATTAAATTGATAATAGTCAAGTATTTGGTGATTTAAATCAAAGAAATTATTTTCCAATGAGTAATTTTTAGTAGTAATTAAAAAATAATAATATGGTTAAAAAATGATTGATAATTAAAAAAATTACTCCGCATATTAAAAAATAAACTCTTAACTATGTAGAAATTTTTAATTTACATTAACTTTATTCTAATTAGTAAACTTTTAAAAATACTAAAAGGGAAAAAATATGTATTGACAAAAATGTATTGACAATAATACTTAAATTCTAATAAATAAATTATAGTAAGGCTCTTAAAATAATTGAATTTCTTTGATAACATGTTTAAATTCAAACATATTTTTTTCGGTTGGCTACTAATTTTTAAAATAAAAAAAAATTTTCTCAGCGAATGATTCATTAGAAAATGTTGAATAAAAATGATTGAACAAAGAACAAAATTTGGCAAAATAGGGAGAAAATTTTTATTTTCGTGAAAAGACCACAAGAGAAGAGATTACGAGAGGTAAAATATTTGTCAAAATATGTGAGTGACACAAAGAAAGAAAGAAAGAAAGTTTTCACTTTGAATAAGCAATAGAAAGATAAAATGTATATTGCAGTCCCTAAAAATATCTTTCCCGCGCTTATCTTACCCTCCTGCCGAGATAGTGAACAAGCACATGCTGCACATGCATTGTGCGCCAGTACCAGAAATGCACTTACACGCACGTACACGCATACAAGTGTGTTCATCACCATAAAGGGTGTCTACGCCCATAACACACGATGCGAGGACGAGAGGTGGGCCCTCAAGAAACCTACAGTGAGATTCCAGACGAAACATCCGATACTTATCCTCTTACCGAATCATCTAATTAGTCTTAATCACCATTATCATGTCAACGATTCAAAAAAAAAGAAGAAACTTTCAAAACTGAATTACAAATGAAAAAAGTTTACAAGTATTTCTCTTTTTGTATTTATAATAACATTATTTATGAATTTATAAATATTAGCAAACATTTCATTTAATTATTAAAAATACTTATCCTGCTATTAAATTTAATTCTTGCAACGAATTTTATTATTCATGCGAAAAAATTTAAATATTTATAAAAATAATTTAATTATTGCGAAAATCTTTATAAAAATTTTTAAATATTTGATTTCCCTTGGCTAATTTTATGCAAATTCTAATTTAAATAATTGAATTCCTGATAAATTTTTATTACTCATGAAAATAATTGAATTCTTAAGAAGATTTTTACAAAAATTTTTGTAAATATTTGAATTCTGTTTGGACATTTTATGAAAATAGTAGATTTTGAAAATCATTGAATAGCGAAAAAATTTTAAAAATAATTAAATTTTGCAAAGAATTCTATTAATATTTTTGACAATAATTCAATATCTGTGTGGTATTTTATTAAAGTTTTTTGAAAATAATTGAATTTCTAAAAAGCATTTTATTATTTCTGAAAATAATTGAATTTCCAAGAAGAAATTTATTACTTTAAAAAATAATTGAATTCTTGTGATGAATGTTGTTATCTATAAAAATATTTGTATTTTGCAAAGAATTTCATTAAAATGCCTCAAAATAAATTAATTTTCGGAAATAATTTTATTATTTATCGACATAATTGAATTCTTTCGAAAAATTATTTATGTAAATAATTGAATTCTGGGAAAGAATTTTATTAAAATGTAAAAGAATAATTGAATTATTTCAAAAAAATTTAATTTAAATAATTGATTTCTTTCGAACGATTTTATTAAAATATTTGAATTCCTGTGAAAAATATACTAATATTTTTGTAAATAATTGAATTCTTCCAATGAATTTAAAAAAAAAATTTTTAATTAAATTTTTAAGAATAATTACATTTTTTTAGCAATTCCTGTAAGAATTATTGTATTAAAAATAATTATGAAATCCTACGATGAATTTCATTATTCATGAGAATAATTGAATAGTTGCTAAGAATTTTATTATTTATGAAAATATTTGAATTCTTCATAAGAATTTTATAAACATTGTTTTAAATAATTAATTTTTACGAAATATAATAAATATTATGAAAATTTTATTTTAAATAATTGAACTCTTGTGGAAAACTTTATTTGTGAAAATAATTGAATTTTTCAATTAATTAATTCAAAATAGTATTAAAAATAATTGAAATTTTTCGATGAGTTTTATTATCTATAAAAATAATTGAATTCTTGCTTAGAATTTTATCAAACATTTCTTTTTCAATAATTGAATTTCCATGAAAAATGCTATTATTGCTGAAGGTAATTGAATTATTGTGAAGAATTGTATAAATATTTGGTTAAATAATTTATTTTTTAAATAATTTTAAATAATTGAATTCTTTTGCGAAATTTGATGAAAATACTAGATATTGAAAATAATTGAATTTCGAATATTTTTTGAAAATAATTAAATCGTTTTAAAGAATTTGATTATAACTTTCACATTGTTTTTAATTTCATTATATATAGTAATTTTAAAAATGTTTGAATAGAAATAATATTTCATTCATTTGAACGTTCAAAAACAGTATATTAATTAATTGATAACAAATGATAATTCTGAGAAAAAGAAGTTCTAAAACAATAGAAGAAAATTATTATATTTTTTTAGTTAGTCATTATTGTTATCATTTTAGTTAGTCATTTCTGAATATTTCTCAAATTCGTTTATTATTTTTATAAATATTTTATAAATATTTTATAAATATAAATCGAAATTTTTATTTATTACTATATTAAGAAAACAATAATTAAATATAAAATTAATAATATTTTATTATATTAATACACAAAATATGAACACACCATTTAACTGAAAAATTGAAGACATTGAATTTTGAATAAAAGTGCATAAAAAAATTATAAGCAGCTTGTTATTGCTCTCGAATGGGTCAAGTAATACAATTTTAGAATACTCGGCTTATCTATACTGAGCGTTATCGAGATACTGGAGGCCAAGGCTTAATGACGTTTAAGCTCACGTAGAGCTCACCAATCGTGACATTCTATCGAGTCATTGTTCATTAATTTAAATCGAAAATATATCTTTCTTGATTCTCAAGTAAATATAACAATCATTACTATATACATATACAAGTGTATATAAATGAAAAAAGTGAAATCAAAACCGCGCGCAGAGGGAAAGTTGCATATATATACATATATACCTACACCAATGTACGCCAACATTTTGTTATTGGAAAGGAAAATTAATTCTAACAAGTGAAACGAAACTGGCTTCATTTCTAAGCTTCATCATAAGAAATCGCATAACATCAAAGAACTAGTTTAAATCAATATGTATATGTGTACAATTTAGTTCATAAATAATGCATTCCTTTAAATGAATATAAAAAATTAAAAGTAAAACTAAAAAATGAAAGCACCGAAAATAAAAATGTACCATAAAAAATAAAATAATAAAAAATTAAAATAGAAAATAGAAATATAAAAAGAAAACCAAAAGATAATATAAAATAAAAAATATAAAATAAAAATAAGAAAGACAAAATAAATAAAACCAGAGAGAAAAAAATTTCAACACCGAAGCAAGTACTTTCTTCGAATAAACAAAAAATATCCTAAGCACAAAAAGAAAATTTTATTTATTCAAAGAAACGAGTATACTTTCTGCGGAATTTGGTTTATTTTGGAGATAAAATTTTATCTACTTATAGAAGTAAAGGTACCTAATAACAGTTATCTAAAAATCTATACAGTATATACAGTATATATATTCAGAAAAGTAAATACAAGTTTTTAAATTGACACACTGATCTTGTGAGATATAAAAATAACGTTAAAAGTTTGAAAAAAAAATTTTCCATTGATATGACAAAATCATTATTTATCAGCTTGAAAATATTCAGCCAATAAACAGGAGGAATACTAAATATATATGTGTGAACGACGATGACGACACTTTTGACCATGACCGTGAAAGATTCTTAAAAGTATCAAAAAAACCAGATGATATACACGCATATACATTCCGCAATCTGTCCGAGTAAAGGTCAACACCTAATGTCACCTGGTCATTCTGATACACTAACTAATCGCAACTGTACATAGTCATAATACAAGAATTTTTCCTTTTCCAAAAGAGAAAAAAATATGGAAAAAAAAGAAAACGGAAATTTTAATTGAAATGCGGAAAAAAATTAATTAAACTAATCATCAAATTAAAATAGATTCATTAGAATATAAGTTGTAACTAATTAGAACTACTGTAAATAGTAGGAAAAAAAACTGTAAATACTGTTAAGATAAAAATAGAATAAAAGAAAATTCGATTAAAGGGGGAAAAAATTGATTAAATTTGTAAAAACTGAAATGCTTTTGTTCTTTTGTTTTTTCTTTAAAAAATCTTGTTTCACAGATCGAAAAAATGCATGTATTTTTTCATGATTTATAATAAAACAATATTTGAAATTAGAAAATATAAAAAAATTATGATAAACAAATAAATTTTGTTTATTATAAGCTTTTTTCTATAACAAATTTCGTTTGACTGATCTAAATTATGCAAATTTTTCTCCATTTTATTTATAAAAAATATGAGAAAATTGTTAATTGTTAAAAAATTATAATTAAGAAATAGGAAATATACCCATTTTATGCATAATTTTTATTTCTCAATAAACATTACATATTCTATTCTATTTGTCAATATTACAAATTTTAATTGAAAATGAAATTGAAACTTTTTAAATTTTTAGAAAATAAAGGAAAAAATTTTACTCAAAAAAATGTTCTGTTAAATTTATTTACGAATTTCTTTAATTGTAAAATTATTCGAAAACATCAATAAGTTTTTTTTTAAATAAATATTTAATCAATATTATTTTTCCATAGGAATTAAGAATTTAAAAAATTTCAAATTCAAATCTTTTTAAATTCAATAATTTATAAAAATATTTTTATAAAACATGAAGATAGCGATTGCTCCGAGTCGAAGACTCGGAGTGATCGATTTCTTCATGTTTTATAATAATTAAAAATGACCGAGTGATAAAATCATTTTTTTCATATCATAAGAATATTATTACAGTAACTTTTTCAAAATTATTTTCATCATTTCAAATCAATTATTATTTTCTACAATTTTTAATTATTTTCTATGAAAATAATTGAATTCCTTAAAAAAAATTTTATTATTTATAAAAATAATTGAATAATTGCGAAGGAATTTTTAGAAAATTTGTAAATAATTGAATTCCTGAGAAATTTTTATTATTTTTGAAAATAATTTAATGTTTGCGTACTATTTTTCGGAATTTGAAATTGATTTGAAAATAATTGAACTTTGGGGAAGAATTTTGTTATTTATAAAGATAATTGGGATTTTGACGAGAATTTTTTTTAAATTTGAAAGATTATTGAATTTTATGAGAAGAATTTTATCACTCTTGAAAATAATTGAATTTCTGCAATTATTTGTAATTTTTCCAAAATTGGATTTTTTTTAGTGTTTTCAACAAAAATTTGAATTATAAATTTTTAAATTCTAATATTTTTAAAATTGCTAATTTTATTCTAAAAAGTTAGCCGCAATATTAAAAAAAAATAAAATACTAAAAAAAATGAAAGTCTAAAATGAACTAAATATTAAAAAAAACTAAATACTAAAAAATAGAAAAATGCTAAAATGAATTAAATATTAAAAATACGAAAATACTAAAAGAATCAAAAATACTAAAAAGAACTAAACACTAAAAAACTAAATACTGAAAAAAGGAAATGCTAAAATGAACTAAGTATTAAAAATACGAAATACAAAAAAGAACTAAACACTAAAAAAACTAAATACTAAAAAATGAATCACTAAAAAAACTAAATATTAAAAACCTGTAAATACTTTGAAGACCAAAAAATTGTTCCTTCAAACTTAAATGTTTCGAAATCAAGGTTTCTGAAGTTAGCGTCGACGCTCAGAGTAAAAAAAAATATTTTCTTTTCACAAAAAAAAATATTAAACAATTTTTTCAGTGATGAAATTTTTATAATTTGAGGTAAATAAAAATATTAGTGCCATTTTCAACACTAAAAACCACAGAAAAACAGTTTTTTGACGCTTAGCGTCGACGCCAACTTCCGAGTTATTAAAATCAACAATTAAAACGTCACTTTTTCTTAGACAAATGTTATATTTACATTAATTCGACATAAATTAAAATTACTAATAACATTATAATGATATCTTGAGTCCAAAGAATGTGACTCGAATTCTTTGAAATATTCAGATTTAAAATGTAAAAACTTCAGTGGTTAAGATTGATTAAATTCATATACATTTTAACGCAAATGAGGAGAAATTTAAATTATTCTTGTTGCAATACTTCAGCCAATATGTGTATAACCCTGACATTAACTGCACTTAAAAAAAAACTGCTCTTCAATATGTATCGGTCCTGGAGGTTATCATTGATAATTATATTGTGGTATCGCTTCGAAAATTTTGTCTTCAATACACTTTTCAATGAGTTACGCAATTGCGACATACATTTTTTTTATGTAAAAAAACATTATTCAATAATAATAATAATATTTTGTAATAAAGGAGACCTAAATACGTATTTAGGCCTTCTTTATTGCAAAATTATTATGCAAAAACGATTTTCACATAAAACAAATAAAAATATTAATAATGATAATATTAATAATAATATTAAAAATAATAATGACAATTAAAATAATAGAAATAATAGTAAAAATACTTTATTCGCAAGTTTTGAACGTTTAAAATGAACGAAATATTAATTATTAAAAATATTTTCACAAACTACTGATTGCAATAAAAATTAAAAACTTAAATTTTACATTTAGTAACTTTATGATTAACTTTTTGGACACCTGATAAAATATTATTGAAATAAATTTTTTATTTAAAGAAGAAATAAATAAGTTTCGATCATTTTAACGTTCAGAACTTTAGGAACATAAAAAATAATTAAAATAGTAATAAAAACAATAATGAATAATAATAATAATAATTAAAAACCACATATTCCATAATTAGACGGAAAAATTAGATCACGAAATGCTGATGATATCATTAGGTTATGGTCAAGGTTAATATTTTACATAATTATTATATAATCAAGAAGTGTCATAATGTCGAAAAAATTCTTATTCTTTATATTTTTATTTTTTTCCTATTATTATCAGGACTGATAAAATTATTATTCTTTTATTAATTTTTACTATTGTCTTTCTATTTATATAGAAAAATATTAAGAAATTCAATAATCTTGTAATACATATAGTAATCTAATAATTATTATTAATTTTAATTTAATTTATTACTATTAGTATCAATTAATTTAATTTCCATTATTGAGTGAAATTTAAAGTTTCATTTAAAAAATAAATTTAAAGCATAATTTGCCTACAACCTTATCGAAATATTAATTCATTGTGCTTTACTGCTGTGTTTAGAATTTTTTACAATCCAATAACCTTGAATTTGTTAATTACCATCTTTGAATTAGTTAATTGCTTTGTATGAAGAAAAGAACAATATTTGAGTAAATTGAACTTTTAACGCGATTCCATATTTATATTTATTCTAATCTCACTTTATCAATTAATGAATTTTCATGGTCACGAGATTAAAAAAAAATTTCTCTAATTGTATATTCAATCATTCAAATGTTTATTAATAATCAATTTATAAGCAAAAACGCTATTACTCATCGTCACATTATTATATTTAATGTATAATATTATTGTTAATTATTGTTATTGATAAATAATAATAATTATTATTAATACCTATTATTTTTATTATTATTATTAATATTACTGTTATATCTTTTTAATTATATAATTATGTATTTATTTACATATAATGAAAGAAATTGTTTCAAGTGATTTTCCAAAAGTTCTGAAAGTTCAGATATAAACGAATTTTTTTTCTGTTTAAATATTTTTCAAAGCTTACTAACTAAAATAGAAAAAATAATGTAAATTATGAATTTTTACTTAATTGAGAAATAATTTTTTAATCTACGAAAATTAATTTTTTTGTAAAATTACAAACTATAAATAAAGTAAAAAACATGTTAACTTAAACGTTCGAAACTTATCAGCCTCAAGTTAGAAACATTTTTAAAAACGAAAAATTAGAAAAGAATTATTGTTTCTAATTAATTCATCTTTAATTTAAATGTTAAAAAATTTTAAAGAAATTAATTCGTTTTTAAGGAACGAATTAGAAACTAATTAAAAAATTTAAAAAATTAAAAACAAATTAAACTAAAACAACAACAACAAAAACAAAATAACTTAATTTTGAAGCCAGAGTCATTATATTTTAATTTTCGTTTTTAAAGAACGATGGTATTTTCCTACTATTTTTAAATTGTTTTTTTGGTGAAAAATTCTTTTGTTTCTTAAAAATTAAAGTTCTTAGCTAAGTAAATGTTTAATTTTAATTAGGTTTCTTTTTTGTATAGTAATTATCGAAGAAGTATTTAAATAGAAAAAAAATTTCATTCATTTTGTATGCAGTAAACTTTATGATCCTTATACAAATTACAACTTTCTTTCAATAAGAAACGATTCAGGTAACATAACCTATAGTCAAAATGAATTTATTTGATTCAAATAATTTTTAATTCAAATAAATTATCTTTGCATCAATAATTTCAGTATTTAAAGCAAATATCATTTAAATGACTCGAAGATTAATAATTGATACAAATAAATATTTGTTTGTTGCAAATAAATATTTATTTGACAATTAATAGACAAATTAGTCGTTTATTATTCCATCAAATAAAAATTATTTATTGCAAATAAATATTTATTTGCTAATAGATAATTAATTATTACTGCATAAAATAAATTTTCCTTTCAGTGTAAAATTTCACAAATATTTCTTATTGAAATTGTAATTAACTATTACTAATTATTGTAATTTTTATTTGAATTCAACTTTAAATTGTTTAAAATATTGAAAATTACATTCTTTATGCATCTACCAAAACGAATAAAAAAATTTAATTTGACATCTTCTTTTAAAATACGAAATTATAACATTGGACTAACTTATTCTGTTTCGATTGTTTGTTCGATTCTCTCTCAAACAAGACCTCATTTTTTATTAGAATGTAAAAAATTGTAAACTTTCAAATCATTAAACACTGAAAAAAAATTTATTTGATTCAAATAACCGATTACTTTTCTATTATCGATTAAATATTTACTTGAATCAAATAAATTTTATTTAAGTCAAATAAATTCTATTTGAACTAATAATTTCAGTTTTTGAAACAAATAGAATTTAATTGACTTAAAGAAAAATTATTTGATTAAAGTAAATATTTATTTGATAATAGACAATTAATCAGTTATTTGAGTTATTATGTTTAATATTCTAAAATAATTTTTAGTTGACCATATAACAAATATAATTATGTTCGATTCAAATATATTGTTTTCTCAGTGCAAATACATTCTTTTTTCAGTAAAACTTTAGAAATATTCTTTAATATACAATATACATACACTGAAAAAGAAATTTATTTGATTCAAATAACCGATTAATTCACTATTATCAATTAAATATTTACTTGAATCAAATAATATTTTTTGGAGTCAACTGAATGATATTTGAACCAATAATTTCACTTTTTAAATTTTTTGAAGCAAATACCATTTAATTGACTCTAATAAATATTATTTGATTCAATTAAATATTAAGTAATCGGTTATTTGAATTAAATAAATTTTTTCCAGTGTAAATAAATTCGCAAAGTTATTTTCCCTTTTAGAAAATTAATCCCAACACCGGGAGAAAATTCTATTTAATCCAAATATTTCAGTTAAATAAAAGTTATAATATTTGTCTGGGAGCCAAAGATTTATTTGTTTCTTATAAATAACAATATTTATTCGACCTAGAAAAAAATTTTATTGAAACCAAATAAATTTTTATATGTAAACCAAATAAAATTGATTTTGAAGAAAATAAAAAATTTAATTGGCTTCGAGTCAAATATATTTCCTCTGTGTATAAAATTCATTTTCAGCTTGCAATCATCGATCAAAAATAACCGCGCGTCTATACTTCCAATCAATAAAATCAAAAAAGATATAATTATTTTCCTCAAAAATCCAACAAAAAGAATTTTCCTTTCTCGTTCTCGACGTATATTTATATTTTTGAAAACAAAGGAAATAATCCTCACCAAGATCGGGAATGGAGCTAGTCGGCTCCTCATGATGACCTTTGCCTTCATTCGATGGTCTCGGTCTCGGCGGCGGTGGAGGTGGCGGTGGCCGCATGCTGGAGGTTGAACTGACAACGACAGAAGGAGGCGGTGGTGGTTGTGGTGGTGGCGGAGGCGGCGGTTGTCCCTGTCTCAGGGGATGTGTTGCTCTTATTTGATTTTGAGGCGACATTAAAACCGTTTCGCCTCGTCCATGAATTGTCTGCTGTGGCTGTTGCTGCTGAGGCTGCTGCTGCTGCTGCTGGCTAGGTCTAGGGCACCAGCCATGCAAAACTCTAATGGCGCTTCGCACTTCCGCCTGCAACTCCGCCGCTCTATCTCTCGCCGTATGAGCCACTTTTGAGCCTTAAGCCCGCACTCGCGGGTCACACCAATAGATCAACTAAATTCCACGAGACACCAACATGTGACCACTTGTCCACGTGGTACAACTCAACACTTTTTGCATTCGACGAGTCACTCTCTGTGTTATTTTTTTCGCTTCCTTTCTCTCTTTCTTTCGCCTTTTCTTTTCGCCACTAAAACTGTCTCGAGACACTATTCACACTTTCCCTAAAGACACTAAATCACTTTTTTGCTTTTTGCTCAAGGAAGCATTTTTTTATTTTCCTCTTTGTTTATTATTTTTTTATTTAGTATTTATTTCTTTTGTTTATTCAGTGCTTTATTTAGTACTTTATTTATTTTGTTTATTTATTATTTATCACTTTATTTATTCACCGTTTTGTTTTTATTCACTTTCTGTTTGTTTTCCTTTTTCCCTTCTTTCCCCAAACAAAAATTTCCCTTTTTTCGCTCGTTCGTTTCCCTTTTTGTTTACTTTCCTTATATTTTTTACTCTATTTGTTTATTTCCCTTTTTATTATTCACTTTTTTATTTATTTCCCTTTTTGTCTCTTCCCGTTTTGTTTATTTCCCTTTTTATTTTTTTCCCATTTTGCTTATTTACCTTCTATTTTTTTCTTTTGTGTTTATTTCCCTTTCTATTTTTTTTTTTTCCTTTTTTTCTATTTACCGTTTTTTCCTATTTCCCGATTTTCTAATTTCCCTTTTTGTCTTTTCCCGTTTAGTTCTTTCCCTTTTTACTTATTTTCCTTTTTGTCTACTTTTTCTCGTTTACTTCCCTTTTTTATCAGCGTTTTTTTTTTATCACCGTTATTTTCAATCTTATACCCCTTTTTCATTCACTTCACTGTTTTATTTATTTTTTCACTGACTTGCAAAAATTTTTTCTGTTTTCCTCAATTTGCACTGGACACAAATATTTTCCAAAAAAAAAAAAAATATTTGGATAAAGTTCCGATTGCTTTTTTCAGAAAAAGGGGGCAAGGAGGGCAAATTCGGGATAAAATGCACCACAAGGCACTCGATTCGATGTTGAAATGCGAAAATAAATGACCACTTTTCAGCGGAGTTTTATATCACATAATAATTATCCATCACCGGCGAGATTATTTATTTATCACTTGAAGAAAAAATGATTAATCCTGTTATCAAAAGAGTTGATGAATCGCTAATAACAATATTTAAACCCTTTCACACTCAGGGTTATCACACACAGAAACTCACACACAAGTATTGTATTATTTCCAGTGAGTGAGCGCTGCTAAGGCTAGAGCGCGAGGCAAGTTTAAGGTCAATGTCGTTCGCGTGCTACCGCACAATTTCAATTCCAAGTCTTTCACTATGATTTTCTCCTCCCAATGAACACTTGTCTCAATTTGAAAAACACAAAAATCCATTTAAACAAACACCGGAAATTTCTGGAAAAGATTTCGCAAACCTCGTCTCAAATCTTCTCTCAAGGTCTCCGATCCTATGGTCAATGTCAAGGTGAACGGCAAATGAAACAGATCCATCGAGAATTAAAAAATTCCTAATAAACTTGATAAGATGGAAAAATTCCTTTCATTCAGTCACGTGGTTCACTTTTTTCTTTTTTTTTGACTCTTTTTTCAGTATTTTCTGAAGAGTATAATCTCAGTATTTTCTGAGAAGTAATTCGAAGAAGTGTTTCTAAGAAAGAATAGAATTTGAGAGAGAAAATAAATTGAGAGAGAGTTTTGTATTATTTTGTTTTCCTTTATTTTCGGGTGATAATACAATCACTGTGTCACTCCGATCAAACTTTAACCGAGGACCGTCGTCGGTGCCGGCGAAAGTGAGAGTGTGGCCGGCCGTGTGGATCCAGCGGTGCATAAGCGGCGGGCGGGCGGGCGCTTCGCTTACCCCACAGTCATTCTCTGTCTGGTGCCCTCTCTCTCTCTCACTCTCTCGCGAGCACGCTCGAAAGCCGCATGGTGTTTTATATCGTATGGCACATATCACTATATCTATATGGCAAAGGATATACAGTCAACTTCACCGTGACAAGAGAGCGCGCAACGCGCAGAGAGACCTATGGCGTTCAACGTTCCGCAAGGAGTGGAGAGAGGGGGTAAAAATGGACGCACACCATGGATAGTCGGAATACGACCCCACACAATCTCTCTCTCTCTCTCTCTCTCTCTCTCTCTCTATTTTTCTCTCTTTCCCCATCTTTCTCTCTTATCACCCTCTTTGTCTTTTTTTGTCACTTTCTCTCTCTCTCTCACCCTTTTTCTCTCTTTTCCCTTATTCTTTCTTTCTCCCTTACTCTCTTTTACCCTTTTTCTCTCTTTCTCTCTTTCACCCTTTTTCTCTCTTTCTCCCTTACTCTCTATTTCTCTCTTTCACCCTTTTTCTCACCTTCTCTCTTTTACTCTCTTTCTCTCTCTTGGAGCAAAAAATTGCGAATCTTTCTCTCCCTTAGAGAGAAAAAGAGAGTATCTCTCTCTCTCTCTCCTAGAGAGAAAAATTGCGAATCTTTCTCTCTTTTAGAGAGAATAAGAGAGAAAGAGAGAATAAGGGAGAAAGAGAGAATAAGGGAGAAAGAGAGAAAAAGGCTGATAGAGAGAAAAAGAGATGAGTAAGAGAGAGAATCTTATTCTCTCTCCCTCCTAGTGACGCGACAGCTTCTCTCTTTCTCTCACCCCTTCTCTTCCGCACGCCAAAAACTTCCCCAGTGTCAACTATATAAGTACGCGTGCGCTAACACGCGCTTAAAGAAGTGTCTCGGAGCTTTTCATGAGACATTGCACCCTTAAAAATTCCCTCATATTGTGTAAGGCCTAAAGGTTTCCTCTCCAGGTCTAGACAACTAAATCGATCAATTGTTACAGCAACTTACACTGCTATAAATTAATCTGGCTTCCATGTATAAATCGCGCGCACGCTATTTTCAACATTTTCCATTGCTTAGCGTGCGAAAACTGGAAATGAAGAAATTAGCGTCGAAAACTAATTCACAAATTTAGAGATTCGAAAAAGACATACTAATTTCACTTTCAGAACTATAAAAATACTTTTTTGAAATATACTCCTTTTTTAAATAAAAAAAATCTTTAAAAAAAACTTCATTCTTCTTGCTTTTTGTGAAAAAAAAATGTTTTTCGACGCTCAATGTCAACGTCAAGTTCAGGGAGCTTTTTTTTATCTATTCCGACAATTTGCAATTACTTCCCTATGGAAGAAGTTAAAAACAAAAGAAAGAGAAAATCAGTAATTTTTAAATTTTTGCAGAAATGGCGTTAATTTGAAAGTGCTGAAGTTAGCGTCGAGAGTTACTATTATTTATTAGTTAGCCGAAGGATGAAAAAAAAAAATTTTTCTTGCAGAATAAAAAAACTTGAGTCATTTTTCTTCAAAAATATTAATTGAAATTCATCAAAGTTTTTCGATATAATATTATGTGTTAATATACAAATGCTGTACTTTAATAAAGTTTCTATGCATATTGCATTTGTTTAAAAATTGTTTAAATAATAATTCAATTTTTAATCTTTTTCTGTAATCATATAAAATTTAGTCAATTGCAAAATTGATAAAAAACTGCAACTTTCTAGGTGCATTCTGTAAAAAGTTATGGTAAATAACAGCGATAATTTGTTTAAACAAATAAAAAATTTATTGTAACATTAAAATATATAGTATTTATTTGCCATAAAACAATTTTACTGTAAAAAAAATTAAAAAATTTTTTTTTCTTTAAATTTTACTGTAAAACTTTGATGATTTTATTTTTTTTCAATATAGAAAATAAACACCCGAGCAACTTTTAGTAGTCTCGTACATACTTTGATAATTGTTATAAATAAACAAGAGGAAATGAAAAAAAAATTTCATTTTTTTTATTTTCCAAAAGTAGATAAAATTTTGTTCAGTGACTTAAAATCGCGATTCAATTGATACAAAAGTCAAACAGATATTACAACATTACTTATTGTTGGGTTACCCCGGATAACCCTTGGTAGCGCGAAGGTTAAATTTTACCTTAAAAAAATAAAAATCTGACAATAATTTCAAAATTTCTTGAGTGTTGATAAATTAGCAAAGAAATTTTTGGACATAGTCGAATTTAAACTTTCGTAGGCGGTAAAAATAAACATTAAAATATCAATATCGCCAATATATAGGAATATTTTGACTTTCTGTTTCCGAACTTTGCTGTGGCTCACTTGGTTAGAGAACTCAAGTATCAAATAGTGTGACGAAGGTTCGCCTCCCACCAAAAATGTTCATTTTTTCCATAAACTTTAAAACTTGAACGCTTATTAATTTATCACATTTAGAAAGTTATAATCAACCATTATAATCATACTTACAATAACAATTAACGTTATTATAACAATAATTAAAATAACAATTATAATTATTAGAATAATAATTACAATAGTAGTAATAATATTAATAATAATAGTAATTTATTAATAATAATAGTATTAACTATCGTTACTATGGTAAGAATTATAATAAAAATAGTAACAATATTAAAAACAATATAATAATAATAACAATGATAATAAATACAAGAAACAAATATAACATCTAATTTAACTGAAGTCGTGCGTATTGCAAAAAATTACATAATTATCACATAAACAATTATAGAATAAAAAATAACAATTAAGATAAAAATAATACGAATAAAAATAATAAAAATACTAGGTATACATTAATAACCGTATCGATTAAAATTGGCCTTTCAATTATTATTTAATTTCTCATCAAGTAAAAAAAGAAGAGAAAAAATAATAGTAACAACAAAAAGAATGTGTGCGTGTAATAATAACAATTTGTCTAAAGTTTTTTTGTAATTAAGACAAAATACTGCGGAAGTATATAAAATGAGAGATATAGATAAGACTAATAGCTCCAAATTCACTATTTTCTTTTAAAATGAATGGGTAATAATTATAAATTCGTGTGCGTGTAATATACACGCATTAAAGTTTGAAAATTAGAACGATAATATGTATATGAGTTAAACTACTATATATCTTAATATTGTATACGATTACGTAAACTTCTCTTTTATATAAGAAAACCTATACACTTATTACGTAAGAACAATATAATAATCCTCCATAAATTCTTATTCGTATAAGGGAGGAGATGTTTTTCAAATAAGAAAATCAAGAGAAAAAATACAAAAGAAATTCTTTCAATGAAAAAAAGTTTAAAATGATTATGAATGTTATTAATTTTACAGTCGAAATTTGGATTAAAACAAAATTGCGAGATTGGATTTTTCAATCGCTGCAGGGATTATTAGACCTTTAATCGAACTAAATATAATTTCTCTAATGAATTTAATTTAAAATGCAATTATTAATTGAATTAAATAAATTTTAAATAAATTGAATTTTCTTTTTTTAATTCAATTCTTATATGTATTGAATTAAATAATTTTTAAAGTAATTAAAGTAATCTACTCTCTAAATGTTAATTAAGTATAGTTAAAAAACCGAGCCACCAATTAGTATCAGTAAAAATATTCACCAATTTTTAGTAAGGCTTTTTTGTTTAGTAGTTTTAATTTATTTCCAATGTTTAAGCAAAAATTTACTAAACATGAGCAAAAATACAATATTCTAAATTATCAGTTCAGTAATAATTAAAATTTAGAGAATAATTAAGTATAACTTCTAAATTATATCAATAAAATAAATTAAATAATTTTCGAATAAATTATATTGAATCATTTTTTAAAAGTAATTTTTAAATAAACTAAATTAAAGTATACATTTAATTTTGCAAATAAAAATAAATAATAACCAAAACTGCTATCTAAATTTGAATCAGTTAAAAATCATAATTTTGACTGATAAATAATCAGCGACTGGCAACTTACTTCTGAATCAGGTATTAATTCTTTTCAGTAAAAAAATAACTGAATTTCAGTAAAAAATATCTGAAAAATTAGTTAAAATTGACTAGTTAAATCAGTTAAAAAAATCTACTGAAAAAAATCATTTTTTTTAACTGACAATTTAATTCAAATAACCGATCACTAGGCTATTATTAATTAAATATTTACTTGAATCAAGTAATTTTTACTTAAATCAATATTGAATTGTATACTTGCTTCAAATAATGAAATTATTGATTCAAATACTATTTAATTGATTTAAATAAAAATTATTTAATTCATGTAAATATTTATTTGATAATAGACAAGTAATCGGTTATTTGACTCAAATAATTTATTAGTTTTGGTATTTTTCAAGGACCTTAATTTTTGTCAAATACTGTTTATAAATCGTGGCCTTAGGTGAAAACAAATAATTAAACAAAGTTGTTTGTTAAATGATTTTAAAAAATTTTTAAATCATTTATTACAACAACTTTGTTTAATTATTTGTTTGAACATAAGACCACAGTTTATAAACAGTATTAATTTATTAGTAAACTTTAACTAATTCAAAAGCAAAGTTACTAATTAAAGGCCACTAAATTGAATAATTTTAAAATTTATTTAATTAAATAATTTTTATATAAATTAAATCGACTTTTAATTAATTGAAATAAAAAATAATTATGATTGTAATTACTCTCTAAATCTGAATTAATTATTTTCTACTAATGAAATGGTGCGGATTCGTTTACCAATTGAATTAGTAACAGTTTTGACTAATTTTTAGTAGTTTTTTTACTAATCGCTACACGAAGAAAAATATAAAGTAACTTTAACTATTTATATAGTAAAAATTTCCGGTAAAGCATTTCTGGTAATTTTTACTACTTCTGGAGTAAATTTTACTACGTTCGAAGTACATTTTACTAATTTTTACAAATATGTACTTCGAACGTAGCAAAATTTACTCCAAAAGTAGTAAAAATTGACAGAAATGCTTTACCGGAAATTTTTTACTATAAAAGTAGTAAAAGTTACTTTATATTTTTCTCCGTGTAGTAGAAAACTACTAATCGATGTAGTAAGTCGGCTTACGGCTTTGAAATACTAAAAAATACGACCTACTAATGAATTAGTAGTTTTCTACCTGTTAACTTAGTAAAAGTATCAAATTGCAACGAATTAATACCAAAATGTGGATCAAATAAAAAATTGACCCAAATTTTTCACATCAATTTGATACTTTCAAAAAACAGTGGCTATCAATTAGTAAAAAACTACTAAGAATTAATTAGAAGTATTTTAATTTCTCTGGTAAACGAATCTGCACAATTTTATTAGTAGAAAACTACTAATTTGGATTTAGGTAGTACAATAATAAAGTTAACTGAATTAAATCATTTTTGAATTATTAAAATTGAATTAAATAATTCTTTTTTGAATTAATCGAATTAATTGACTTGAATAACTAGCAAATTAGTCAAACTAAATGAATTTTAATGAAATTTTTTTTACGTTTCTTTGCCAGAAGGGGAAAGTGATTTTCCTCCCCTCATTTTGTTGATAAAATAATCGCAAATGCAGTTGACACATAAACAGGGTTCGCAAATTTAGAATTCGTTCCTGGCAGCAAACGTCCAACTGGCAAAGAAGAGAAGCACAAGCAGGGGTAGTTGAATGCGCGGTCGCGGTTGCGCGTACGCTATCACATGGCCTTGTCCTTGAACGAGGATTCTGAACCCGCGCGCCGCTTTTATCGATCAGCCCCCGCATCCCGCTTCGACGCACTCGCCATAACTATCTATCTATTCCGATGCAATGCCGTATCTACGAGCAAGCTCTCTCTCTCTTTCACTCTCTTTCTTCACATGTAGCATCCATACTCATTATATCAGCAATAATGCTATAGCCCTTCGTGTTATAATTAAAATCTCTATCTTTCATTAGCCTACAAAAAAAGGAAAATAATAATTTATTACAATTTCAAGCGAAACTGATACTCCGATCAATAATAATCAATAATCCGATTCATATACATCATGTAATTTGATGATAAAACATTTAATGCAAATCAAGTGACATTCATAACATATACTCTTCAATTTTTTACATATTTTTCAGTTGAGAAAAAATAATTTGCGATTTACAATCGAAAATAAAGTATTTTATATGTTAAAAACATTTTATATAAAAGAAACTCTATATAGAAAATTACAAAAAATAAAAAAATTAATTCATTTAATTAAAAAAAATTTTTAAATCGTAATTTTCGAATTTCCAACTGGTACTGAAAGTTACTTTCTAAATCTGAATTAGTATAGTTTTCTACTAAATAGTGCGGATTCGTTTACCAATTGAATTAGTAACAGTTTTGACTAATTTTTAGTATAAAAATCAACTATTTCCTAGTAGAAAACTATTAATTCATTTAGTAAGTCGGCTTACTAATTAAATAGTAAAAAAATCGATTTACTAATGAATTAGTAGTTTTCTAATAGCAACACTGCAAAAACTGGTATCTCACTCGTGTCTTAAAATGAGTTGCTTTAAGTGTTTAAACCATTGAGGTACAAAATCTGTTATATATTGAGACATTTAATTTCATCTCGTGTCTCATTTTAAGACATTAAAGGTAACTCAATGCGTATAAGACACGTAAAACGTCTTCTTAGTGTGAGACGGATACTCGAAACACATTTCGTGTCACAAAATGCATTGCTAAATGTGTAAGACACTTTGAAACGTCTTAAAATGAGACACATATCTGTTTCAAATATGTGGACTAAGACATCTTATGTGTTTCAAATATGGGACAAAACGTCTCAAAATGAGACACTTGTTTTTGCAGTGAATTAGTAAAAAAGTACTAAAGATTAGTAAAAAGACTAATCGAATTGGTAAACGAATCCGCACTATTTTATTACCCAATGGGAAATGCCAGTGTAGTGCTGATGTTCACCACTGGCTTAGTACTCAGACGATTGTTCGGCGTAGTCTAGCCGAGCCTCGACAATTAGTGCTGGCGCAGTACAGAATTTTTGTTTCGCCAAAGCTTGGACAAGCCACGGCGGCAAGTGCTGGCTGAGTATAGAAAAATTGTTCACGGCGCTCTTTGCCAACATTGCTTTTTTGACATAAACTTGAAAAAAATTATAAAAAAAGTTTATGAATGTTTATAAATATAAATTTATTGAAAAAAATTAATATTTTAATTTTCAGTTGTTCATTTTTTATTCTTATTAAATTTAATAATAACAATTTAACACAATTGTCTAACTTTGTAAATAATAAATTATTTAAACAAATTAAAATTATAAACAAAATTTAAACTTTAATCTCAATAATAACCCGTGTAGAAATTTCGCTGGGGCCCTGATCAGGGCCGGATAGGGCCGACCTATTAGGGAATGAAACGCCGCGCCCGATGTGGCCCTGATCAGGAAATCCACATTTTCTTGTCGCCCCGATCTGGCCCTGATCGGGCGCGGCGTTTCATTCCTTACTATGGCCCTAGTAGGGCAATTTCTACACGGGAATTTGGTTCCTATCAAAATACTATTATACTTCTTACTATGAATAAAAAATTATTTAAAAATTACCACGTAATTTAAGAATTACGTAAAATGTTAAATGCAATAAGTAAAGTAATTTAATTTAATTATTAAAACGTTACTTTAATTTATTTTATTTCGATTTATTATTTCTAACGTATCCCTATTTTTTTCTCATCTTTTACTCAATAGTTGTATGTCTGAATGATACTGAGATATTAATACTTTTCTGTACACATGTGTCGTTAGCATAGTGGTTAGAGTGTTAGTCTGTTAGTCCGTAGGTCGTAGGTTCGATTCCCCTCGTCAGCAATTTTGTTTATTTTCATAGGTTTGCGATATTTCTAGATTCCAATCGTTAGGTACTAAAATATGAAAATCTAATCCACACTTACTGTAATTGTTTATTATTTAATTTTTAAATGTTATATAAACAATTTTTTTCTACTTCAGTTACTATATCCATTGTTAGTCTCCTTCTTTAATACAATTTCTTTAAGAAGAGAAATATTTTATGAATAATAACTATTTATTAATATTATTTACCATTTTGTTGTTAAATTATTTATAATTATGAATTTACGACTAATTAATAACAATAAGGCATTTATTGCGGCAATATTCTTAGCCAGCACTGGTCCAGTGTTGCGCCAGCGCTGTCTGGCAGCACTGACAGACAGTACTTCGGCAGCGCCAGACGGCGTTATCATCCCAGTGCCATGCCAGTGCTGGCTCTCAGCCTTGCCGCCAGTGCTGCCAGTGCTGGCGCAGTACTACGCCAGTTGTAAATTTCCCATTGGGTAGTAGAAAACTACTAATTCAGATTTAGAGAGTAACAGTTTTGACTAATTTATATTTTTAAAAAACTACTAATTCATTACACTATAAAAAAAAGGTACTAATTTAGTAACAAAATTGGTACTAAATCATTATTTGGTTCTATTTTAGTACCGAAATCAGCTCTAATTTAGAACCTTTTTTTCATAGTGTAGTAAGTCGGCTCATACTAATTTTAAATAGTACAAAATGGGACGTACTAATGAATTAGAAGTTTTCTACTTGCAAATAGGTAGTAGTTTTTTACTAAAAATTAGTCAAAACTGTTACTAATTCAATTGGTAAACGAATCCACACTATTTTATTAGTAGAAAACTACTAATTCAGATTTAGGGAGTAAGTTTTTGAGCATAGAAATCCTTGTCGGTTGTTTTGCAATTTTGGCAAAATATTTTTATAAATTGTGTTTTCATATTTTTCTTTTATTTAAATAAATAAGAAGTTTTCAGCATTCGAAATTGTATTTTATGTTAAGCTTCCATGTTTTTAATTCACAGTCATCAAAATGTCAACTAAAAATTGCAATAAAATCTGTAACATCCATACTAGAATTAAAAATTGCCTGTTACATAATTAAACTTATATTTTAAAAGGCTGGTAAAACAGTTCAATACTATTAATATAAAACCCGAATGGCTTCTTTACCCCATGAATTTTTCACCCCACTCTATGCTATAAAAAGAAAATTATATAAGAAAATCTGTATAAAAAATGGTATTTTCAGAAGAATTTTTTTAATCAAGCAAGTAAATTAAATTAATAAAAAAATTTTTCTAATAATAATAATAATACCAGTACACTGAGAAAACAATATATTTGAATCAAACATAATTATCTTTGTTATATTACGACCAAAAAAAATTATTTTTGAATTTAACATAATAATTTGGATAAAATATATAAAAAGTTTGATTCAATAAAAAATACGTTTAATTAAATTTAAAAAATGTTTAATTCAAACATATTGTTTGATTAAATACTTATTTTTGAATTAAAATAATTTTTTTCTCAGTATAATGATAATTATTTTTATTGGAATCAAGTGTTTATATTTAAATAAAATAATAATATTTTTATGTCAATAAAATTATTTTTGTATAAATCAAATTTTATTTATTTCTATGAGAAAAATTTTTTTGTAATCCAATAAGTAGCGAAAGAAAAAAATATGTTTGAATTAAACATTATTTTCTAATTGAATTATTCGTAATTTTTATTGAGTCAAAATTATTATGTTTAATTCAAACAATAAGTTTTGGTATAATAATTATGTTTAATTCAAATATATTGTTTTCTCAATGTTGAATCAAATTATTTTTCTTTAAATCAAATAATATTTATTTGAATCAAATTATTTTTGTTTAAAACAAATAATATTTATTTGAATCAAATTATTTTTGTTTAAATTGAACAATTGTTATTTAAAACAAATAATTTTTGTTTACTTACTTTAAATCGTATTTACTGCAAGTATATAGAAGTTATTGATTCGAAAAAATTTTATTTGAAATTTAAAAAAAAATCTTTGTTCCAATTATAAATGTTTATTTAATAATAGTCAGTAGGTACTAATCTAAATAAATAATTTAATATTTATTATTGGGATTATTTTTAATAATTGTGATTTAATAATTTTGATTTTTACTAAATTACAATAATTTGAGTAAACCTACACTCTGAATTTGAATAAGTAAAAATGTTTACTAATTTGAATCAATGACTGACTTTTTGCTTTTGAATTAGTAAATTTACAAATAAACAGTAATTTCTACTAATCTATATTAGTAAAATTTGCTAATTCAAAAGGAAAAGTCAGTCACTAATAAATAGTAATTTCTGCTAATTTATTAGTAAAATTTGCCAATTCAAAAGAAAAAGACAGTCACTAATAAATAGTATTTTCTACTAATTTATTAGTAAAATTTGCAAATTCAAAAGCAAAAAGTCAGTCACTAATTCAAATTATTAAACAGTTTTACTAATTCAAATTTAGAGAGTAAAAACAATTAAAATCTTAACTACAAATTTAAATTTAATGCTTACAACTAATAGAAAGTACACTGAAATAAAATTTAATTAGATTAAATTTAAATTTAATTAGAATTTAATTGACTTAAATAAAAATTATTTGATTCAAGTAAATATTTATTTAATAATAGACAAGTAATTTGAATCAATTTTTTTCAGTGTATTTAACTAAAAATAAAATGATTGTTTGACAATCGAATTTTGACAAAACAAATTTTTGCCAAAGCAAATTTTTGATTATAATTAAAAAATTATACAATTTATTGTGCTTTTTGTACACATTATAAAGTTTTTAAATAAAAAAAAAAATTGATATACACATTGAAACAGCCTGCAGAATAAAGCAAACATTAATTGTATTGAAATAGAAAGAAATAAAAGCCCTTTGAACTAATACCCTACTCTCTGGACCCTTTATTCGAGAAATGAGACGAAGCGGGTGTTCTAGGTCGACCAGTGGAGGTCAAGGCCTCCCTAAATAGGGGACACGTCACAAAACCCTAGTCTCACTCTCTATCTCTCTCTCCTAATCGCTTCTAAGCATCGGCAGTCACAAAAACAGATTTCGTTTCCTTAAACCTCTACTTTTCTCAACATATATCTGAAATTTACCACAAAACCACGAAAATTTCAGTGGCAGGATACGCGTAATTAACGTCAACAAATAAAAACCGTAAAAAAAAATTTATTTCTCCCCCTTGCAATTACCTATACGTTGTCATCATTTGTACAAATTATATTTCACACAAACACAGTAAAAACAAAAAATGGAAATAATTATCAAACTAAATTAAAAATAGAAATTTCCGTAGGTATAAAAAGTTTGTAAATCTGCAATTGTACAGTGAAAAAAAATTTGATTCAAATTACTTGTCTATTGTCAAATAAATATTTACTTGAATCAAATAATTTTATTTAAATTAAAAAAATTCTATTTGAATCAATTATTTTAGTATTTAAAAAAACCATTTAGTCAATTACAATAAAAAGTAAAGAAGCAAAAGCATTTGCACTCCGGAATAAATTATTTTGAATCAAACACTCTGATAATTTTTTGCATAATCCTAATTTTAGGTTATTCCTGATAAAATTTATTTAAACTTAATAAATATTTATTTGAATAAAATAAACATTTGGTTCAGTTTAATAAATTTTGCTTTCGAAGACAGAATTTGGTTATTTGAAGTTAAATTTTAGTTGAACCTAATAAATGTTTAGTTTCGTCGATTAAAAAAATTTATTTGCTTCGAAGAAAATTTATTTCATTAAAAAGAAAATTATTTCTTTCGAAGAAAATTTATTTCATTCAAAAACAATTTTTTGCTTCAAAAAATTTTTTCTTTTTAAATTAAAGACTTATTTCTTTGACTCTATGTATAGCAATGATAAATTTCTTTAATTTAAAGAGCAAATTTCTTGATTCAAAGAAAATTTATTTCAATCAAAGATAAGTTGTTTAGAGCAAAGAAATTTTCTTTCAATCAAAAACCTTCTTTTTGTTGGAAAGAAAAATTTATTTTTAAAGAAACAAAACAAGTCTATACACCCAGAAAAAAAAGATATACTATATTTTACTCAGAGCCAACTAGACTTTTGATTTGTTTCAAATAAATTACTTTCGGTTTAAATAAAATTTTATTTGGTTCAAATAAAATTTTTATTTATGTCGAATAAAGTTTTTATTTAAATTAAATAAAAAGTCTAATTGGTTTTGAGACAAATATACGTTTTTTTAAATTAAATAAATTATATTTGGTTTAAATAAAACTTTTCTCTGGGTGTAAGAATAAATTTATTTCTTTAAATAATAAAAACTTTTTTGTATTTGCGTATTTAAGTTTTTTATTATAAAATAATTAAAAGACAGTCCTTACAAAAAACAACAAATATTATACTCACTAAATCGGAATTAGTAAAATTCAACACGGAAAGAGAATAAATATTAAATTTTTTAAAAGTTTTGTACAATTTGGGAAAAAAATGCGATAGAGAGAAATTTTGTTATAAAAAATACTAAACTTTAAAAAGACTTATGTGAAATTTAGTATAATTATACCAAATATCAAGAATAATAATTAAATTTTAGTATTTTACTACATTTCATATAATTTCTTTTAAAAATAGTATTTTTTATATTACAATTTTGTCATAAATTCAGCACTGTCTGCTCTAATATTAAATCATACAAAATTCATTCCTTAAATTCAGCATTCACTGCCTTAAAAATGTTGCGTCTTAATTTAAGACTGCCCTCCTGTCTTAAAATAAGATTTTCTTTTAGTATTTGTTTTTAATATTTGTATCAAATAATTTTTAATTCAATTAAATCTTATTTGCTTCAAATACGGAAAATATTGGTTCAAATACTAAAATCAATGATTCAAATACAATTTATTTGATCTAAATATAAAAATTATTTGTCTCAAGTATAAATATTTATTTTACAATCCAAAAATAATCGATAATTTGAATAAAATAATTTTTTTTTCAATTAAATAAATATTTTTCAGGTGAAATAATAAGTTCTTTTCACCTTATTTTCTCCCTAGAGAAATATATATGAAATAATTTGCAAATTATGAATTTCTCTTTATCGCAGAATATTAAATTTTTAAATCATGTCACGTGAGGGTCGCATTTGTGCGAGTTGAATTAAAAAAAATAAAAATAAAAAAAAATGTTGAATTAAACCGGTCTAGAAATAGCGTGCCACTCGTAGGACGGGAATTGAGCCTCGACTCAATTCTTGTTGTATTAGGTTAGGGCCAAGATATACTGTGTTGCATGCGAGTTAGAATAGTGAGAGGGGAATTATAGGATGAAAAAAAAGAAGGGGAAGTCGATGATAATATAAGCATGAATAGAAATAAAACTAACAGTATGACATTCGAGAGAGTGGTTTAAAAAAGAGAGAGGGGGGGAGAGATGAAAAAGTAAAAACTTCCAGATACATAGATCATTTCACTCTATACCTATAGTGGTCTACACTCACCATGTGGTTTGACTATTTTTACCAAATGTGATCTTTTCTATTTATAAACTTTTCTCGAGACTTTTCTCTAGAATGAGCAAATATTTTCAAAATCTTATTTTGTTTGCTACATTTTTTCTTCTTCTTTTTGTGTTCCTTTTTTTATTTTTTACCCTTCATTTTGTTCTCCTTGTTTTTTTTTCGTTTTCCCCCTTTTTTCAACACGAAGAAATTGTATTCATCAAAACAAAAATACATAAATCTGAATTAGTAGTTTTCTTCTAATTTCTAGTAGATCACTAATAATTCATGTCATTGTTAACTTGAAAGTATCAAATAGCAACGAATTGATACCAAAATTGTGGTTCAAATCATAAATTGATTCAAATTTTTTGTATGAATTTTATCCACATTAAAGACTTCGCAATAGATAATTAATTTTTAAAAAATTACAAAAAGTAGCTTTCAAACTAAACAAAAGTAGTAAAAAGTATAGTTATCGAAAAATTAAATTTGACGACAAAACAAAATCGTTTTAGACATTTCACAAAACTGACAAAAATTCCATTCTGTATTTTTTAATTTCCTGACTTTTTCCTAATTTTCATCAAAAATATTTACTTCTTTCTTATTCTGCTAATTAATTGAATTCCTGCAACGAATTTTATTATTCATGAAAAAATTTTAATATTTAAAAAAAATAATTTAATTCTTGCGAAGAATTTTATAAAATTGTTTAAATAATTTACTTTTTCGACTAATTTTATGCAAAATCTAATTTAAATAATTAAATTCCTGAGAAGTTTTTATTATTCATAAAAAGAATTGAATTCTTACAAAGCTTTCTACAAAAAATGTTTAAATAATTTAATTCTGTTTGAAAATTTTATGAAAATAGTAGATATTGAACACCATAGAATTGCGAAAAGTTTTTAAAAATAATTAAATTTTACAAAGAATTCAATTAAAATTTTTGACAATACCTAATTGAATTCTTGCGAACGATTTTATTAGAATTTTTTAAAATAATTGAATTTCCAAAGAAGAACTTTATTACATATAAAAATAATTGAATTTTGCAAAGAATTTTATTACAATGCTTCAAAATAATTAAATTTTCGGAAATAATTTTTTTATTTATCGACACAATTGAATTCATTCGAAGAATTATTTATGTAAATAATTGAATTCTTAAAAAGAATTTTATTAAAATCTAAAAGAAAAGTTGGAAGTATTTCAAAAGAATTTAATTCAAATTGTATTTAAAATAATTGATTTCTTTCGAACAATTTTATTAAAATATTTTAAAATAATTGAATTCCTGTGAAAAAATTTTAATATTTTTGGTAAATAATTGAATTCTTCCAAAGAATTTTCAAAAAACATTTTTTTAAATAATTGATTCTTTCCAGGAATTGAAATTAAATTTTTAAGAATAATTCCATTTTTTGATCAATTCCTATAAAATTGGATTAAAAATAATTGAAATCTTGCGATGAATTTTATTATTTATGAAAGTAATTGAATAGTTGCTAAGAAATTCTATTAAAATTTTCAAAAATAATTGAATTTTTCTGAAGAATTTTATTATTTATGAAAATAATTGAATTATTGAGAAAAATTTTATTAAAATATTTAAAAAGAATTGAATTTCTGTGAAAATTTTGTTGTTTTTAAAAATAATTGAATTCTTAATAAGAATTTTATAAACATTGTTTTAAATAATTAATTTTATCGAAATATAGTAAATAATATGAAAATTTTATTTTAAATAATTGAATTCTTGTGGAAAATTTTAGTTGTAAAAATAATTGAATTCTTGCTTAGAATTTTATAAAAAAAAATTAAATAATTGAATTTCAATAAAAAATGTTATTATTAGTAAAAATAATTGAATTCTTGCTAAAATGTTATTAAAATGGTTAAAAATAATTGAATTTTTGTGAAAAATTTTAATATTTATGAAAATAATTGAAATATTGCGAAAAATTCTAATTCAGATTTAGAGAGTAAAGAAGGCGACGACCTTGAAAATAATTGCCGCTTTCCTTTATATGTTTAATCAAAAAGAAATTGTATTTATCGAAACAATAAAACGAAAGAAGGAGACCTTGAAAATTATTGCAGGTGGTAAATTTCACACATTTTTGAGATATATTACGAAATTATCGAAATGCGAGATTTTCGTTGCATAAGACAGGAAAAAGAGAGAGAGAGAGAAAGAGATAAAAGAGAGAAAAATAGAGGAAAAGAGAGAAAGAGACTTGTTGAAAAACGGGCAAATACAGATTCGAGTTTAAAACAAGGAAAAATGTAATGTTAAACGCAGAGGAACGTGAGACTGGTTCAAGTTCACGTTGCTTCAGGGCTCGAGAGCTCTGAGCTCAAGGTCGCTAGAGAAAGCCTTCCTTGTTCAGAGATTCGATAAAGACTTACATCAGTCACTCAATTTATGTACCACTAACAGATTCTCTAGGTCAGCATGCCATTTTCGATTATTGTGCATCTCATTATTTTACAATTTCCCAAATTTTTTTTCCCCTTTTTGAAAAATTTCTATTGACATTTTGATAAACTCTTTTTTGCATCAATTTTGTTAATTACAGTAATATTGAGGCAGTTAATAAAATTTATCAACATAAATTACTGCATTGAGAAAGCAATTTATTCGAATCAAACATAATTATCTTTGTTATACAGTCAACCAAAAATTAGTCTTGAATTAAGACAATTTAGTTGACTTAATTAAAAATTAATTGATTCAAGTAAATATTTATTTGACAATAGACAAGTAATCGATTATTTAAATCAAATATATATTTTTTTCCAATTAAGTTAAAGTATGTATACAAAGTTGATTAACAAAAAAATTTTTTAATTAAATTAAAAAGTAAATTATGTACAATGAAAAAAATTCCTAGAAGATTTGACAATTTTTTAAACTAATTTTCTTAGTTCAATAAGACATCAAAAAAATAAGTTTGTCACAAGAATTTTATTTAGTTCTTCCCTGCACCCAGAAAAAAATTTTACTTAAACTAAATATAATTTATTTGCGTTAAATAAAAGTATATATTTGTCTCAGAACCAACTAGAATATTTGTTTCAAATAAAAAATTTACTCTACATAAATGAAACTTTTATTTGAACTAAATAAAATTCCATTTTTTAAAACCAAATAAAATTTTATTTAAAGTAAATAAAATTTATTTGAAACAAATAAAAAGTATATAGTTGGCTCTGAGTCACATATTTATCTTTTTTCCGGCTGTGATTTTGAGACAGAATTTATTAATTTTTTTCCAAATACCAATAAAAAAATTTAATAAAAGTTCAATTATAAAAAAATAAAAAATAAAATCTTTAAAAGCAACTTCCCTTCATTATTTTCAAAAATTTCAGTAAACTTATTAAACAATTCAATTATTTTTACTTTACTTCTTTAAAATTTTAATTATTTTAGAAGTTTTCAAAATTATTTGTTTATAAAAATTGAATAGTCTTTAAAAATTAAAACAAAAATATTTTAGAACCTAATTTTTTGAATTTAAAATAATATTTTTGAAACTTCAATTTTTGAAAGAAATTCTAAATTTAAATCTTCTTAAACTTGACTAATTATTGAAAATAGTAATTGTAATTCTTTTAAAATTTAAATTATTTACCAATTAGTAAATTAAAATTCATTGAAAATTTAATTTTTTTAAATCTCTAATGAAATTCTTTAACAAATTTAAATATTTTCAATTTATTAATTGTTTAAAATTTAATTAAATTTAATTATTTATTTAATTAAACATTTTTTAAGTCTAAATTAAATTCTTTAACTTAATTATTTTCAATTTAATTTTACAAAATTTCAATTAATTTGCTGATTCTTCAATGGAATTTTTAAAATATTTTTTTAAATATCTTATCTGTAATGAAATTATTTAACAAATTTAATTACTTTCAAATCAATTTTACAAAATTTTAATTAATTTGATAATTAATTAACGAAAGTTTTATAAAAATTTAAGTATAAGAATATTGAATTAAAACTTTTCAGAAATCCAAGTTTTTCAGAATTTAAAGTAAAATTATTTAAAACAAATAATTTTCAAATTAATAATAATAATAATAATAAATAATAATGATATTTTACAAAAATATTTCCTGAGATAAGAATAATTAATAACTTGAAGAAAGGTAACACAGCGCCAAAAATTGATTGTTAGGGTTTTAGTGATGAAAATGGTCCTAATATTCTATATTTGAATCCATCTGAAGTTCTGAAACTTTTCATTTATACCTAACGATTTGAATTCGAAATCATTAAAAAAAATGTTTTTTTATTTGTTTTGCAGAAGGAAAATCTTTTTTTGACGCCTAGCGTCGTCGTTAACTTTAGTAGAGACCTTTTTAAAATTTAATTATTTAAATGAAATTTAATTATTTATACGGAAATAAGAGAAAATCAAGGTATTATATTAAAATTAATTGTTCAAAAGTTTTTAATGTGAAAAAAAAATTTAAGAAAAGTTCAAAGTTTTTTAATTTCAGTGTTTGAAAAATATTTTTGAATACCAAAAAACAAAATTTTTGTTTACTATAATCCTATAAATTTGATATTTTTACAGTACTTTTGATAAAATTCCCTGATCCCTGACATTTCCCTGACCTATTTCATTTTCCCTGACTTCCCTAATTTCCCGTGCAATATATTACAGGTAATATTTTCAGAAATTCTACGAAGTAAATTCTAAGATTAATAAATTCCGCAAAAGTTATTCTATAAATATTGAAAATTTTTTTTTATGAATCACTCTGTGAACTATAATAATTCCACAGTATTTCATAAAAAATTACAGGTCTCAAACTGAATTTAGAAATAAAAAATAGTATCAAAAATAAATAATGATCGTAATAGTTCCAAATAGACGCACATTATTTATTTACAAATGATGAGTATGTTTTTTATTCAAATAAAAAGCGATATAAATGTGAACTAAAAACACAATTATTCAAAATATTCTCAAAAAATATTTTTTATAAAAAAAGTTTTTGAGGGACAAAATGGTGGTTTAATTTCTCCACTTGAGAACGCCAAGGTCACCACCAGATGTCAGTAAAAATTCCAAGAAATAACTGAACTGACATCTAGCGGCGACCTTGGCGTTCTCAGGTGGAGAAAACTATCTCCATTTTGAATCTCAAGACAATATTTGTAATTCTATAATTATTTATAATCAAATTTAGAGTATTTGTCAGTTGATATAAACGGATTTCAATCTTAAATTTACTTCCCTAATCTCGTTTTAAGAAATAGTATACCATTAGTGGCTTTTTTTTATGAATTTAGTGTAATTAGTAACTTATTTATAGAAAATAGAAAATGGTAGCTAAATAGTTGTATGAGGTGGAAAAAGAGTCAAAAAGTATCAATAGTACCGCGAGTCCAAGGTCTGAAATTACTAGTAATTTTTTAGGTGAGAAATTTAAAGATTACTTTATAAAAAAAAAAATATATTAAAAGACAAATCTCAATCCGTTTCAACAAAAAAACAAATTTCAGTAAGAAAATTCGCAAAATATAATGCAATAAATTTCGTTTCCTCTTTTCTTGTTTACGTGCCCGCTGCAGTGATCTAATCTTTAAATTTATCAGAAAAGACAAACACGATAAGGTGATATGTGAAATTTTTCTTGCATCACGAGATTGCTAATGTTATTTAATCCATTCTTTTTAAAATATTATAAAGAAAAAAATGTCAAAAACTTTTTTCTAAAAGAAAGTATAATGTTCTTTTTTGGGTAAGATCATAATTTGTTTCCTTTTTTTCACAGACGTAAAAGAAAACTTGTCTCGCAAAGGAATAAAAATAATTACATTATATAGGTCCCAGTGGCAGCAAATTATTGTGGTGCCAATTTTATTTGAGACTTTTTCTATATTTTCGCTTTCGTTTTGTTTCAACGACAAACAACCGAGAGAGCAGGAGAATTAAATTGGATATATATCTGAACGATGCGCCTTTAGAGATATATAATTGGACAAAAAAGAGGAAAGCCCTTTTACAAATTGGAGCGGCCTTAAACTTGGCCCAATCGAAGGTTGTTTCGACATAAAGGTATATCGTGAGTTGGATGTCCGAGTTCAAGGTCATGTTCCTTGAAAAAGAAGATTGGACCACTTGGAGTGACTTTCGTTTGCAGTGGCGAAATTCCACACTCACCGAATGGTGAACCACTGTATATATACAAAAATATATATGTATGCACTTGAGATGAAAGTATGTATGTATATATATATAAAACAAGAGAGTGCGAGAGATTTTTTAGAAACCGGACCGACCGGGGTCGAGATCATGGAAACTCGGTTGGAGGGCGAAGAGCATCGAGAGCGAATGTGAGAGTCACTCAAGAAAGCGAAACTCCATTTCTTCTCGATGTTTACGCAGCGGACCATTCAACTTTCATCGCGGATGGCTTTCATCACTCTCTCGCCCATATACTATAAGGATCATTCCAGTTAATTGCAGAACAATGAAATCGCTCAACAAGCACGCATAACAACAATGCATTTTATTTATGTGTATACATATAGTTCATTTGCATTTTAGACAAACAAAAAACTCCCAACCATAAAAAAAAACAACAATCCTTTCACTCTTTTAATATTTCATTTATAAACTTATCACTTCGAGCAAATAATTTATGACAACAATGTGTGTAGTAAAGTGACTTTTCATTTTAGGTACCATTTTTTCAGGTCCAAATGATTATTTTTCATTAAATCTCTTTTAGTTCTTCAAAAACCTCTTTTAAGCCTCTTTAAACTTCTAAATCCTCTTTTGAACCTAAAAACTGCAGAAATGGATTTTGTGCAACACCTGCTGGAAAAGAGCTACTTTTCTTTAACATAAATGCTGCACAAAGGTCAATTTCTGCTCATTTAAAAGTGTGCAGGAAAGTGTACTTTTGATTACTTTTCCAAACACTATGCAGGAAAGTGTACTTTCCTTCACTATATTTATTGATAAGAAAAGTATAAAAATTACTTTTTTCGGTAAACAGGAGGTCCGAAAAAAGATTGTTTTAAATATTTCGAAAACTAAAATTGGAATTTTTTTACAGACTTATATTTTAATTGCCCTATAGAAGATGCAAATAATAGTTTTTGAATGATTGACTGAAATCTATTAGCATAGATAGAAATTTAAAAAATTTAAAATCCTCTTTTCCACCTCTAAACATCGGAATGTGGATTTTTCCGCATCGTTTTCAGGTTCAAAAGAGGTTTAAAAAAAGAGGGCCTAAATTTTGACTTGGGGGGTTGCTATAAAAATTTAATTTTGATTTTCCCTGATTTTCAAACCAAATTTTGACTTTTTCCCTGACCAAGAAGAATATTTTGATTTACTCTAACAATGATTAGATACTCAAAAAAAATTTCTAATACATTTATTTATGAATTTCCTTAATTGTAAAATTATGCAAAAACACCAATAACTGCTTTTTAAAATAAATATTTAATCATTACTATTTTTTCATGGGAACTAAGATTTTCAAAATTTCTAATTCAGATCTTTTGAAATTCAATAACTTATATAATAATTACCAGCATGTGACTGTTAGGTTCTCAATAGTAATTTTTTCGACCACTTTTTTTCTCTTTAAATATTAAATAAATTAAGTAAAATTTTGTACGAAAGTCTAAAATACAATAAAGAAGGGAAGTGATATGCAAAAGTTTTAATAATTCAAAAAATTAATTATCAGTTGCCCGCACCCACTTAATTTCGGAAATTAAATTTTAAAGTTAAATCTTGTTTTGGTTAAAACTAACATTCTTTTGAGATTTTTCCAATTCATTTCTATAAAATTCAATATTATGAAATTTCGATTATTCGGAAATTCTTCAATTAAATATTATACATTAGAAAATAAAAACTTTAAATATTTTTAGAAAATTTCAATTAAACTTTTTGAAAAAAATCATTTCTATAGAATTTTTAATGAAAAGTATGAAAAATTCAAATTTTCAAAGATTTTAATTTAAAACCCTTACAAAATTAAATTACTTCTAAAAATTCCAATTATTAGAAACTTTTCCAAAATTCAATTATTATCTAATTCTTTAACTGAAATTAATTTTTAAATTAATTTTAGTTACAAAATTCTTGGAGAATTCAATTATTTAAATACAAATATAGATAATTTATTAAATAATTGAATGTTTCTTAAAATTGAATTCTCATAAAGAATTTTATAAACAAATTTTTAAATAATTGAATTTTTTGACGATTTTAATATAATTTTTAAGAATAATTACATTTTTCAAGGAATTCAATTAAAATTGTTTTTAAAAATAATTGCCATTCTGCAATGAGTTTTATTATTTATGAAAATAATTGAATTATTGCGCACAATTTTATAAAAAAAGTTTCAAACAATTGATTTATTTCAAAAAAAATTTCTGCAAATTCTATTTTTAATAATTGAATTCCTGCGAAAATTTCATTATTTTAGAAAATAATTGAATATTTGTATTGAACTTTGTCAAAATTATTTTTAAATAGTTGAATTAAAATAATAGATTATAAATTATTGAACTAAGAAAAATTTGTGCATATAATTAAAATTTTGCAATGAATTTTATTAAAATTTTTGAAAATAATAGAATTTTATTACTCTTGAAAATAATTAACTTCAGTTGAATGATTTTATTATTTATGAAAATAATTAAATTGAATTACTGCGAAGAATTTAATACCAAACATTAAAACATTTGATTTTCTCGAAAAAAAATTATGTAAATTCTATTTTAAATAATTGAATTCCTTTGAATTTTTTTTTTTTTTTGGAAAATAATTGAATGTTTGTGTAGAATATTATTAAAATTTTTGTTTAATAATTGAATTCTTTTGTGAAGTTTCATTAAAATAGTAGAATATTTTTCTATTTATAAAGATAATTGAAATGTTGAAGAGAATTTTTTTTTATTTTTGAAATAGGGTAGAAGCACCAGTTTTGGCCACTTTAACACCAGTTTTGGTCACTAGTTAATACTTCTCGTAATTATTTATATTATAGTTTATTTAAGTATTTTACTTAAGGAAATACTTAAAATCCTGTAGTACTATATTATTATAATAAGAAATATTAATTGTAGTAAATAATTAAATAAAAATTTTATAAAAATGGCCACAAACGGTACAGTGGCCACAAACGGTACTTCTACCCTAATTGAATTTTTGAAAAGAATTTTGATATTTATTAGGAGAGTCAGAAATAGAAAAAATTTAAGGTTTTTTCATAATTCGTGGTAATTTCATAGTTTATGAGGTAAACAAAAAAACACAAAAATTCAGAATTTTCTTATAAATTCTAAACATTTAATTTTTTTCAGTTTCGGGCCAAATAAAATATTTAACAAGCAATTGAAATTTTTAATAAAATATTTAGTTCCAATGAACTCGAAGAAACGAAATGAATTTTCATAAATGGAACAAAACTCCAATTTTTCTAAAAAGAAATAACTTTTTCTTCAGCCACTGAGTTAATTTCGTATATATAATTACATGAGTTAATAAATTATGCATTGGTAAATGAGTAATTTCTTGGAGGTGACGACTCACAATGACCTTTAAATTCTTCCGGTTTTTATGCTCAATTTGAATTCTAATCTTCCCAGGTGCGAATTTTGGTCGGCCGCCAGAGTTGGCAGGTCGGGCCCAGGTCGGCCCATCTATGGCTGCCAATAGGTCGGCAGCCAAAGTCGGGCCGACTTTGGTTACTGTTTCCACCCAAGGTTGGGCCGACTATGGGTGCCAGAGTTTAGAGAACCTAATTTTAGTTGGTCGGGCCGACTCTGGCCTGAGTCGGGCCGATGGTCGGCAAAACTATGGCAGCCAGAGTGTAAAAAACCTAATTTCTGTTGGTCGGGCCGACTCTGGCCTGAGTCGGGCCGATGGTCGGCAAAACTATGGCAGCCAGAGTGTAAAAAACCTAATTTCTGTTGGTCGGGCCGACTCTGGCCTGAGTCGGGCCGATGGTCGGTAAAACTATGGCAGCCAGAGTGAAAAAAACCTAATTTCTGTTGGTCGGGCCGACTCTGGCCTGAGTCGGGCCGATGGTCGGCAAAACTATGGCAGCCAGAGTGTAAAAAACCTAATTTCTGTTGGTCGGGCCGACTCTGGCCTGAGTCGGGCCGATGGTCGGTAAAACTATGGCAGCCAGAGTGTAAAAAACCTAATTTCTGTTGGTCGGGCCGACTCTGGCCTGAGTCGGGCCGATGGTCGGTAAAACTATGGCAGCCAGAGTGTAAAAAACCTAATTTCTGTTGGTCGGGCCGACTCTGGCCACGGTTGGCCCGACCATCTTAAAAAACATTTCTATACTGCCATGGTAGAAATTAAAAGTTTTTGTGTTAATTATTTTAGCTAAAATGGATTAAACAAAAACTAATAAACGTTATCTGATTTATTAATCGTTATGAATTACAAATTTCTTTTTTTAAATTGCAGCTTATAAATTCATTTTTGTTCTTAGGCTTTCATGTAAGCGTAGCGTAATGGTTAGCGTGTTAGACTTCGGTGCGTTAGGTTGCGAGTTCGATCCCTGCGAGCGTTAGAAATTTTAATTTGTATTTATGTATAAGATTGCGTCTAGTGTTAAGATGAATGCGATAAATAAATAAATAAATAATGAATATTAAGATATCACTTAATATCTGTTAATTGTAAAGTTAATAATTTTTTGCAAACGGTCGGCCGACTATTGGCTGCCAAGGTCGGCACGACCATGGTTGCCAAAATGAAGCCGACCTTCTTTCTCATGGTCGGGAAAACTTTGGCACCCCTGGTCGGCCCGACTTTGGCAACCATAGTCGGCCCGACCATGTCAGCCACTGGACGGCGGGTGTTACAATTCGCTAGTTCGGCCGACCTTTGGCTGCCAAGGTCGGCACGACCATGGTTGCCAAAATGAAGCCGACCTTCTTTCTCATGGTCGGGAAAACTTTGGCACCCCTGGTCGGCCCGACTTTGGCACCCATGGTCGGCCCGACCATGTTAGCCACTGGACGGCGGGTGTTACAATTCACTAGTTCGGCCGACCTTTGGCTGCCAAGGTCGGCACGACTATCCACTTGGTCGGCGCGACCATGGCCCGACCAACTTTTCGCACCTGGGTTCAGGTCACTAATGAATACCCAGGCGCGAAAAACCAGTGCTGACGATGGGTTGAAACTTGACTGAGTCTTGAACGCCCAGCGTGGGTAACCCAGAGTTGGAGCAGTCTTTATATCATTGTCACTCAATATTGGTTCAGCATGGGACACCAATGTTCGTCCCATGCTCGATTCAAGACTCGGTCAATCTTCGTGAGTGGAGCTTCAACATCCAGTCTTTATTCAAGCTTGAATCAATCTTGATAGTTTATTTATTACCGTGTGCACTTACCAATATTAGATATAAATTAGATATAAATATTTATAAATTATTTAATATTAAAATATTATTATCTGATATTTTTTAGTAATTTTTTATATATATATATATATATATGTAAGGATTAAAAATGAAAGAGTCACAATTATAGACAAATAGATTTATTATAACTTCTTATAAAACGTGTCAATCTACCGGAAGATCGCCGTAGACTGGAGTAATCGGGAAGAACCGATTCTCCCTTCGTTTTTGCCGAATTGACAACGAACTCATGACTCATCACTTACAGTTCGGCCGTCCTGAATTATTTCGTCTCGAAATACATATAATTGTTTTTATAATCAAAAAGCTTGTGATTGTAGTCAGTTTCACACATACGCACAATTTTTCCATCATTTAAAATTAATAGATAAAATTTCTTCCTTCCGTGATACAATTCATTTACACATACGCACATTACATCAAATTATTTTATTTTACAAATAAATTTCTATTCTTTTTACGATACAATTATTATTTAAACATACACACAATTAGTCCATCATTTAAAATTAATCGATAAAATTTCTTTCTTTTGTGATACAATTTATTTACACATACGCACATTATATCAAATTATTTTACATTACAAATAAATTTCTTTTCTTTTCACAATATAATTATTATTCACACATACGTAATCAGTCGCAAAGAAGATTATAAAATGTGATTGACCTTTGGCAGTTGCTCTCAACGCTTTCCCTGAGGATATATTTCGTAAGACTGTATTTGTTTAATTCGCTTGACATGCTCCAACTCAAGTGGGGATTATCCTTGATTGGAGATGTAAGAAAATTAAATTCGATTCTAAATTCGATATACATTTTTCCTACGGCTCGAGTTCACAAACTCCTACTACTCGGCCATCCTTCCATTAATTCGTCCCGAATTAATTCGCTGATGGGAAATGCTCAGAATAATTTTCACAGAGCAAGGCAACAAATTCCGAATGCCATGGTCTCATATTTAAAGCTTCCCAGGTTCCGACGTACGGTTTCTGGGTCACCTGGAAGTTTTCGATGTCTTTTAAAATGTACCTATCATTTCGTAATTTTTTCTCCACTCGATATGGTCCCTTAAATTGCGGAATCAATTTTCGCGCTACCCCAATCGTACTGTCAAAATTTTTTATCATTACAAAATCGCCAATTTCGTAATTGTGCGATTCTTTTCTTTTAGAGTCAAAACTTTTTTGTTATAATTTTGAGATTTTACGATGGATTCGCTGGCTTTCTTTCTTATTGATTCGAGATTTCTACCCTCCTCATTGCAAACATGCTCTTCCAAACACTCAGCGACGTGGTCGATAATCTTTCCTCTTTGGTTCACTCCGAATAAAAGTTTACTCGGAGTGGTACCAGTAGAGCTATGAATCACATTATTTAAAGAAAACTCCACGTCGGCGAGCAGTCTAAACCAGTGATTGCCCGAGGAAGGGTCTGACAATTTACCAAGGATAGGGCCCAAGACTCGATTTGTACGTTCAACCTGGCCGTTCGCTTTTGGTGAGGCCGTAGCTATTAATATATGATTAACATTGTTTTCATCGACGAAGGATTTAAACTCTTGCGAGGTAAAACAACTTCCGCGATCTGACACTATATTTTTAGGCCTACTGTAGTTCCTAAAATACTCTTTTAAACAATTTACGGTCTCTTTTGTCTCAGTTGATTTTACGGCGTACAGTTTTACAAATTTGGTAAAACCATCTATGACCAACAAGATATGTCTCTTTGTACTTATGTTTTTATCAATGGGACCAAAGTGATCGATATGACATGTCTGAAACGGTAAATCACCCTTAGGAATAGGGTTTAAAAATCCTTCTTTTTTACCCGTCAGGGGAGAAAATGCAACGCATTTCAAACAATTTGCAACGTAAGATTTTATCTTGTTGTTCATATCAGGAAACCAGTAATTTCTCGAGATCGCTTCGGCAGTTTTCTTAGGGCAAAAATGTCCCATTTCGTCGTGATATTTTCTTATTATATTATTTTCCATTTTGCTCGGTACGTAAAACAAAACTTCGTTATTTTTTTTCTATAGACTAAACCGTTTCGCATTTCGAAGAGTTTATCCTCACTGTTTTCTAATTTTGCTCTCAATTCTTTTATTTTATCGTCCAAATTTTGGCTAATCGCGAGATTCGACTCTAAGGTATTGTCTTCGATAATCATAATGTTCGTAGCGCGACTAAACGCATCGACGTGCTTCATCTTCTCCCCGCTTCTGTGTTCCAGAGTTTTATCGTAATTTTCAAGCTCTGCGGACCACCTGCAAATTCGCGGGTTTATCTCCTTTTTATCCAAGGTCAACTTCAAGGCATTACAATCAGTTACTATTTTGAAAACGATTCCTTGTAAATATATTCGGAAACGTCTCAGAGCATAGATGATGGCGAGAGTTTCGAGCTCGAAACTGTGATACCTGGACTCCACTTCAGTGGTGCGTTTCGAAAAGTAGGCAATAGGGTGAAAGTGGTTATCCCTTTTCCTCTGAAGTAAAACAGCACCAAATCCAAGCTTACTGGCATCACAGTGGAGCTCGGTTTCGTCTTTCGGATCATAAATGCTCAAGACGGGAGATTCCATGAGATTGTTTTTTAGTATTTCAAACGCGTCGTATTGTTTTTCACCGAATAAAAACTCGACATTTTTTCTAAGGAGATCATATAATGGTTTCGCGGTCAGAGAGAAACCAGGCACGAATTTGCGGAAATACGCGCATAATCCAAGAAAACTCTGCAACTCGCGAATATTTTGTGGAACCGGAAAATTGCAAACTGCCTCAACACCCCGATTGGTTGGGCTTATACCCCTGGCAGAAATTTTATAACCAAGATATTCTGTTTCTTTTTCCAAAAATTTACATTTATCTAAACGAAGTTCGAGTTTATTTTGAACCATTAAAGAAAAACATTTTTTTAAAACTTCCAGGTGACGCTCAACATTATCTGTCGCTATTAAAACGTCGTCTAAATACGTTACTACGTCACCCGACTTAATGAGTTCTGTAAAAATTTTATTTATAAATTTTTGGAAAGTACCCGGGGCTGTTTTGAGCCCAAACGGCATTTTTAGATATTCATAATGTCCAAGCGGAGTGATGAAAGCAGTGTACTTGACAGAATCGCGGGCCATATTAACATGGTGGAAACCATCTTTTAAATCGAGTGACGTAAAATAACACTTGCCTCGCAATTTATCAAGCAGGTCTTCGATTAATGGAAGGGGGTAGTTTTCCCTTAATGTGATTTTATTTATAAAACGGTAATCAACGCAAAGTCTAATTTCTTTATTTTTTTTCTTTGTCAAAACTATGGGTGAAGCGTAAGGAGAGTCGCTCTCTCTAATAATACCCCTCACTAGCAAGTCATCGAGAATTTTCTGCAATTTTTCTTTCTCCTCGAAAGACAATCTTCTAGGTGCAAAATATATAGGGTGATCTTTTGTTAAACGTAAAACTAATTCGACTTCGATGTCTGGATTTTTAGGTTTTTCTTTATTATAATATTCGTCAAGAAATAATTGCTTTACTTTTAAACTAACGTCAGCACCGGCATCAGGATTAATTTCTAAAAAATCAGTGATATTATCATTACCCGTACAAATTGCAAAAATTTCCCGAATGACATCAGCTTCTTGCTTCGGCAAGGCCATAAGGCCCAAATTAAATTTACTAAGTGCGTTGCGACCTAGTATCACAGATGCTTTCATCGTTTCATCGGGGACTACAAACAATTTAATTTTTTGATCGATGTCATTAAGTCTTACCTTAACCGTTGTCATACCCAAAATTACCAATGAACTGTTGTTGATTCCACTGTATCCCTGATGTGCATCTGGTGAGTAGAGTTGCATATTTTCCTCCGGAACAAAACTTTCCTTTGCAAAACTAATTGGGCTACCGGTGTCAAGTAATGTATCCAATGATAGAACCTGATTTTTATTTCCCAGCTCGAAGGTGAAGTCAATCGTTCTGAAGCATTGTTCATTCAAGGTTGCCAGGTGATCAAGGTTGTCATCAGCTGTTTTACTAGCATCAAGGTCAAAATCTTGTTCCTCTACGTTGGCGATTTGAGGTTGATCCTGATGTTGACTTTTCCGATTAGGACAATTTTTTGATTGATGACCCAATTCGAAGCACTTGAAGCATGCTCCCGGCGGTCTCTTAGGTAATCTACAGTCTGTAGAGACATGTCCATATTTGCTGCAGTTGTAACAGCGCGTCGACGATCTAGATTTCACAGATGTCCTTTCTTTCGCCACGTTGTCACTCGAGTTATCTTCAGAATTGAGGACCCTAGGTGCTGCTTTATTCTCGCGACTAATGCCTTGATTTTCTTTCAGAGTCACCTTTTCGAAAGCGCTTAGAAGAGCTGTTTTAGTTTTAAATTGTTGCATCCTAGCCTGATTACGCAATGATACGTCTGATATTCCGTCAACGAGGTAGTCAATCAACTCCTCTTCAGCAATTGGGACAGCATTTGCTAGGATCAACTTTTCGTGAAAATAGTCGTTGAAAGATTCGGAACTTTTCCACATTCGACTTTCGAATTTTCTACGAAGCGTCAATCTATCCTCTCGATGATCAAACATAGACCCCATTTCTATCATAAGGCTGTCCGGAGTCATTCCTATGTATTCAGGCTTGGAATGGAACCAGCGAAGAGCTTTTTCCTTAAGTTTAGATCCCATTAAAAGACGTCCGAACTCATCGGTTAGTTTGTATGTGTCCTTCAACAATTTAAATTGATCTCTCCACTTCCTAAAATCCGCTCCGTTGCCATCAAATTCACTCAATAAGTCTTTAATTGAATTTATGTTTATATGAGGTGTCGGTTGTATAGACGCGATAGAAGGGGACGAAGTACGCATGAGTTCTAACTCACGTCTTGTGAGTTCAAGTTCTCGTCGTGTTAATTCATTTTCCCTGCGTAAAAATTCAATTTCCCTCTGCTCTGAAGTTACAGTCTGTTGGGTATGTAGTGGATTTCCACCAGTCAATTGTCCCTGTCGCCGCTGCTGTGCAAGTAAAGCTGAAGCATCTTCCTCATCCTCGAAATCGTCCAGTTTATCAGAAAGAGTGGACTCATAAACCTCCTTTAACCACGCATCAGTGGGATCGTTGTCTTGTAACCTTCTGATAAGATCCCCTTTATTTCCAGAGGTATTCAGTCCATAGTTTGCGCATAATTCTTTCAGACGGGCTACTTTCAGTTTGGTAGGATCCATTCTGAGGTAGTTGACTGTCGGGGCGTCACTCTACGCGAACACGAGACCAACTCAATTTTCCGGCACTGGAAGGGGTATCTCCCACTACGTGGGACTTCTTACGAGTTCACAAGAGGTGGGGCACCAAGATGTTAGCGTCGATCACGATTCACTCGAAAGCGCCACTCGCGTTCTTTTTCACCAACTAATGATAAGAATAGGCGGGATTAATTACGCGAGGCGTCTCTCTGGTCGGCCATTGTGGGAAAATGATATGCCACTTTTCTTTATTTTAGAATTTCTCCACTTTCAAACTTGGGACCACCACCACTTCACAGAAAATGTAATACTGAAGAACATTAAAAGCACTTACTCCAAAACAGAACGGAGAAAACACGGAAGTCACTTTTAAATCACAGAATACGAATTCATCGCGTCCGAACACGAGGCTCGCGAGAATTGATTTAATATAGTTGATATCTACGGCGAATAAATGGCCAGAAAATTTTTCTTAGCGGTAAAACACTTGGGTAAAGGATTAGAATCCCACTTCTGACTTGTAAGGATTAAAAATGAAAGAGTCACAATTATAGACAAATAGATTTATTATAACTTCTTATAAAACGTGTCAATCTACCGGAAGATCGCCGTAGACTGGAGTAATCGGGAAGAACCGATTCTCCCTTCGTTTTTGCCGAATTGACAACGAACTCATGACTCATCACTTACATATATTATATTTTTTTTCTTGCACAGTGTCAAATTATTATTTCAAAGTTCAAGAGTTTCGTTTATCTGAAAAATTTTCAGTGAAAAAAATGTTCATTAGGTAGTAATAAATATTTATGCCTAGTAGTTTTACACTAGGTTTAACTGTTTACTGAATATTATCAAAAATATATTTTTCGTCAAACGCGCGCGACTAAACACAAATAACCTTGAGACTTTACAGCGTGACGTTGCGATTGTCGTGCTCCCACCATCCCATCTACTCAATACACTCCCCGCCTGTGACGTCATGAGGGGAAAGCATTGAGTAGATGGGATGGTGGTATTTGTGTTTAGTCGCGCGCGTTTGACGAAAAATATATTTTTGATAATATTCAGTAAACAGTTAAACCTAGTGTAAAACTACTAGGCATAAATATTTATCACTACCTAATGAACATTTTTTTCACTGAAAATTTTTCAGATAAACGAAACTCTTGAATTTGAAAATAATAATTTGACACTGTGCGAGAAAAAAAATAATATATAATTTAACTTATAAAATTATCAGAAAAAATATTTTAATATTAAATAATTTATAAATATTTATAGATAATATTGTACAGTGCACACGGTAATAAAGAAACTGAATATTGTATCAAGATTGACCGAGTCTTGAATCGAGCATGGGACATTAGCATTATTGGTGTCCCATACTGAGTGACGGCACTGGCATTGATATAGTAGATTAGGCGAGAAGCCTTCCAGCCTTCTGTGGCCGAGCGGTTTAAATGCGTGCGTTGAGAACTTCCGGTATGCGTTAGGGGCGGGGTGCGTGAGTTTCGATCCCACATGCGAGCGAATATTTTTCATTCTTTGTTATAAGCGTTTATATAAAATAATAAAATTGTGTGTTGTGTTGTGAATAAAAAATGTGAACATGTTTATAAATAATGTTAAAAGTCTGTTAAAAATCAAGAAAAAAATGTAACGATTAACAGAAAAATTGTCTTTTTTTACTAAAATTATTTTTTTAAAATTACTATTCAAATGATATTTATTGTTAGTAATATACATATATTCTTATTTATATGAAAATAATATAATTATTACAAATAATAACTTATTGTCATTAAATATATATGTATATATACGCACATGAATTAAAATAATAACAATAATATTTATTATTATTATTAATAATTCATATATTCACATTATATTGAATAAACGTGAGAAACGAGTAAATTTGGGAACAGTGGAAGCAGTCTTGTTTCAGTCCTGCGTTAGGCGTCCGCAGCATTGATTGAGCATTGATGTCCAATGCTGAATCAAGGCTCGCGCTGCAGTCTGGAATCGGTGTTACATTAAAGCTTCGATCATTCCTGCTCTCGCTGATTCACTCATGCTCAATCAATGTTGACCAATGCTCGGCCAATCTTTATAAAGCCTGAACTCGGCGTCACTTCGCGCCTGGGATAGCTTATTATAAAAATAATCCTGTCTAGTATATTTTGAGGAAACAAAGACCAATTTTTTATTTCATTAAACGAATTCTCGAGAAACAAAATTAATATATTCAATAGCATAATAAAAAATATGCAGGAAAAAAAACTTTCGATTTCCTTCAAAGAGACCTTGACCTTCTATATATATATGAACCATTGAAAGTGAAAAAGTAAACCACCAGAAGTAGGTAATGATGTCTTGACCAAAAATCCCAAATAAATTATCTAGAACACTTTCTACTTTTCGTTACAACGAAATGAAAGTGAATGTTTAAAGGTATACCGACATAATTAAGATTCAAGAATAAAGTAATCATGATTTACTGAGTTTATTTAAATTATTTCATTTTTTGACTAATTATTAATTATTAATTATTACCTAATTAATAACTAATTAAATTATTTCATTTGTTAACTAATTATTAATTATTATGTAATAACTAATAAGATAAGCAATCTCTATAAATTTGAATTAGTAAAAATGTTTATTAATTTGAACTTTTTGATTTTTAATTAGTAAATTTTGCTAATAAATAATAATTTCTACTATTTTTTTTCTCTAATATTTTTTGACTCCCTGAAGAGGAAATCTTAGATTTCGATACGTTGGAGTAAACCAATTTTTAAAAAATTAATTGTCTGAATGTTTTCGTTTATTCTCCTTCATTTATAAATTATAATTTCTACTAATTTATTAGTAAAAATTAATTCAAAAATCCGTCACTAATTCCAATTAGTAAACATTTTTACTCATTCAAATTTGAAGAGATTAATAATTAATAGCTAATAGACAATTATTAATTAATCAATAATTAATCCACATTACCTAAATAATTAACAATCAATAATTCATTTAATATTAAAAATGCCTAAATAATTAATAAGTAACAATTAGTTAATCCCCCATTTTTTCGTAGTTTCAATTTTCAAAATTAATAATTAATACTAAAAACAAGAAATGTAGGTAAATTAAAAATTTTGTAACTTTATACATTTTTTAATATACGCGGTGCAAAATTATCATAACGGAATTTGAATTAAAAAAGAAGAGATAAACAAATTTAGTTGATTTGAACTTTCAAAATAATTTAGGAACATAAATTTTGAGAAAACGGATCAAAATTCTTGTCTACTAAAAAAATAAACGAATAGAAAATTTTTTGTTTTAATATCAGAGAAAGGACTGGAAATTGCAGCGTTATATCTCTAAAAATTTGATTTTTCTTTTCACCACACGCTTGTATTATAAGAAAACAAAACGTATTATTATGATAAAGGCAAATTATGTTGTTTAATAAATAAGTAAAACACTTTCACTTATTGAACTGAAAGATGAAAAGAAAAGTGACCACATCTAATATGGTGTTTCTGTATCGCGCGTAAAGAATGAAAGTGAAGGTAAAATTAGTGAGAAGAGAAGTTTATCATATTTACTATAATACACATGGGTGGAGGATTTTTTCCTTCGGGCTAAATACAACAAACACACGTATTGAAAAAAGAGTAGGAATTAAAAAGAAGATTTAAAAAAGGAATTAAAAAAAAGAAAATTTATTGAAATCTCTAAGTGTATTCGATATCTTATGTAGAAATATAATGCGCCATTGAACCACTGACCTTCATTCAAAAACCGGTCTTTATTTGAAGCCCTTTTGCTACCATTTCCACCCTATATATACACCTTCTTTGGACTCGTCTAGACTTATTATTATTGTCCCAAAGACATATATCGAAAATCAAACAACTATTTTTATTATTGCAAATTTTTATCGTCTTTTGAGTAAATATGACGTTATGAATCATGTCCGATAATTTCAATACATATTTAAAGTTGACATAAATGTCTCTGAATTTTTGAACGCTCAAATAATCAACAATTTCTTTCACTTAAATTTTAAACGTTCAATTTATTTTTAAAAAAAATTATTGTCAGAAATAGAAGGTTTTGCATATTAGAATTCGTGGTAATTTCATAATTTATAAGGCAAACAAAAATGACACCAAAATTTAGAATTTTCTTATATGAATTCTAAAAATACAATTTTTTCCAGTAGGTACATTTAATAAAAATCCCTGACTTTTCCCTGACATGTGACGAAACTGTTTTTTATATTCAAAATTTATGTATAAAATAAAAAAAAATTACTATCTGAATTTGAATTAGTTAAACATAACTAATTTGATAGTAAAAAGCCAGCGATTAATTCAAATAGAAATAATTTATTCATTTAATGGTTAAAAATTTACTTAAAAATAAGAAACGTTGCTTTGTTTCATGAAATTCAAATCGAATAAAATTAGCAGAATATAGAAATTAAAAAATTGATAATTTCAATTTTTTGAGAGATTTTAATACTATAAACTCCTACCTTGAAATAATTGGCAGTAGGTGGACTGAAGATCATCAAAGTATGTGCTTAAATGTTGCTCTCACGATGTTTTTATCACTAACACTATATCTGAAATCAAAGAAAAAAAATTCAAATTATAACAAATTGCACCAAAAAATACAAATTTTGTTTTATTCATTTATTTTCATTAATAATATTACTAATAATAATTATATATTTTACATTAAATTTAAAAATATTAAAATTATTCTGATTGTACCATTCATGGAAAAAAGATTCAAAGAAAAAAATCTTTCGTCTGTTTCAATAAATATTATTGAAAAATAAAATTCCAAAATTAGATAATTTTTCACAGAAATAAAGCCAAAAAAATAATTTCTCAGGAAAGTTAAAAGTTGATAAATATTTTGAAAATCAGCATTTTAATTTCAAAAATCAAGAGACGTTTCTATTTTAAAGACATAAAGAGGATAAAATTAAAAATAAACCTTCAGGCATTTATCTTTAGAAACAAAACCAAAAAATACACATAATTTTTATTCTCGTAAAAAAGGTCAATTAATTTTGTGTTCTTAAACTGATTTTCTGAAAAAAAAATCACAAGTCAGATTTAAAAAAAATATGTCCAATATATGTAATACACTTTTATCAGCAAACGAGATTAAAAGAAAACATAAATTTTTCTTTAAATACATATCGAGTAAAGACTAAAGAATTTATTATATTGTACTAGTATATTATTAATAAATACCATTATTAATTATCAATAATTAATAATTAATAATCAACATTTGTATCTAGTTGTTAATAAATTAATATACACAATTTATCGGATCTAATGAATCTGAATGTAAATTATAATTTTAAAAAATTGGGAAAATATTAAACATTCATTTTATCTTAATTACAGTGATTCAGAAGAAAACAGTTTCGTGCATAAAAAGCCATGACCTGTCGCAATTGAATTATCATTAAGTGTTATCACTTGAAGCAAACATAATATGCGGTCAAAGCTAAAAGCGCAGCAAACATTAATAATTAAAAATAGTGAACGTACGACAATTTTTCTTTTCTTTCAATTCTTTAAAGATAAAATACAATGTACGCTGTGTTAATTAATTTTAAATTTGTTTACATTTATCATAAATGTTGAAAAAGTTATTTTAATAATATTTTAATTTACAGACATTTACGAATAACCGTTTTTTAAAATAATTTTATAAAATTCTATTTTTATGAGAAAGAAATTAAATGAAATAGTAAAAATAAAAAACTAATTGAATGAAAAATGAAAGCGAAAAAATAATCAAAATGATAATGAAAACGAAAAACTAAATTAAATAATAAAAAGGAAACCTAAGTAAATTAAATAATGAAGAGGAAAACCTAAGTAAATGGCAAAAGAAAAAAAAGAAAAACAAATTAAATGACAAATTAACAACGAAAAGCTTTCTTTAAATAGAAAAATTAAAACCTGATTCACTGAGAAAATAAAAACAAAAACTAAATAAATGTCAAAACAAAAACGAAAAACTAAATTAAATAAAAAAAAATAAAAACCTATGCATAGGTTTTTATTTTCAATTGTCATTTTCATGTAAATGACAATTAAAAATGAAAAGCTACATTAAATAAAAAAATTTTAATTAAAATCTAATTATTGAGAAAATAATAACGAAAACTAAATAAATGTCAAATGTAATAATGTCAATGTAAAAATAAAAAACTAAATAAAAATTAACTATAATAATATTCGTACATTTTATTCTTTCATTCTGTCTGTCCACACTTTAAAGTTAGTTTTTTTGTATGCTTTTGTTTTTTTTGTTATTTATTTTCTTTAAAAAAATATTGTTTGACAGATCGAAAAAGTGCAGGTATTTTTTCATGATTTATAATAAAACCATAATTGAAATTAGAAAATATAAAAAAATTATGATTAACAAATAAATGTTGTTTATTATATACTTTTTTCTATAACAAATTTCGTTTAACTGATCTAAATTATGCAAATTTTTCTCCTTTTTATTTAAGTATATTTCTCAATAATAATATTGTTCAGAAACTCATTCTTTTCTTTTGGAAAAGAAACATTACCTATTCTATTCTATTTGTCAATTACAAATTTTAATTGAAAATGAAATTAAAACTTTTTAAATTTTTAGAAAATAAAGGAAAAAATTTTACTCAAAAAAATGTTCTGTTACATTTATTTACGAATTTCTTTAATTGTAAAATTATTCGAAAACATCAATAACTTTTTTTTAAAATAAATATTTAATCAATATTATTTTTCCATAGGAATTAAGACATTCAAAAATTTCAAATTTAAATCTTTTTCAATTCAATAATTTATAAGAATATTTTTATAAAACATGAAGATATCGATTGCTCCGAGTCGAAGACTCGGAGTGATCGATTTCTTCATGTTTTATAATAATTAAAGATGACCGAGTGATAAAATCATTGTTTTATATTATAAGAATATTATTACAGTAACTTTTTCAAAATTATTTTCATCAATTCAAATCAATTATTATTTTCAACAATTTTTAATTATTTTTTATGAAAATAATTGAATTCCTTAAAAAAAATTTATTATTTATAAAAATAATTGAATTATTGTGAAGGAATTTATAAAAAATTTGTAAATAATTGAATTCCTGAGAAATTTTTATTATTTATGAAAATAATAATTAAATGTTTGGGTACTATTTTTGTGAATTTGAAATTGATTTGAAAATAATTGAACTTTGGGGAAGAATTTTGTTATTTATAAAGATAATTGGAATTTTGACGAGAATTTTTTTTTTAAATTTGAAAGATAATTGAATTTTATGAGAATAATTTTATCACTCTTGAAAATAATTGAATTTCTGCAATTATTTGTCCTTTTTCCAAAATTGGATTTTTTTAGTGTTTTGAACAACCATTAGAATTACAAATTTTTAAATTCTATTATTTTTAAAATTGCTAAATTTACCCTAAAAATTTATCCCTAAAAAGAATTGTTGCTAGTGATAAAATAAAAACGAAGAACAAATTAAATGGAAAAATAAAAAAGCTAATTTATTTATTTCATCATATAAACGAGCTCTTAGCTTTAATTAAATAGAAAAAATTAAAACCTTAAAAAAATAAAATCAAAAAGCTAATCAAACAAAAAAATAAAAATAAAAAACCAAATTAAGAAAAATCCAAATATCCACAATAATTAGTTGACCCAAATTATCAATTATTAACGAGATGTTAAATTTAAATGCTTTTATAATTACTTTCACGTATATATATGTTATTGAATAAAGACGAATATTTATCAACGCAGTGATAATTTTTGTATTAACATTGAAACTGGGCACGGTCGCATGAAGGACATTTCATTTCTGATACCTTATCTCAAAGCATCTTTGCGTTTCATTTAAATTCTTCTTTTTATTTCTGATTTTTTGAAGAAAAAAAATTGTGAAACACAGAGAATAAATTGAAGAAAATAAAAAATGTTTTCCTTTTTTATTTTTTCAAAAAAAGAAAATATAAAAATAAGCTGCAAATTGCGAAATTCGTAAAAGAAAAAAAATTACAAAATTTCTAAAGAAAAAAAAAAATGTTTACAACAAATATGTTTGTATGATAAACAAAAAAAGATATTGGAATTGAAATAATTGTTATATTGCTCATAATATCTGCGTCAATCTCAAAATTAAACGATGACATTGAATTTGCAATGACTGCAAAATTTAATCAGTCGGTGAACTTGTGCATTTGTGCTGCATTATTTCCAGGTAATAACAAGCATTGAAGGTTACCATTATATTGCAAAGAATGCGATTAATATCGTTTTTTTAAAAAATTACAATATCGGAAATGTACTGCAGTTCAATTGTCGTTGAAATTTTTAAATTTCACTTTTATTATCGAATAATTTATTGGTGGTTTCGCGTTAATTTTATTAGAGAATTATAATTGACGAATCACATACGGAGTGATTACAAAGTTCATAATTAGATAAAAATCTTCTTTTTGTTCAATTACTTTTTCAATTAATTGGAATAGTAGGTAAAAAATTTTTTACACGAATACATTCGGACAAGTAGTTTTTTAATATAAAAATTACTCCAACGTTTCGAAATCAATACGATTTCCTCTTCAAGTAGTCTACAAAATAATACAGAAAACAAAAAATAAAAATAATTAATTTTTTTTAATTAAGATTTTAAGAATTGTTTCTAATTTCATTAAATTTGAAAATGTTTAAAAAACAATATTATTTTGATTCTCTTGAAAAATTTTTGTTAGTAAAAACATTCGATAAATAAAATTCTCTATAATCGTAATTTTTCATTGAGATTCAATTTATCGAGAGACAACAGCTGTACTATGCTGTTTTATATTTACAGTATAGACTCTCGATAAATTGAATCTCAAGAAACAAAAAAAAAAAATTTATCGACTGTAATTTTAATAGGTATATATAAATATTATATAAATATTTATTTTACTTTATTTATTTTTTAATTTTATTTTAATTTTCTATTTTTATTTATTTTTAATTTGATACATACGTCCATATAATGACAAGAGTATCTAAGAGCGAACATCGACTTGAACAACAGTCAAGGTCTGAGGTTATTTATCCTTATTACACAAATCTAAAAGACATGGAAAGTTGTATGACAGTGAATTAATCATTAAATCCCAATATCGGACAAATTTATGTCAAAAAAGATTTTCAACTTTTTTATTTATAAAAAATCAAAAAAGAAAATTTTGTATATACTCTGAAAAAACATTTATCTAATTCAAATAATCGATGTCTGTTATCAAATAAATATTTACTTGAATAATTTTTATTTTAAATAAGTTTTGTTTCAAACCATTTCTATTTTAAATAATTTTTATTTCAAACAATTTTTATTTAAAATATAGAAATTGTAATTAACCAACCAGTGATTTCAGTCATCAAAGCAAATACTATTTAAATGACTTCTTAAAATACAGATTATTTGATAGAAATAAATATTTATTCAATACAAATAAATATTTGTCATCAAGAAACTAAACATCTAACTAAAAATTTAAAAAAATAATTGCATAGAAAAATTAATTGTTTCAAATAACTCATAATTTTTGTTTAGGGCTTATAGTTTACCTATTAGTTCCCTAATAGTTTAATTATTTTTCTCAAATAATTGGTTTTTTCATATAAATGAATTATTTGAAAAAACAAATTATTAATTCTAAATTAATTGAACAAATTATTTGAGAAAAATAAATATGTAATTTCAAATAATTCACTATTTTCGTTTCAATAAATTATATACTTGATCAAAATATATTCTCTTTGTTTTTATAAAATAATATACATTAGCAATAATAATTCATAGGCACATTATTTGCATTAAATAATTTATAGTTTAATTGAATCTATAGAAGAAATTAATTATGATAAATAATTTTTGTTTAAATATTAAATATAAATAAATAGTATGAGTGAAATATTAATTACTTAGCTAAATATTTGATAAATATTTGACTCAGAACCAACTAGACTTCTTATTCGTTTCAAATAAAAATAAAAAAATAAGAAATAAAAATTTACTTTAAATAAACATTTAAAACAATTATTTTAAATAAATTTTATTCAGATAAAATTTTTCTTTGTGTGTAAAAATATAGTATTATGGTAATAGTATTGTAATACACTAATAAAATTTATTTGACTCAAATAATTGACTACTTGACTATTATCAATTAAATATAATTAGTTAAATCAAATAGGAATTTTTTTGTTTGATTCAAGTAATTTTTTTTCAGTGTAATAATAATAATAAAAATAAAAATAGTAACAATAATATATAATAGTATAGTAATGTTAAAATCATGAAAGAATGAATAAATTAGCTCTATAATGAGAAAAATCTGTCACTATTTATTTTTGTCGAATGATTAATGGGAAAATCTGATTTTGATCCTAGTGCGTGAAAAACAAGTGGGAGAGAAAATTTACTATCTTGGGAAATAGATTTATGTTGTTCATTCGAGTACCATACAAAACTGTAATCCCCCCCTGATCGTAACTAAACTATAACGTTTTGTGGACAAGGTCGTAGACGTATTTTGGGTAGGTCAGGAATCCAAAAATAACTGCATCCATACACAAATAGTGAGTAGCCGGATATGACATCATCCAATACGAGCAAACGTGCCACATGATCACTCACTTTTCGTCCTCTCCCCCTTTGTATAGAAAATAATACAATACGCAGTGTTTTCCATGTTTAAAATAAGGATCATTTAGCGGCATTTTTTCTGCCCCTCTCTCCCTGTAAGTGTTACATATTATAATTCTAACAGCCACTAATAGAGAAAAATACAAAATATATAAAAAATTGAAAAACTCTATTATTGTATAAAAAAAATTGACTTGAATCAAATAAATATTTACTTGAGTCAAATAAATATATTGACTTGAATCAAATAAATATTGACTTGAATCAATTAAATATTTACTTGAATCAAATATATTTTATTTAAGTCAAATAAAATGTATTTGAATCAATAATTTCAGTATTTGAAGCAAACACCATTTAATTGACTTAAAATGAAAATTATTTGATTCAAGTAAATATTTATTTGTTAATAGACAAGTAATCGGTTATATGAATGAAATAAATTTTTTCCCAGTGTTTAACATTTAGAATTAAATAAATTTTTCATAGTATTATATTAAAAATGAGAAATTATTTTTCAGAAAGGAAAAAACCAACAAAGTTCTTAAACATTTTTTCATAAAATATTTTTTGCAAAGTTCTTGGTAAATTTGAGTTTTACAATTATATGAAAAGTACACAGTGTATGAAATTTACACGAGAGTTAAAGTCTGTTTAAAAAGGTGCTGGCTTATCGAAAAAGTAAAGTTTCAAAAAAGGTTGACATGCAAGCGATGAAATGCATAGGTAAGAAAAATAATCTGCTCTTTAGTCAACAGAAAAGTCGAGGGTATACAACTTTTGTATTCGCACACAATGCATGTTATCTCTATCAAAAGTAGATAGGGCTCCACGTAAGGAAAAAAAGGGTTATTAACGTTCCAACTAATTTGAAAAATCTAACTAATAAAAAATTCAGTTCATGTTAAATAAAAATAAACTAACAAAAATACAATTTGTACTATTTCTTCATTTTGTTTAGTAATTTTCTAAAACATTTAGAGAGCGAAGAAAAATTTCGTTCATTTGAATGTTCAAAATTTTTCGCAAAATTGAAATTTTTAAAAGTAATTAAATTCTTTCGATAAATTTTATTAAAATTGTATTGAAAATAAGGGAAGAAGTCAAAGAATTATTATTTACAATAAAATAGTTCAATTCGGGGGAGATTTTTATTAAAAGTTTCGAAAATAATTGAATTGTTTCGAAGAATTTTATTAAAATAAATGAAAATAATTGAATTTTTTTGGAAAAATATTATTAAAACTTCTTAAAATAATAATAAATCTTTCTAAACTTTAATTAGTAAAAATTAAAAATCACTCAAATTATAAATCCAAACAAAATAACAGCACAATATTTAATTAGTAAAAATGTTTACTGTAATTTGAATTAGTGACTAACTTTTTGCCTTTGAATAAGTAAATTTTACTGACAAATTATAGTTGGAATTATTTCTTATTAGTAAAAATGTTTACTAATTTGAATTAGTTACTAACTTTTTGCTTATGAATTACTAAATTTTACTAATAAATTCGTAGAAGTTATTACTTATTAGTAAAAATGTTTACTAATTTGAGTAAAATTAGCAATTTTAAAAATAATAGGATTTACAAATTTTTAATTTAAATTTTTGTTGAAAACACTATAGAGGAAAACACTAAAAACATTCAATTTTAGAGAAATTACAAATAATTGCAGAAATTCAATTATTAATATGTTCAAAATTTAAAAAAAATTTCTCGTCAAAATCTCAATTAATTATTATCTTTAGAAATAATTAAATTCTTCTCCAAAATTCAATAAATTATTTTCAAAAATTTTAATAAAATTCTTGTCAAAATTTCAATTATCTTCAAAAATTTTTCTCATTTCAATGATTTTCAGTATCTACTATATTTAAATAAAATTTTCCAAAAAGAATTCAATTAAAAAATATTAAAAAATATTTTAATAAAATTGTACCTACACAAACATTTAATTATTTTCATAAACAATAAAAATTTCACATGAATTCAATTATTTACAAAATTTTTTTATAAATTTCTTCGCAATAATTCAATTATTTTCATAAATATTAAAATTTTTTTTATGGAATTCAATTATTTTTATAAAAAATAATTAAAAATTCTAGAAAATAATAATTGAATTGAAATGATGAAAATAATTTTGAAGTATTTACAGTAACAATATTATTATAATATAAAATAATTATTTTATCACTCGTTAATTATTAATTATTATAAAACATGAAGATATCGATCGATGTTTTACAACAATACTTTTATACGTTATTGATGTTTTTAAATAATTTCGCAAATAAAGAAATTCGTAAATAAATGTAACAGAAAATGCCAAAAATTAAATAATATAATTTTTTTTAAATTTTCTAATTTCAAATACTTATTATTTTATTATAAATCATGAAAAAATACCGGCATATTTTCGATCTGTTAAACAATATTCAAAAAAAAAAAAAAACTAAAGCATACACAAAAACTAACTATTCAAAATGTGGACAGACAGAATGAAACACTGAAATACGAAGATTATTATAGTAAATAAATAAAATATTGATCAATAATGTCAAAAATATCACAATTTTCGAAATAAACTAGGAAAATCTCCACATTTTCCAATATGTCTGGATTAAAGAAAGCTCTCGTGCAAGTTTTTCGAAAAAGTCGCTGAGAGACGCGAATAGAAAAAAAATTCGCGGATTCAGTATTTGCATGGACCATCATCCCCCGAAAAATCTCCATCCCAGTCGGAGTCATACACTCACACAGAAAAAAAAAAAAAAAAGTGTCTCGGTACACATCGAGGACCGGAAGTCTAGTCTTGGCTAAATGTGGGGGTTGCTATGGTAATACACTCCCCAGTAAAGGTCTCCCCTCTCCTCCCTCTCCTCATCTCCTTCAGCAACCTCTCAAACCCGACATTCACCCCTACAAGTCGGTGTATGACCCCGACCTTTCAGGTGGATAACCTCTACTGCATCATGTTGCGCGCGCACTCGCGAATCTCGTGTTGTCGCGACGGCCAACCCTCCGCCGCGCCGACAATGCGGGGGTGGAATGAGTTTTAAAGGGTTTGAGGCGACGAGCAAAATGCAAGTGTTTCTCTCGTCGGTCTACTTGGGGGTTGACTGAAATCGATTCTTGAGGGAATTTGCCTCTTGGTCTTGAAACTTCACTGGGCGTCGCGACGCGACGTCGACTCAATTTTTTTTTCAGGTTCAATGGTAATAAATATAATTTTAGATTGTAATTTTTAAATGATTTTCGCTGCAATTGAAATTCTCCATTCAATAAACATAAACAGGGTTGGCACAAAAATTTAATTTTGTTATTCCCTCACTTTTCCCTGACTTACAGAGAAAATTTTTACATTTACCCTGATCCTAAAGAATATTCTGATTCACTCTAAAAGTTGTTAGATACTCAAAAAAAATCCTCTATTATAAAGGACGACGCACAAAAAGTACATAAATTAGTTTCCGGTCAAATTTGTTAATATTTATTGGTTATATTTGTTCCAAATTACTTTAACTCAAACATAAATCTAAAATACAAAACAAATTTGACCGGGAACCAAATTATGTACTTTTTGTGTGGGGTTCTTTATTTGCGAATTTCTTAAATTGTAAAATTATTCAAAAACATCAATAACTTAATTTTTTAAAAAATATTTAATCATTATTTTTCGATAGGAATTAAAATTTTCAAATTCAAACCTTTTAAAATCTAATAATGTATAAGGATATTATTATAAAACATGAAGGAAACGATCACTCCGACTCTTCGACTCTTTCGACTCCATTTCTTCATGTTGTATAATAATAATTACAGATGACTGAGTGATAAAATCATTATTTCATATTTTTTTAAAATATTGTTACTGTAATTACTTCAAAATTATTTTCATCATTTCAATTTAATTATTATTTTCTAGAATTTTTAATTAACATTCTTCTTTAAATCAAATACTTTTAATAATTTTTAAAAAAGTTATCTTTGAGAATTTCCAAATAGGGGAGAGTGGGGCAAAATGGGGTACCTTTTTGAAATTGGCTGTTTACAGAGAACCAAACGAATAAATCGATTCAGCTAAACTTCAGAATTCTTCTTTGTACACTTAGCTTTGAGGAAATTATGATAATAGCGGAGAAAAAAATTTTTGAAAGAACTTATATCGTATTTTCTGAGAAAGTGCTAAAATCCCATTTTGCCCCACCCGTGGGGCAAAATGGGGTGTCATCAAATAACTATACAAAACATGGAATATTTTTTCAAAATTCATTAAATTCTTGTTGTATGAGAATATAAATACAAACAAAAAGTAGGATTCTTTATTACTATGAAAAAACAAGTAATATTTATTGGAATTTAACAAAAAAAACATGGATATTGAAAAATATCGATATATCGATAATGAAACATCGATAGTATAAATGCCTCGAAGCAAAAATATCGATTCTTCTGCAGGAAACCTTTAAATATGCATAATATAATGTTTTTAAATAGTTTTAGTGAAACGGCGTAGCTTCCGGCATGCCCCACACTTAGGTACCCCATTCTGCCCCACACTGCATATTAAAACAAAATGCAATGTTTACAAGTTATTGTAAACAATTAAACAATCTATTCTATTGGAAATTACTCTAGAATAAGTACTAAAAAAGATCCCACACTTGCCAAATTAAATGCATTATCCCAAAAAGTTTGGAGAGCACTTTAATTTTGAAAAAAATTCATATTTTTTTTGCTTAAAACTTAAAAGTTGTATAACTTTCAAAAAAAAATTTTCTTTGGAGTGTCTTTATAATTAATAACAGTTTCTTATCAACATTAATGATATATGTCGAGGAAAAAAAAATTAAAAGTACCTATCATGGAAAAACAGAGGTACCCCATTTGACCCGCCTACCCCATTTTGCCCCACTCTCCCCTACATTTGCTTACAATTCAATTTTACGAAATTTCGATTATTCGAAAATTCTTCAATTAAATAATATTAGAAAATAAAAGCTTCAAATAATTTAAAAAAAAATTAAATTCAACCTTTTAAAAAAACTTAATTTCACAGAATTATTAGTTAAAAGAATGAAAAATTCAGATTTTCAAAGATTTTAATTTGAAACGTTTTCAAAATTCAATTATTGTTCTAAATTCACGCCATAATGATTTAAATATTGAATTATTATCTAAAATTTTAACTGAAATTCATTTTTAAATTAATTTATATTAAAAAATCTGTCCGCGCAAGCGCGGACACATTCTCATCCGCGCTTCGCGCGGGGGCTCGCTTCGCTCGCAAGTTTCAGCGCGCCTCGGGGCGCGCAATTATTGATCGTCGCGCTTCGCGCTCCGGCGATTATTTCGCACGTCGCGCTTCGCGCTCCGTGTGTTGTTGCGCGCTTCGCGCGCAAATGGCTCGCTTCGCTCGCCGGGGTCTGCAACTGTTGTGCATTATTTATGTTCTTGTTTCCTATTATATGTTTCATAAAACAGTTTTTTTTTTCTTAAAGTTACTACGACTTTAAGGATTACATTCTCATCACATGTTTTAGTTTGCTGATGATTGCGATATTAAGTGAATTTAAATGTATATTTTTGGTTTTGATGATTAAAATTGTAAAGTTATTTTTAATTATACTAACTCTCTTAGTAAAAACATGATTTGCAGAAGCAGCTAAAATATTTTTAAAGAATTAGTATCAAATTTTTTGTGTAGTGTAGACCGGAGCGTAATGACTAACTTTTCACTCTTTGTTTATTTACTTAGACATTTTTGTTTTAATTAAGTGTTTATCTCCTAGAAAAGTTACTCTGGTATATTACTTTCTCATGTGATGAGAATGAAAAAAACCATTTCCAACAAGATAGGACCAAAAATTGAAATGTAAAAAGGGGTCACACCAGCACAACTGTATTAAAAAAATTTCATTGATTTTCTAAAATGTTATATCTTTTATGAATATATTTTAGTTATAACATTTTAAAAAACCAATAAAATTTTTTTAACCCAGTTGACCTCGCCTGACCCAAAAACTTAAAAAAAATTAAGTTTCTATGAAAAAATGTTGTAGAGAAAAGTTGTTTGTATTTTTCTAATCGAAAATAATATAAAATTAAAAATATTGAAATTTGAAAAAATTGAATTTTCAAAATTTTGAAACTACTGTAGTTTGTGTAGTTTTCGACGAAAATGGCTGGCTAACGAACTCGATCTGTATTTTAACAGTAACTTTGTGCATGCAAAGTTGCAAGTTGATGCAATAAGTTTTTCAAGAGTTATCGTAGGGACACCATTGTGTCTACAGACAGACACGAAGACAGACATACAGACAGACACTTTTTCTAGACCATGTTTAACAGACTCAGGGGACTCCAAAACGTCGAGATTTCAAGAAATTAGCGAAAGTCAATTTTCGACCAAAACTAATACTTTCTCATGTGATAATAATGTAAAAATGATTAAAAACAAAAAATATATTCAAATAGTGCAATTGCAAATGAAAAAATCATATTTCGAATTTTATATCGGTTAACCAGAACTCAAAAAAAAAATTTGTTTAATTTAGAAATACTAAAAAATTAAATTTTTAATAGCTTTAAAAAAAAATTTCTGAGTAATATGTAAAGCAATATTTCTAAACAATGTTGAGAGACAAAAAAAAATATTTTGATATGAAAATAAAACTTTTTAGTTCTAGATAAACCGTTTGGCTAAATATGGCCCAAAAACTTAAAAAATATACCTGGCCCAAGAACTTAAAAAAAAAAAATAAATAAATAACTTTTTTGTTTTTTGTTGTACTGAAAAGTGTCTAAAGGAAAAGTTGTTTGTTTTTGCACCAAATTTAAGGAAAAAATTTTAAAAAAATATTTTTTTGAAAATTGTAAAAAATACAAAATTTTGAAAATTTCAAAATTTTGTATTTTTGTTGTTTTTTGACGAAATGGGCTGCCCAACGAACTCAGGCTTCATTTTTATGGACTAAAAAAGTGTGCCAAATTGCAAGACGATTCATAAAAATTTATTCGAGTTATCGTGGCGACAAATTTTTCTACAGACAGACAGACAGACAGACAGACGGACAGACACTTTTCTAAAAACCATTTTTTTGGAATCAGGGGGTCATGAAACGTAAAGATTTAGCAAAATTAGACATTGCTCAAAATCGCACAAATCCAAGACTTTCTCATTTTTGATGAGAATGTAAAAACAAATTTTATGGAAAAAATCAAAAAAAGGCAGAATTTTTGAAACTTTTGAGTTCTTTCTTGTTCCTAATTTTGTATTTTTACCTAAATTTGGCATCTAAAAGAAAGAAAGGAAGGTTTCGATATGTTTTTAATGTTTTCTCATGTTTCGGCTAATGCTTCACTCACTATAAATCTCAATTTTTTGCACTTTTTTGGAAAAAAATTTTTTTAATTTGTGTAAAAGATGCAATTGTCGATTCTAATGTTAAGAAAGGTGTATTAGCATAATGTGAACTAATTTTTATTAACACGGCCCCAATATGACAAATTTTCTACTGAAGAGAAGGCTGACAAAAAGTCCAAAAAAAGCAATAAATAGCAAATTTTTAAAAAATTAAAAAATTCATAACTTTTTTGTTTTTTGTTGTACTGAAAAGTGTCTAAAGAAAAAGTTGTTTGTTTTTGCACCAAATTTAAGGAAAAAATTTTAAAAAAATATTTTTTTGAAAATTGTAAAAAATACAAAATTTTGAAAATTTCAAAATTTTGTATTTTTGTTGTTTTTTGACGAAATGGGCTGCCCAACGAACTCAGGCTTCATTTTTATGGACTAAAAAAGTGTGCCAAATTGCAAGACGATTCATAAAAATTTATTCGAGTTATCGTGGCGACAAATTTTTCTACAGACAGACAGACAGACAGACAGACAGACAGACACTTTTCTAAAAACCATTTTTTTGGAATCAGGGGGTCATGAAACGTAAAGATTTAGCAAAATTAGACATTGCTCAAAATCGCACAAATCCAAGACTTTCTCATTTTTGATGAGAATGTAAAAATTCTACGAGAATTCACTTATTTAAAGACAAAAATAAATTATTTATTGTATAATTGAGCGTTTATTATAAAATTAAATACTCATAGAGAATTTTATTAACAAATTTTTAAATAATTAAATTCTTTTGGTGAATTTTAAATAAAATTTTTTAAAATAAACATATTTTTTTAAAAATTCGATTAAAATTGTATTAAAAATAATAATTGAAATTTTGCAATGAGATTTGCTATTTATAAAAATAATTGAATCTCTGTAAAAATGTTATTATTTATGAAAATAATTGAATGAAAATAATTAAGAGTTTGGGTAGAATTTTATTAAATTTTTTTTTTTAATAATTAAATTCTTTTAGAAAATTTTATTGAGGAAAATTTTTGAAAACAATTAAAATTTTGAACAGAATTTTATTAGAAATTTTTAAAATAATTGAATTTTGGAGAAGAATTTAATTATTTCTATTCAAAATATTTAAAATTATAACAGAATTTTTAAAAAAATTTTGAATATTTTTCTTTTTTCGTGTTTTTAACTAAAATTCTTTTATAAATGCATTATTTTTAATAATTTTTATAAAAGTTCTTTGAGAATTTTTAAATTCGTTTGTTTACAATTCAATTTTTCCAAAATTTTAATTATTCGTAAATTATTCAATTAAATATACCTATATTAGAAAATAAAAACTTCAAATAATTTAAAAAAAATTCAATCAAATTTTTTCAAAAAAATTAATTCTACAAAATTGTTAGTTAAAAATATGAAAAATTCAGATTATCAAAGATTTTAAATTGAAATCTTTTCAAAATTCAATTATTTCTAAAAATTCACACTCTAATGCTTTTAATATTCAACCTAATCTAAAATTTAAACTGAAATTCATTTTTAAATCAATTTTTATTAGAAAATTCTACGAGAATTCAATTATTTAAATAAAAAAAACATTTTATTCAATAATTGCATGTTTCTTAAAATTGAATTCTCATAAAGAATTTTATCAATAAATTTTTAAATAATTGAATTCTTTTGATGAATTTTAATAAAATTTTTAAGAATATTTACATTTTTCGAGGAATTTGATTAAAATTGTATTAAAAATAATTGAAATTCTGACAAGAATTTTCTAAATAGTTTTGAAAATAATTGAATTTCTAAAAAGAATTTTATTATTTATGAAAATAATTACATCCCTGTTAAAAAAATTTTATTATTTAAGAAAATAATTGAAATCATTGGTACCTTCTCCGAAATTCAACTTTTTTAATAATTAATTAAATATATAGTAAAAAATTCGACTAAATTCAGAAGAATTTGAATTATTAAAATTTTTCAAAAATCTAAGTTCTGTAAAATTTTTAATTAAATTCATTCAAAATTGAAATTATATAAAATTCAATTAATTCTGAAATATTGAAGTAAAATTATTCATTAAATAATTTCTAAGTAATAAGTTAATGATTGTTTTTGAAGAATTAAGTTTTATAAAAATAAATTATTGTCAGTAACATAAAAAATTGTAGGTTTTTTTATTAGAATTCGTAATAATTTTATAGTTTATGAGGCAAACAAAAGAAACACGAAAATTCAGAATTTTCTTATGAATTCTAAAAAGATAATTTAATTTTTTCTAGTAGTTTTATTAAAACTCCCTTAATTTTCACTGACCAATTCTAATTTCCCTGACTTTTCCCTGACCTTTGGCAATTCTGAGAAAACAACGTTAAAAAAATTTAGACTGAAAAAAATTTATTTGATTCAAATAACTGATTATACTTGTCTATTATCAATTCTGTAAATCTGACTTGTTAAAAATTACTAATTATTACTAGATAATTACTAAATATTAGCAAATAAATATCTACAAAAATAGTCAAATTTCACTAATTGAAATATAGTTACCAGAAACTTTAGTTACTTTTACGCATAACCTAAAATTGATTATAACTAATAATATTTGGGTTTTTGATACAAATAAAAATTACTTGGCACAATTAATTTATTTTATGAATTCAAGTAATAGTAACCATTACCAGAAGAACGGTTGCTATAGTAACCATTACCACGTAATCTAACGGTCCCTATGGGGGCCGCTAGAAACTACGGACGGACACTCGAGTCTCACTGTAAGGGTTTCGGCCCTTGGTCACGAAACCCTAAAATTACTTTTTCGTCAGTAATGAGAATTTAATATGTTCGTATTATTTTGTTCTAATTGTGTAAATTTCAACATTGAGAATTTATAGAAAAAAATTCTTCTTTGTCCCTTTGAATTACCGCATTTGTTGTATCGTCCTCTCAACTCTGTCTCTCCTCTATACAAGGATGAGACAAATATAGATAACAGGGTAGATATGTCCGTGTATAGAGTGAAAAGTATTTTCCTCTCTACGTAAGTATATTCTTATGGGCCACAAAGCGGAAGGGGGACTTGAGAAGACTCAAATGTGGAGGTTTGTTCATGGGCAAGTTGGATTTTGTCAGGTTTCAATGTAAGGGTGCAGACAGAAAAGAGGGGAAAGGAGAGAAGGAGGGTAGAACAGCCCCTCTCTCGTATGGCGCAAAAGCGTAATGCACGACGCGCCCTTTAAGTAACCGGGTCAGACTTTACTAAACCTGCGATTTGTATTCTCTCAATGCACCTGCAAAACATCCTGTGTGTACACGCAGATTCCAAAGCTCTGCTCAAAATCATAATAATGCAGGTGCTTTATTTTATCCTTCTTTTAATCAATTAATATATCAAATACAATCGATCGAATCATTGATAATAATTAAATCCCTCAAATATCAGTTATCAATTAGTAATTTTATTTAATCTTGATAAATAAGTAACAAACTTAATTGTTAACTAATCATTAATACTTAATAATTATAATTGAAGCAATAATAAAGAAATATATAATGATAAAAAGTCTATACCGTCAAATGGGGCAATTAGGAACAGTGGGGTGATAAGTAGCAGGTCTTTAAATTTTAATTCAGGATGTCTTCTATATCGATGTTTTTATTATCCCATCTCGTGAATCAAATATTATTATTTTCTTCAATTTTTAAATAAAATTCTTCTTTAAATCAATTATTTTTAATAATTTTTGATAAAGTTCTTTTGCGAATTTTCAAATAATTTTGTTTACAATACAACTTTACGAAATTTTGATTATTCGAAAATTCTTCAATTAAATAATACATTACTCTCTAAAACTGAATCAGTGAAATTTATGACTGAGAATCAGTGACTCTATTCTCGCGATTTGAATCAGTAAAATACTGAAGATCAGATAAAAATGATTGAAATTTCAGTCATTTTTCACTGATTGGTCAATTAAAAAATAACTGAAATTTTCAGTCATTGATTCTCAGTCAAATTTCACTGATTTTCAGTGGAATTTCACTGATTCAGATTTAGATAGTAGAAAATAAGAATTTGAAATAATTTTTAAAAATTTCTATTAAGTTTTTTAAAAAAAATTAGTTTCATAGAACTTTTAATTAAAAAAATGAAAAATTCAGATTTTCAAAGGTTTTAATTTGAAAATTGAAACCTTTATAAAGTTCGATTATTTCTAAAAATTGCAATTATTATAGTAACTTCTCTTAAATTTTATTATTATTATCTAAAACTTTAACTGAAATTAATTTTTAAACCAATTTTTATTAGAAAATTTTACGAGAATTCAATTATTTAAATACAAACATAGGATAATTTATTGAATAATTGAATGTTTCTTAAAATTGAATTCTTACACATAATTTTATCAACAATTTTTTAAATAATTGAATTCTTTCGACGAATTTTAACAAAATTTTTAAGAATAATTACATTTTTCGAGAAATTTGATTATAAAATTGTTTTTAAAAATAATTGAATTTCTGCAATGAATTTTATTATTTATGAGAATGATTCAATTTCTGCGAAGAGTTTTACAAAAAAGTTTCAAACAATTGATCTTTTTTTAATATTTTATTATTTATGAAAATAATAATTAAATCCATGCAAAGAATTTTAAACTTTATGGAAATAATTGAATTACTGCGAAGAATTTAATGCAAACTTTTAAAACATTTGATTTTTTAGAAAAAAATTATGCAAATTCTATTTTAAATAATTGAATTTCTGTGAAATTTTTATTTTTAGGAAAATAATTGAATGTTTGTGTAGAATATTATAAACATTTTTTATTAATAATTGAATTCTTTTGGAAAATTTTATTAAAATAGTAGAATATTGAAAAGCATAGGATGAAGAAACATTTTTGAAAATAATTGAAATTTTGCCTTGCATTTTATTAAAATTTTTGAAAATAATTGAATTCTTGTGATGAATATACTATTATTTATGAAAATTGAATTTTGTTGAAGAAGAATTTTGCTATTCATTCATAAAGATAATTGAAATGTTGACAATTCTTTTTAGTTTTTCTGAAAATAATTGAATTTCTGCGAAGAATTTTATTAATTTTGAAAATAATTGATTTCTTGCGATGAATATTGTTATTTATAAAAATAATTGGATTTTACAATGAATTTTATAAAAATTCCTGAATATAATTGAATTTCGGAAAAGGATTTAGTTATTTATAAAGATAATTGAAATGTTGACGAGAATTCTTTTTAAAATTTCTGAAAATAATTGAATTTCTGAAAAGTATTTTAATATTTTTAATATTTATTAAGATAATTGATTTCTTTCAAAGAATTGCGTTAAAATTTTTAAAATAGAAACTAATTTCAACCGAATTGAAATTAAAATTTAAAAAAAAATACTTCATTAAATGATTTATAAGTAAATAAAAATTATTTGATGCAAATAAATATTAATTTCCTAATACCCTTATGGTTTTTCTAAGGATATCAAATTGAGACAAAACACGAATCAAAAGTGTTGCAAATAAGTAACGTTTTGATTCTTTTTCTGTCTCCATTTGATATCTGTAGAAAAAAATGTGCAAATACTAATTTCTGAGTCAAGTAATCATTTATTTGCATCAAATAAATTTTTCTTCTAATACTATATTAGGCAGTAATTCTAGAGAAAAAGCAAAACGAAAAGTCCGAGAAAGTTTTATCAAACATATAAGAAATTAGCTCAGATTTTCTTTTCAGTAAAGACCAAATTAGCTCGCGTTTCGTACATCCTACTGCTATCAACTTGAAAAGATCAGAGAAAAATATCTTTTAATAAACTTCACTTCAGATACTCATTTTTTTCTTTTTTTTAATATAAACCTCCAGATTATTTTCGTAAAGAAATGTTGTTATAATTTCTGCTATCAGATACACGATACTCGTCTGATAAATAGTAAAAAACCAACCTACGTCTCATGAGATGCCGCCCACGTTTTAAACGAAACCCACAGGTCGATGTACTTCATCTCTTCTTCATTATATATGATAAAAATATCCCTTTTCTACACTGGATGATAGGATCTGTATTTGATATTCCAATCATTTTTTATCATTTTTCATCAATTTCAACAAATTCAGCGAATATTATAAAAAACTAAAGTAAAAATTATTTCATTTAAATAAAATTATTTGATTTAAGAGTAAACATTTGTTTCATAATAGACAAGTAATCAGTCATTTTTAGAATCAAATAAATTTTGTACAGTGTAATTTTTTAAAGTAAAATATTAATTTTACTTGTTGAAATCAATTAAATGGTCTTTGAATTACCTTCTGAAACTACACTGTAAAAAATTTAGGGACTTAACGGACTCGGGAGTTGGGAGTGAAATTTTTCGAGTTAAAAATCAACTCCAAAAGAGAGTTAATTTACTAACTTCTACTAAATTCCTTCATCAACACCCGCGGGAGTTATTTTTTCCTTGGCGAGTTAGCATTTGGGTGTAAAGTTTTAACTCTCTTTATTTAACTCCCCTGGCATTAACTCCCCAATGGGTGCGACTTTTATAGAATCCCCTGGGGAGTTAAAATTTAACTCCCTTTTTTTACAGTGTATTGGTTCAAACAAAATCTATTTGATTTCAATAAAAATTATTTGATTCAAGTAAATACTTATTTGATCGATAATAGGAAGTTACTGGTTATTTAAATCAAATCAATTTATTTCAAGTGCAAACCAAAAAGTTAATGAGAAATTAAGTAATGTTAATTATTTTAACTTTAATACGGGGAAAGATGTAAGAGGGTGAAATTCAAGAGAGAGAGAGAAAGGAGAGAAAATACAGGACGGCAGGAAGTCCGTTTGTCTCGATGAACATGAAGTGTGCAATTAGTCCGTCTCACGTAGGCACTTGTATATTTTAGAAAAATACGCACATTATATTATGTACAAAATTCATGATCCTGACCGGTAATTACGAAATTTTAATTTCTTTATTATAGAAAAATGCGAGGATTCCTCTAATGAATTGCAAAGAATTTTAATTCCTTCAATACTCGAATTCTTCACGATAATACCCTCCCTGTTGGGTACAATAAAATTTACTACTCTCTCAATTTAAAATTTAAATTAATCATTAAGTAAATTTAATAAACAAGTAATTGATTTAGAAGAAAATAGCCCTTTAAATTTGAATTAGTAGAATTCTAACTATGACAATAATAGTAAAATTCCACTAATTGTTAGTAATATTTGGTGAACGACTTCTCCTCTTTTTTATTAGTATAAAATTGACTAATATTTCGTTTGAAACTTGTTACTCAGGTGTTTTCAAATCGCTAATTACGAATTTGTAGCCTGATTTCAAGAATTCAAAATGGCGGATCCAATATGGCGGACAAATTGTTTTAAATGGATGAATTTGGTTAAAAGTTGATACTCGGTGACTTTTATGGTCGCTTATTACGAATCTGTGCTCTGTGGTTAGATTTCAAAAGTTCAAATTCCAAAAGTGATTAAAGTGTGTTTTCTCCTAGAAATTTAAGAATTGTTTTAAAAATTCGTCCGACATTTAAAATTTTTAAGATCTGGCTACAAATTCGTAATCAGCGACTCCGAAAACCCCCGAGTAACAAGTTTTAGGCAAATTAATATATTTTTAAAAAATTTGTCCGACATATTGAATCCGCCATTTTGGATTTTTGAAATCTGGCTACGTGTTACTAATTTTTACTGCTAATAAGTTATTTTTAACAAATAATCATGCACGGAGAAAACGAATAAAGTAATTTTTATTATTTTCAAAGTAAAATTTTCTGCGCATTCTTGGTAATTTTTACTATTTTTGTTGTAAAAGTTGCTACGATCGAAGTACACTTTTTGTAAAAAATTAGTAAAATATACTTCGAGCGTAACAAAATTTACTTTGAAAATAGTAAAAGTTGCTAGAAATGCGCAAAAGTTTTAGATAATTTTCGTTTTACTTTGTAAATAGTATAAAAGTTACTTTATTTTACTTTAATAATTTTTAACTTTCATTGACATTTTTTGACTCCAAACTCTACTCCAGTGTCAGGGGTGTATAAAATTCTTTATGTCTTTGTTTATTTGACTTATTAATTTCTGGTAAGATAATTATTTATATTTTATATCTTTTTATTTTATTTATTTTGTTAAATTATTCTTTGTAATTATTTAAATTTTTTATGTATTTTATATATCATTATCCGAATGTTTTCGTTTTATTTCCCTTGTTTTATATAAAAAATCGTGGACGTTAAAGATTAACTAACTTGATATTTTTTTTATTTTATTATTTAAATATTTAATTTGTATTTTATTAAAAAAATTATTCGGCATACTAAAAAATTGATCCTTAACTATAAGTATAATATTTAATTTACATTATTTTCCATTTTATTAAGTAATTTTAAGAATATTCGAATAGAAATCAAAAGTTAATTTATTTTAACTTTCAGATTTCTAGGAAAATAAAGTTCATCTATATTTTTTCTCTGCGCAATTATTTTTTTATTTAATTACTATTTCTTATTTACTAATGTTCGTACTGATTGCAGCAAAAACTCAACTGTATAATTAAACCCTTTAACGCCCTCAGAAAGAGAGGAAGAAATTTTTAAAAACCAAATATGTCTTAGAGGATATTAGAAACTCTGTTTACAGATTCGAGGTCATTTTTTCAAAATTCAAAATGTTGGATCCAATATGACTGACAAAATTTTTTTAATTCACTGAATTAGCTTGAAATTTAATACTTAGGGGTTTTTCTTGGGGTCGTTGATTACGAATCTGATGTTAGTTTTTAAAAATTCATACTGGATCCGCTATTTTTAATTTTGAAAAAATAACACCAGGGCTACAATTTTATAATTTTACTTTGACTTTTGATTCGATTTTAACTTCAACATTGATTTTGACGTTAATTTTAACTTTTATTTTCACTCTTCATCTGACTTCGACTTTAAAATTCAAAGTGAAAATGAAAGTCAAAATCGAATCGAAAATCAAAGTCAAATTACAAAATTAGAGTTAAGGTCGTGTTATTCAGTGGTCATGTGCCCCAGTGGTCATGTGGGCACGTAACCAATGAATAACATAACCTTCAAATCAAAATTGAATCGAAAATCAAAGTCAAATAACAAAATCAGAGTTAAAATAGATATTAAGCTCTTCGTAGGTGGGACATAAATGTCTCAGGAGCGTCAAAGGGTTAACAGACAATTATAGTTTCATTTCACTGACTCAAATTGATAAAAAAAAATCAAAAAATACAAAAAAAGTAAAGTAATAAAAAAAATGTATTCCTAATAAGTATTACTTGCTTCAATGATGAAAGAGCATGTCTAGAACTGTAACTGGATATTTTCATGAATATATAACTGTACTTTTGTTTCCTCTCTTGTCTATACATGAGTAACGCATTGGTCGATAATGTTTAGCTATGCTGCGATATTTCGTGGAAGTTTTCCCCGACTTAATGACCCCGTGACTGCAACAGCCCAGTCGGGCAAAACTCTCTTGCATTGCGTGTTACTTTATATATTGCATGTGCAAAACGATCGTTCGCCTACCCTACCTAAACCATATAGCATAATTGAACCAACCGAATCGATCTATACAATTCTCCAATACACACATATACATACATATATGTATTCTATACCGCAAGTAATACAAGAAAAAATAAAAAAAACTTTAAAAAAAACTTTCCTGTATTTATACGGAGTATAAAAGAAAAATAATACACCTTTCATCTCATACTTTGTTGCGTGAGTTTCAATATTATGTGAAACTTTCACAAAGGTTTTGTTTTTGCTTAGCTTCTTCAATGCAGTTTCTGATTTTTAAGTTCAACGCTCAGCGCCAAAAACTATTTTTTGGGGACTTTTAGTGATAAAAATGTCACTAATTTTACTGTTTTTATATTCACCCGGAATTCTGATTCACTCAATTGTTTGAAAACAAATTCTTTAAAATTTTAGAGATGAAAATGTTAATCTCTATTTTTTATTCACCTAAGGAATTAAAAAACCGTTTAGGTAACTTTTTAACATAAAATCTCTGAAACTATTGTTTCATTCTTATCGATTTCGCCACAAAAGTTGTTTTCTACGCTCAGCGTCGTCGCTATGTTGAGAAACCTCCTAAAAATGGTTTTATCCTTTTTGGTTTTGCGACAAAAAATTGTTTTCTACGCTCCGCATCGACGCTAACTTCAGAAACCTCGAAACAATGTTTCATTTATTTGGTTTCATTACAAAAAATTGTTTTCGATGCTCAGCATCGACGCAAACTTCAGAATCGTCGAAGAAAACGTTTTATTCTTTACGGTTTCTTGATAAAAAAAAATTGTCCTCAACACTCAGCGTCATCGCTACATCGACGCTAATTTCAAAAACCTCGAAACAATTGTTTCATTTTTTAATTTCGCAAAAAAAAAATTGTTTTTGATGCTCAGCGTCGACGCTAACTTGAGAAACCTCGAAAAAATCGTTTTAACCTTTTCCGTTTCGTGGAAAAAAATTGTTTTCTACGCTCAGCGTCGACGCAAACTTCAAAAACCTCGAAACAATTAATTAATTTTTTTCGATTACGCAAAAAAAAATTATTTTCGATGATTAGCGTCGGCGCTAACTTCAGAAACCTCAAGGTGTCAATCAATCGTTTTAACCTTTTTGATTTCGCAAAAAAAAATTGTTTTCGACGCTCAGCATCGACGCAAACTTTAGAAACCTCGAAACAATTGTTTCATTTTTTTCGGTTTCGTCACAAAAAATAGTTTTCGGTGCTGAGCGTCGACGCTAACTTCAGTAACCTCGAAAAAACGTTTTATTCTATTCGGTTCGGTCACAAAAAATTGTTTTCGATGCTCAGCGTCGACGCTAACTTTCGGGATCTAAAGACCTGATTTTTAAATATTTTTTTACAGAATGTAGAGACAATAGGTATTATTTCTTCAGAAATGATTTTACAGCGTTGACTACAACGTTTTATTTTACTTCTGTCTTTCCTCCTTTCTTTCTTTCTTTTTTTTTTGTCTTTTTTGGTGCAACAGCACGAAATTCATGGTCATGACTGTTTACTATAAACAATTATTTGTTCGTCTAGACACTCACCCTTCGTAGACCAACGCCCTTTTAGCCCTTTCTCTTTTTTTGTCCTGCAGTATCTTTCTGTTTTCTCATGTCTCATATATACATGTATACATATATACTCAAAAGCTTTTTCCTACTTGTGTCCCTAATTCTCTTGGCTTTTGCCTCGTCTCTATATTGCGACAAAATATATACACATGCGCGAATATCGAAACATATATTGTAAAGTAACTCTCAAAGCCATTACTCCCTCCAAACTTTATAAAAGTAATGCCTTTTATCACACAGAAATGCGTCCCCCTTATCACTTGGGAGGAGCAATCGACAAAATCGGTTTTAATTAATCACAAAGAAGACTTTTTAATTGGTCTTTGAAGTTAGCGTCGACGCTAAGAGTCAAAATCTACTTTATTTACTGCAAAACCGAAAAAATTAGTTAGCGTCGACGCTACTTCGACGCTAAGAGTCAAAAACTATTTTCTTTACTGCGAAACCATAGCAACTTTGGTTTCGTTTTAGTTTTAAGCTTTACAAAAATTTTTTAGTACAAACAATGTCCTTAAAGTTAGCGTCAACCTCAGCTTTGAAAACTATTTTTATTTTCTTAGAGACGAAAAATATAGAATTATAGTACTAATTTTTTTTAAACTCCGTGCTCTCGAAGCTAGCCCCGACGCTTAGTGTCGAAAACTGTTTTTTAAGTTTTTTAGAGATAAAAATATCACTAAATTCTATTTTCGGTACTCAGCATTAACACTAATTTCATGGACATTCTGTACTATGACAAAAAATAAATAAAAATTATTAATTATGATAATAATTGCAATAAGTAAATAAAAAACAAAATTCCCCCAAACTTTATTCATATTTTCTCATTTTTTTTCATTATTATAAAAAGCTTAATTTTCGAAGATAATTTGCTTTTAAATGAAAACGATTAAAATGGACAAAAGAAGAAGAAGAAGAAATCTTGAAGGTCGGGGGTACCCTCTGAAAGCGGAGTTTGGAGCCAGACAGTCGTTGGCACCGTTTCCTGAACTACAGAACACGTATATATGTATATGTACATACAATTTAGTTGGAAGATTATATTTTGACGATAATATAAGGGATCTACCCTCTCGTTTCGTCCCTTTCGAAGTTGTTGGTTTCTCGATAAAAAAAAATTATTTTATCCAAATGAGATTTCAACACATTATATTTCTTTATATACAACAATTTTTCTACTCCATTTTATAATGCTATATTCAATTTTTATTCTGTATTGAAATTTTCATCGGGCTCCTTTGTTTCTTATTAGGTATTTATAAAAATAATTAAATGTTTGCGTAGAATTCTTGCGATGAATTTTAAATAATTCATTTCTTTCGACTAATTTTATGCAAATTTTAATTTAAATAATTGAATTCCTGAGAAATATTTATTATTTATGAAAACAATTGAATTTTTACAAACGATTTAATTAAAATTTTTGAAAATAATTGAATTTTCAAGAAGAAATTTATTATTTTTAAAAATAATTGAATTCTTGTAATAAATATTGTTATTTTTGAAAATAATTGAATTTTGCAAAAAATTTTATTAAAATGACTCAAAATAATTAAATTTTCTTGAATAATTTTGTTATTTATCGACATAATTGAATTCTTCTAAAGAATTTTAAACAAACATTTTTTTAAATAATTGAATTTCTATGAAGAAAGGTAATTATTAGTAAAAGTAATTGAATTATTGTGAAGTATTGTATAAAAATTTTGTTAAATAATTCATTTTCTTGAAATTTTTTTTAAGAATGCTATTCTAAATTAAATTGAATTCCTGTCGAAATTTTATTATTTTTGAAAATAATTGAATTTTGGATGAATTTTATCAATTTTTTTAAAACTAATTGATTTCCTGTGAAAAATTCTAATATTTTAAGAAATAATTGAGTTTTTCCAAAGAATTTTAAACAAACATTTTTTTAAATAATTAATTTTTTCGAGGAATTAAAATTAAATTTTTAAGAATAATTACATTTCGCGAGAAATTCCTGTAAAATTATATTGAAAATAATTGAATTCCTGAGAAGAATTTTATTATTTATTAATAATTGAATTATTGCGAAAAAGTTCATTAAAATGTTGAAAAAGAATTGAATTTTTGTGAAAAATTTTGTTATTCTTGAAAATAATTGAATAGTTGCTAAGAATTTTATTAAAATTTTCAAGAATAATTGAATTCCTGAGAAGAATTTTATTATTTATGAAAATAATTGAATTTCGAATATTTTTTGAAAATAATTGCATAGTTTTAAAGAATTTGATTACAATTTTTGAGAATAGTTTTTTGATTTCTAGTATTAGAGAATTTAAAGTAGTGAAAATTCTCAAAAGAAAAGAACAAAAATAGTAGCTTTTAGTGGCTAAAATCTAAAAAAAGTACCCAAATAGTAGCATAACGTAAAAAAAGTAGTAAAATAGTAGGTTTTAATAGATGTGTACGAAGCCTGCATTTTAAACAGAGAATTGTTTTAAAAAGAAGCAAATTTTTTAAAATAATTTTATAAACGAAATATTCTTTTCAGTGTGCGACATAGTGACAGGATTCTGGATAGCGAAAGTTCGCCCTAGTGCCTCCATGTTGCCTCCACTTTGCATCTCTTCTCGTCTAATATATATAGGTATATATGTATATCCACGTCTTCGGTCGATCTATAAGGTTTTCTTAAATATTCCAAGAAAGGAAAGTCGATATACCTCTTCACCCACCTTTATAACATATATATACAAATACACAACAAGAAAAGCGAAATTTTACTATAAAAATATAAAACTCTAACACTTCCAAATTTACGGATATTTATCTCAATTTATGGAAATGTAATAAATTTAATCCATTTTTTGTTGAAATTCATTTTTAATTAAATTGAGTATTGTGTTTAATTGAATAGATTTAAAATTAAATTGATATTAAAGATTAAATTGAAAAAAAGAAACAATTCTATCGCAGCTTTTCTAAGGATATCTAATTGAGACGAAAAACGTATCAAAACGTTGCAACGTTTTTTGTCTCAATTTGATATCCTTAGAAAAACTGCGATATATAGAAATAAAGAAAGGAACGAAAATTGAATAGAAAATTCGTTATATTGCAAAGAAAAACAAAAGCTAACAAGACACTTTTAACGAATTCCTTTTAAAAATCGAGGGAGATCTTATCAAGAACCATCAGACAATATATTCGAATGTAAAAATTTTCCGCTTACGAAACGTTTCATTTATTAATAGGAAATTATGTCCTGGAAAAAGAAGACTACATCTCCCATTTTCGCCTCAAAGCAACCCTTAACATTCTCTATAAAAAAAAGAGAAAGAAAGAAAGAAGGGAAGAAAAAAAATGTTTCTTCCATCCTCAGTACTCGTCAATAGCTCTCTTTTAAGTTGGCAACCGCCCTGTCTACGAGCTTGGTCCCTTTTTGTTCATACCAAGCAAGACAGAGAGGAGAAAGAGAAAATGACAAAGAGAGAAAAAGGGAAAGGGGTTTGAGTTTCGTTCTACGAGGAAAGTTTGCCCCAGTACGTTGCACCCTCACTGCCTCCCTTTGGCACTCCCCTCTCTCTCTCTCTCTCGACCCTCACACGACTACCGTTGTCTGTCTATTTTACTCTTCCTACTTCTAGGGTTGTTTCTCTCCCTCAACCCTCGCAAAAACCCTCAACCCTCTCTACGGCATCCCAGGACTCTCCCTCTCTCACTCTATATATATAGACATTCATTTTACCACCCTCAAGTTTGCTGCACCACAGCAGCACCGAATCAATACTGGCAGACATCCTAACTCACTGGAGGTCAATGCCTCGTTCCCGCGGGCCCGACGACCTCAACCTCCTCTACCTTCTACCCTAGAACCTCCATCCTTCCTCAACCACCCAGATATCCAGAAGCCAGACTAGGGGGTCGAAGTGCAATCCCTCCTGTGCAATCTCTTTCTCGATTCTTCTGTTACGCTCCCTGCTGCTTTGCCAACTTTCTTTGGCCTAAACCCCTTCTATCAAAATTTTATATAACCATCGTTATACAGAAGAAAATTGTGCTCATAATAAATGTTTTTTTTCTTCTTCTCCTATTCGTCTCGCGTAATAAATAACATTGGAAAAAAATATATCGTTTATAAAACATGACGTTTATTTCTCCATAAGAAAAAAGTATATACATAACAAGATAATCTCACACTATATTCTCAGAAAAAAATAGTTTATTTCACTCTCTTAAATCTGAATAAGAGAATTTTGATTTATTGAAAAAAGAATTAATTAACACTTAAATAATTAACTCTCCCGAGAGTAACTAACACCAATTGAAAGTTAATCAATGATTAAATCCTTAAATGACCAATCATACCATTAACGCCTAAATGTCCAAAATTTTTTACTGAAGTTCAAGGTGAGAATTTTTATCCTAAATGACTAGACTTTTGAGAATCGTTCGGTACTAGGGGTTATTGAGGAACGCTCTTTCAGAATACGGGGTCAAAAGATCATTTCGACAATCAGGGAAACCAGCGTCCAAAATGGACAACTTAAGAATTCAAGAAGGCGGATCCAAAATGGCAGAAAAATCAGTGCAAAATACTTGATAAATAGCAACTGTATCATCAATATTCAAAACTTGATTTAAATCACCTGAAAATGACTTCTCGGGAGTTTTTGGGATTGCTGCGATTACGAAGATGTAGTGCAATTTTCAAAAATTCAAAATGGCGGATCCAATATGTTAATTCCATGCAATTTTAAAATTATTTTTATAAATAATAAAACTCATCGAAGGACTACAATTTTAAATTATTAATCGAAAAATTCAATTATTTTCACAAATAAAGTTTTCCACAAGCTTTAAATTACACAGTAAAAAGAAAATCTTATTTTAAGGCACGAAAGCTGCCTTAAATTAAGATGCAACATTTTTAAGACAGTCAATGTTGAATTTACGCACGTTTTTCGTATCCTTTAACATTATAGCAGACAGTGTTGAATTTAAGGCAGCTCTTAAATTAAGATTTACTTTTTACTGTGTATTTAAAATAAAATTTTCATAATATTTATTATCTTTCAGAAAAATTCATTATTTGATACAATATTTATAACATTCTTATGAAGAATTCAATTATTTTTAAAAATAACAAAATTTTTCACAGGAATTCAATTCTTTTTAAACATTTTAATAAAATGTTTCGCAACAATTCAATTATTTTCATAAATAATAAGATTCTTCTCAGAAATTCAATTATTTTTGAAAATTTTAATAAAATTCATTGCAATTATTCAATTTGTTTTTTGAAATAATTCAAATATTCTTTTAGATTTTAATAAAATTCTTCGAAAGAAGTAAATTATTTACATCAAATTCTTCGAAAGAATTCAATTATGTCGATAAATTAAAAAATTATTTCCGAAAATTCAATTATTTTGAGGCATTTTAATAAAATTCTTTGCGAAATTCAATTTATTTTTAAATAATAAAATTCATCGCAGGATTTTAATTATTTTTTATACAATTTTACAGGAATTGTTCAAAAAATGTAACTATTCTTAAAAATTTAATTTTAGTTTCTAGAAAAAATGAATTATTTAAAAAACTGTTTTTTTTAATTCTTTGGAAGAATTCAATTATTTACAAAAATATTAGAATTTTTCACAGAAATAAAATTTTTTTCAAATATTTTAATAAAATTGTTCGAAAGAAATCAATTATTTTAAATACAATTTTAATTACATTTTTTTGAAATAATTCAATTATTCCTTTAGATTTTAATAAAATTCTTCCCAAGAAATCAATTATTATTTACATACATAATTCTTCGAAAAGATTCAATTATGTCGATAAATAACAAAGTTATTCCCAAAAATTCAATTATTTTGAGGCATTTTAATAAAATTCTTTGCAAAATTCAATTATTTTCATAAATAACAATATTCATCACAAGAATTCATTTATTTTTAAAAGTAACAAATTTCTACTTGGAAATTCAATTATTTTAAAAGATTCTAATAAAATCGTTCGCAAGAATTCAAATATTTTCATAAATAATAAAATGCATTTTAGGAATTCAATTATTTTCAAAAAAATTTAATAAAATGCCTCACAGACAGTTAATTATTCTCAAAAATTTTAATAGAATTCTTTGCAAAATTTAATTATTTTTAAACACTTTTCGCAATTTAATAATTTCCAATGTCTACTATTTTCAAAAAAATTTCCAAACTGAATTCAATTATTTAAAAAGTTTTTTGTAAAAATCTTCATAAGAATTTAATTCTTTTCATAAACAATAAAAATTATCGGAAATTTATTAAATTTTAAAAAACTATAACAATTTTAAATAATTCTATTTAAATTAATTTGAAATAATTTAATAAAATAAAATTTTAAATAAAGTAGTAAGTAAAAAATTCTAAAAATTAGGTTTTTAAAAATATTGTAATGTATTTCGAAAATAATTGAATAAAATTTTAATTTTATTACTTTTTGTTTGTACTTGAATTTTCGGAAATATATAATTGCAAATAATTAAATTAATTTTCATTTTTAAATTTACACTTGAAAAGATTCTTCATTAAAATTTTTGAGAATTCAATTATTTTCAAAATTTATAATTAAAATTCTTCAGAAGTTAATTTTCAAAAATTGTAATGTAATACTTGAAAAAAATCAATTATTTTCAATTAAATTTTACAAAATTTCAATAATTATTCAAAAGCATTTTAAATGTATATTTTTAAAATTTCATTTAAAAAATTATTCAAGAAGAATTTGAGAAAAATCAATTATTTTTAATCAAATTTTACAAAATTTCAATTATTCAAAAGCATTTTAAATGTATATTTTTAAAATTTCATTTAAAAAATTATTCAAGAAGAATTTGAGAAAAATCAATTATTTTCAATCAAATTTTACAAAATTTCAATTATTCAAAAGCATTTTAAATGTATATTTTGAAAATTTCATTAGTTTTGAAAGATTTGTCTACAGTTATTTTTCACACTATAAAAATCGAAACAAGTTGCATTTTATACTGAAAATTTTTAAATAGTTGAAAAATTAATGTTATTTTTGATCAATTGTCTTTTAAGTAACAATTAGTTTCCTGTAAATTTACGTACATGAAAATTTGAGATGAATTTGACTTGAAAAAATTTCTTTTTTTATTTCTCTGTTATCACTTTTCCACATTTAAAGAGTAGAAATCACCATTCTACTTGTTAGTTCAATAAGTCCCCAATCAAATTTAAAAATTTGTATAGAACATCAAAAAATAGTTAAGAGAACCTTAGATAATTAAAAATCAAAAAAGAAATTTTCAAGAAACAAGATAATTATTTAAAAATCCATTTTGTCTTCCTTATTAATCATAAGTACCCGAAAGCGAAAACATATATTTTTTCTAAATTGCTTTCAAAATATAAACAATATTGATCACAGACAAAATATTCTGGATTTATGACGAAAAAATGGAGAGGACTTCACACGAAAAGAAATAAGGGGAGCAAATTCACAAACGTGCACTCTCACCTATTATAAACCCATACCATTAAAAAAAATTTTTCGTCGACGATACCTAACGAAGACGCGAGACAAAGACATTGACATTCAAAAGCATACATATATATATATATAGTTCCCCCTCGAGTCCTTCATTTTACTCTCGCGACTAAACCCCTTTTGACGCAAAACACAATCAGAGTGCAACGAAGTCTTACAACAGCGACACACATGCACAACTGCACTTTTACGTCATTATACTAAAGTACAACCCATTGGCAATCAAATTTCTTTCTAGCCAACATAAGTCAATTTTGTATCATTAATAAACGTTACAATAATTTAACGTCGTTTTAATTGTAACAAACAGATTTTTGTTTACTTCAATAAAAATTAACGAAAAAAAGTCAGCATTCTTTTAAATTTAAAATTATCTTCTACCCAAAATTTGGTACGCTTAGTGTCAATGCTAACTTCAAAGACCTAATAGATTGTATAGAAAAAAAAGTCCTTGAAGTAAGCTTTGACGTTGAGCGTCGAAAACAATTTAGTTTGCAAAATTGTAAAGTATAAAACAACAGCTTCAAAGCTTTTAGGAGAAAAAAGTGTTCTGAATATTTTTCTAACTCCCTATGTGAATAAAAAAAATAAAATTAGTGATAATTTTGTCTATAAAAATTGTCATTAATAATTTTTGACGTTGAGCGACGACGCTAACTTCAGGAACACAGTGAAAATGGAAAAACTATTTAAATTACAGACTTCGCACTCGATAATTAATTTTAAAAATAAGTAGCAAAAAGTAGCTTTCAAACTAAAAAAAAGTAGTGAAAAAGTAGCTATCGAAAAATTAAACTTGACGACCAAAAAAATTCATTTACGACACTTCACAAAACTGACAAAAATTCCATTCTATATTTTATTTTCCTGACTTTTACCTAATTTTCATCAAAAATATTTACTTCTTTCTTATCTTGATAATAAATTCAATTCCTGCAACGAATTTTATTATTCATAAAAGAATTTAAATATTTATAAAAATAATTTAATTATTGCGAAAAAAGTTATAAAAATTTTTAAATAATTGATTCCATTCGACTAATTTTATGGAAATTTCAATTTAAATAATTGAATTCCTGAGAAATTTTTATTATTCATGAAAATAATTGAATTCTTACAAAGATTTTTACAAAAAATTTTTTAAATAATTGAATTCTGTTTGGAAATTTTATGAAAATAGTAGATATTAAAAATCATTGAATTGCGAAAAGTTTTTAAAAATAATTATTTATGAAAATAATTGAATTCTTGGGAAGAATTTTATTAAAATCTAAAAGAATAATTGAATTATTTCAAAAAAATGTAATTAAAATTGTATTTAAAATAATTGATTTATTTAGAACAAATATTTGAAAATAATTGTATTGCTGTGAAAACTTCTAATATTTTTGTAAATAATTAAATTCTTTCAAAGAATTTTTTAAATAAACATTTTTTTAAATAGTTCATTTTCTCGAAGAATTCAAATTAAACTTTTCAGAATAATTACATTTTTTGAGCAATTCCTATAAAATTGTATTAAAATTTAAAAATAATTGAAATCCTGCGATGAATTTTATTATTTATGAAAATAATTAAATAGTTGCAAAGAATTTTATTAAAATTTTCAATAATAATCGAATTCCTGAGAAGAATTTTGTTAATTATTAAAATAATTAAATAATTACGAAAAATTTTATTGAAATGTTTAAAAAGAATTGAATTTCTGTGAAAAATTTTGTTATTTTTGAAAATAATTGAATTCTTCATAAGAATGTTATAAATATTGTTTTAAATAATGAATTTTTCTGAAAGATAATAAATATTATGAAAATTTTATTTTAAATAATTGAATTCTGGTGAAAAACTTTATTTGTGAAAATAATTAAATTTTTCGATTAATTAATTCAAAATAGTATTAAAAATAATTGAAATTCTTGGATGAGTTTTATTATTTATGAAAATAATTGAATTTTTGCTAAGAATTTTATCAAAAAATTTTTTAAAAAAATTGAATTTCCATGGAAAATGTTATTATCAGTGAAAGCAATTGAATTATTGTGAATTGTATAAAAATTTTGTTAAATAATTGATTTTTTCGAAATTTTTTTCAAAATATCATTCTAAATTAATTGAATTGCTGTGGAAATTTTATTATTTATGAAAATAATTGAATTTTGGATGAATTTTATCAATTTTTTTCAAAGAATTGAGTTCTTTTGCGAAATTTTATGAAAATCCTAGATATTCAAAATATTTGAACTTTGAATATTTTTTGAAAATAATTGAATTGTTTTAATGAATTTGATAATAATTTTTGAAAATAGTTTTTTGATTTCTAGTATTACCAAATTTAAAGTAGTGGAAATTCTAAAAAAAAAGACTGAAATAGTAAGCTTTCAGTGCCTAAAATCTAAAAAAGTACCGAAATAGTAGCATAACATAAGAAAAGTAGTAAATAGTAGGTTTTAGTAAGGTCTGTGAAGCTGGCCGAACCACTTTCATAAAAATGAATTTAAATTATACCATTAATTAGTGCTCAATTAGTGCTATTTTTGTACCATATTGCCGAATTTAGTGCTCAATGTTTATTTAAAAAAAACAATGGTTCTGCTGAGTGAACGTTCCGCTGGCCGGACCGTAACGAAAAACGCTTTAAAAACGCCAACAGAATATTTATAAATAGCCTATTATTTAGTGCTCAATTAGTGCTCAAAGATTAACAAACAAAAAAAATTTTTTTATTAATTATTTATTTAAAAAAAAAATTTTTTCGAATGAGTGAGTAATCCGCTAGCCAGACCATAACGAAAAACGCATTAAAAACACCAACAAAATATTTATCGATAGCCTATTATTTAGTGCTCAATTAGTGCTCAAAGATTAACAAAATAAAAATTTTTTTAATTAATTATTTATTTAAAAAAAAAATTTTTTCGATTGAGTGAGTAATCCGCCAACCGCACCATTACGACAGACACGTCAAAAACAACAACAAAATATTTATCAATAGTCTAAAATTTAGTGCTCAATTAGTGCTTAAATATTAACACAATAAAAAATTGTTTATTAATTATTTATTTATACAAAACATTTCTTCGAAAGAGTGAACACGTTAAAAATGTTTTAAATTCGTTTTATAATTCGTTTTCTTAGCCTATAATTTAGTGCTCAAATAGTGTTCGCAGATTAACAAAATAAAAAATTTTTTTTATTAATTATTTATTTAAAAGAAAAACTTATTCAAATGAGTGAGCGAACCGCTATCCGCACCATTACGAAAAACACATTAAAAACGCCAACAAAATAGTTATCAATAGCATATTATTTAGTGCTCAATTAGTGCTGAAAGATCAACACAATACAAAATTTATTTATTAATTCTATTTATTTAAAAAAATAACTTATTCGTCTGACTAAGCTATCTGCTAACCGCACCATTACAAAAAACACGCTAAAAACGCCAACAAAATATTTATCAATAAAATATTATTTAGTGCTCAATTAGTGCTCAAAGATTAACAAAATAAAAATTTTTTTAATTAATTATTTATTTATAAAACTAACTTATTCGTCTGACTAAGCGATCCGCTGGCCGGACCATAACGAAAAACGCTTTAAAAATGCCAACGAAATATTTATCAATAGCCTATTATTTAGTGCTCAATTAGTGCTCAAAGATTAACAAAATAAAAAATTGTTTATTAATTATTTATTTATAAAAAACATTTTATCAATAGTTCTAGAGTTCCTGATAGTTTTTAGAAATAGTTCCGGCGATTAAATAGTAAAAAATAAGTTTTTTCATAATAGGGGGCCAACTTCACGCAGTCCCCCACTATTGAAAAAATGGATTTATTATTAGAGTTCTGAGTTGTTTTAATAGAGTTCTAGAGTTCCCTACAGCTTATTTCAATAATTCTCATAATCCAAAATCATAAAAAATTAATTGAAAATTCGAGAATTTTTCAAAAAAATTAAAATGTTACGAAAAAAGAGTTCTGATCAGAGTTCTGTTAGCCCCCGATAGTGTTCGACAAAAAACCTTCATAACAATTTTTTCAAAACCCAAAAACTACTGAACTACGAGACTTTGAAGATTCAAAAAAAATTTGATCTTTTATATATTGAAAGTTCCATGAGTTCTGAACAGAGTTCTGTTAACCTCCGATAGTATTGGACAAAAAACCTTCATAACAATTTTTTCAAAACCCAAGAACTACTGATATCTAATAACATTTTGTTTTAAATCCAAAGTCAAAAAAGTTACAGAACTTTGAAATTTTCAAACAATTTCAAACATTACAAATTTAGAGTCCTGAAAGTTCTAATTAGAGTCATAAAATGTTCTATAAGTATTGCTTATGACATTTTGTTCTAAATCCAAAATCAAAAAAGGTACAGAACTTTGAAATTTTCAAAAAATTTCAAACTTTACAAACTTAGAGATCTGAGAGTTCTAATTAGAGTTCTGGCATCGTCATAAAAAGTTCCATAAGTATTGCTAATGACATTTTGTTTTAAATACAAAATCAAAAAAATTACAGAACTGTGAAATTTTAAAAAAATTTAAAAATTCAAAGTTCTGAGAGTTTTGAAAAGAGTTCTAGGATCGTCATAAAGAGTTCTATAAGTATTTTTAATGACACGTTGTTTTAAATCCAAAATCAAAAAAGTTACGAGACTTTGAAGTTTTCTTATAATTTCAAAATTTTAAAATTCAGAGTTCTGAAAAGAGTTCTGGCATCGTCATAAAGAGTTCTATAAATATTACTAATGACATTTTGTTTTAAATCTAAAATCCAAAAAATTACAGAACTTTAAACATTTTAAAATTCAGAGTTCTGAGATTTCTGATTAGAGTTCTGGAATCGGCATAAAGAGTTTTACACGTATTTCTAATGACATTTTTCTCTATACCAAAAATCCAATGGTTACAGGACTTTGAAAATTACAAAAAAAATTTTAAATTCAGAGTTCTGAGAGTTCTGAAAAGAGTTCAGGCATCGATATAAAGAGTTATGTAAGTATTGCTAATAACATATTGTTCGAAATCCAAAATCAAAAAAGTTACGGGACATTGAAGTTTTCAAAAAGTTTCAAAATCCTATAATTTTTTGGATTTTGGACTTAGAGAAAAATGTCATTAGAGTTGCTTCTAGAACTCTTCGCAATGATGCTAGAACTCTAATCAGAACTCTTAGAAATCTAAATTTAAGAATTCGAAATTTTTTGGAAATTTTAAAGTTCTGTAACATTTTTTATTTTAGATTTAAAACAAAATGTCATTAAAATTACTTGTAGAACTCTTTGTGATGATGCCAGAACTCTTTTAAAACTCTCAGAACTCTAGATTAAAAAATTTTGAAATTTATTGAAAACTTCAATGTCCTTTTTTGATTTAGGATTTAGAATAAAATGTCATTAGAAATACTTATAGAACTCTTTATGACGATGCCAGAATTCTTTTCAGAACTCTCAGGACTCTGAATTTTAAAATTTTGAAATTTATTGAAAACTTCAATGTCCCGTAACTTTTTTGATTTAGGATTTAGAACAAAATATCATTAGAAATACTTACATATAGAACTCTTTATGACGTTGCCAGAACTCTTTTAAAAACTTTCAGAACTTTGAATTTTGAAATTTTGAAAATTTTAGAAAATATCAAAGTCCCGTAACTTTTTTGATTTTTGATTTAGAACAAAATGTCATTAGACATACTTATAGAACTCTTCGCAAGGATGCCAGAACTCTATTCAGAACTCGCAGAATATTATTTTCATAACTTTTTTTAATTTGTTAATAACTTTTGAAATTTTGCAGAACTCTTGTTTTTTTTGGTAGAGAACTCTAGAACTTTTTACTATGATTTTTCATTGTCGCTTTTTTTATTGTTAATCATCAGAACTATTTAAATAATCGTTAGAAAACTCTAGAACTATTGCTAAAGTACCCAGAACTCTTGTAAAATTTTTGATTTTTTAAAAAAGTAGTTTTAACTTTACATGACTGAACTCATAGAACTCTCAGTTTATGATAAATTCTTTTTTTAATTCAAAGTCTTGTAGTTCAGTAGTTTTTAAGTTTTGGAAAAATTGTTAAGAAGGTTTTTTGTCCAATACTATCGGAGGTTAACAGAACTCTGATCAGAACTCATGGAACTCTTAATTTATGATAAATATTTTTTTTGTAAACTTCAAAGTCTTGTAGTTCAGTTGTTTTTGTGTTTTGAAAAAATTGTTATAAATGTTTTTTATCTATCTCGATGGGGCGCTAACAGAATTCTGAGGAGAACTCTTTTTTTGTAACATTTGAATTTTTTTTGAAAAATTCTCGAAATTTCAATTATTTTGTTATGATTTTAGATTATGAGAACTATTGAAATAAACTGTATAGGGAACTCTAGAACTCTCTTATAGCTACTCAGAACTCTAATAATAAATCCATTTTTTCAAAAGTGGGGGGCTGCGTGAAGTTAGCCCCCCATTGTGAAAAAACCTATTTTTTACTATTTATTCGCCGGAACTATTTCTAAAAACTATCAGGAACTCTAGAACTATTGTAGAAGAAGTCAGAACTCTAAAAAAAATTCAATTTTTTTGAAAGTGGGGGGCCAACTTCACATACATGCCGTATTATCTCTAACTATCCTTGCCCCTTGAGTCTATATTTCCGTTTTTTTCTAAATTTTAAGGAACGACGTGAATTAATTTGAAAATAAATACGATATTCGTGTTCAGCAGGAAATTCCACTCTGGAAAACACTTACGTAAATAAATATTCTGAAACTCTAATATAAAAAAATGTATTAATAAATATTTATAAATAAATAATTAATAAACAATTTTTTATTTTGTTAATCTTTGAGCACTAATTGAGCACTAAATAATAGGCTATTGATAAATATTTCGTTGGCATTTTTAAAGCGTTTTTCGTTATGGTCCGGCCAGCGGATCGCTTAGTCAGACGAATAAGTTAGTTTTATAAATAAATAATTAATTAAAAAAATTTTTATTTTGTTAATCTTTGAGCACTAATTGAGCACTAAATAATATTTTATTGATAAATATTTTGTTGGCGTTTTTAGCGTGTTTTTTGTAATGGTGCGGTTAGCAGATAGCTTAGTCAGACGAATAAGTTATTTTTTTAAATAAATAGAATTAATAAATAAATTTTGTATTGTGTTGATCTTTCAGCACTAATTGAGCACTAAATAATATGCTATTGATAACTATTTTGTTGGCGTTTTTAATGTGTTTTTCGTAATGGTGCGGATAGCGGTTCGCTCACTCATTTGAATAAGTTTTTCTTTTAAATAAATAATTAATAAAAAAAATTTTTTATTTTGTTAATCTGCGAACACTATTTGAGCACTAAATTATAGGCTAAGAAAACGAATTATAAAACGAATTTAAAACATTTTTAACGTGTTCACTCTTTCGAAGAAATGTTTTGTATAAATAAATAATTAATAAACAATTTTTTATTGTGTTAATATTTAAGCACTAATTGAGCACTAAATTTTAGACTATTGATAAATATTTTGTTGTTGTTTTTGACGTGTCTGTCGTAATGGTGCGGTTGGCGGATTACTCACTCAATCGAAAAATTTTTTTTTTTAAATAAATAATTAATTAAAAAAATTTTTATTTTGTTAATCTTTGAGCACTAATTGAGCACTAAATAATAGGCTATCGATAAATATTTTGTTGGTGTTTTTAATGCGTTTTTCGTTATGGTCTGGCTAGCGGATTACTCACTCATTCGAAAAAATTTTTTTTTTAAATAAATAATTAATAAAAAAATTTTTTTTGTTTGTTAATCTTTGAGCACTAATTGAGCACTAAATAATAGGCTATTTATAAATATTCTGTTGGCGTTTTTAAAGCGTTTTTCGTTACGGTCCGGCCAGCGGAACGTTCACTCAGCAGAACCATTGTTTTTTTTAAATAAACATTGAGCACTAAATTCGGCAATATGGTACAAAAATAGCACTAATTGAGCACTAATTAATGGTATAATTTAAATTCATTTTTATGAAAGTGGTTCGGCCAGCTTCACAGACCTGTTTTAGTAGATGAGTGCGAAGTCTGAAATCAGTGAATGACTTTTCACTAATTGAAATTTAGAGAGTAATGTAATAAACGAATCAGTCCCAATATTTAATTATAGTCAAAAGTGACTAATTTGAATTTAGAGAGAAAATTCCTTTTCTTTTTTACAAATATGTAAAAATTTTTTTTAATAATAGTTACTAATAAAATTACTAAAGGAAAGCCATAGAGCTGTGCAAAATTCGAACCGAACCGAGTTTTGTTCGGTTTTGGGGCGCCGAAATTTCGAATGTCGAATATTCGACATCCGAACTGGGCTAGTTCGAATGTCGGTTTTTCGACATTCGAACTGGGCTAACTCGAATGTCGAATTTTCGACATTCGAACTAAGCTAACTCGAATGTCGAATTTTCGATATTCGAACTAGGCGAAAAAATTCGAACAGTTCGGTTCGAATTATTTTGCACAGCTCTAGAAAGCCACTACGATTTTCCTTTAGGAAAACATTCTTGACTTATGTGTAAGGAATGACATTAAAGGGGCAATGACTTTCAAGAAACAAAATAGTAAACCGCATAGCTTCTCGTTGTGTCAAATCGTGCGCAAAAAGGACGAGAGAAGTTTACACTAGACCTAGAGAAAAATATAGTGCGCGCCCCGTCAGAGCACATAAAATTAGAAGGAACATTCAACTCTCGACACTTGAACTGAAGCCAAGAAATACCCGTTCTTTTTCCCATTTACCGATTCTATTTTCTCTTATTTTGCCCTCAACACTGCACCAGATATTACTGCAGCAGTCAGGATGGCACCAATGCCCCCGTTCCTGTATACTTATACATTTTTACAGTATGTCCACCAAACAACTCCCCAATGGGAAAAAAACCATTGGCGCATTAATGGCCCAATAATGGGAGCCACCATTCCATTATTGTCCCATTATTGGCACCCAATAATGGACCACTAATGGTAAAATCGTGGGATGTCCACGCCGATGCCAATAATTGGCAAACCATTATTGGCACATTATTGGCTGCCATTAAAAAACCAATAATAAAAAAATTTTTTTTATTAAATTTTATTAAATAATAAATTTATTTATTTAATAATTACTTTATTTATTATTATTATTATTTATTATTATTAAAAATAATTATTTTTTTAATTAATTATGTTACAGAAATGGGTATTATTTTCTATCACATCGAAATGTGAATAACCCATTCGTTCAGAGTCTAAAAATTATTTACCTCACATCCATCAGTGCAAAAATAGGAGAGGACGGGCAGAATAAAATTCTACAAATATTCGTGAGAATGCTGCCTCCTTATATACTTTTCAAGTTTCATGTTAGTTGCGAGAGAGTTTGAAACAACACCTCCTACGGAGCGTTGAGCGAACTACATACAATTACTTACCGACGCTGCAGAAATTATCATGTAGTAAGTATGTAGTTCGCTCAACGCTCCGTAGGAGGTGTTGTTTCAAACTCTCTCGCAACTAACATGAAACTTGAATAGTATATAAAGAGGCAGCATTCTCACGAATATTTGTAGAATTTTATTCTGCCCGTCCTCTCCTATTTTTGCACTGATGGATGTGAGGTAAATAATTTTTAGACTCTGAACGAATGGGTTATTCACATTTCGATGTGATAGAAAATAATACCCATTTCTATAAAATAATTAATTAAAAAAATTAATATTTTTAATAATAATAAATAATAATAAATAAAATAATTATTAAATAAATAAATAAATTTATTATTTAATAAAATTTAATAAAAAAATTTTTTTTTTATTATTGGTTTTTTAATGGCAGCCAATAATGTGCCAATAATGGTTTGCCAATTATTGGCATCGGCGTGGACATCCCACGATTTTACCATTAGTGGTCCATTATTGGGTGCCAATAATAAACCTAGAGAAAACCAATGGCTTCCAATATTGGGCCATTAATGCACCAATGGTAGACTAATGGCCATTTCCCATTGGGTCTCTATGAATTTCAAAAATACAAATCCACATTCATTTTTCCGACTTTAGATATTATTTTCAATTATTATTTTCTAGAAGTTTTAACTAAAATTCTTCTTTAGTTATTTTTCCTAATTTTTTAAAAAATCATTTGAGAATTTTCGAATCCATTTGTTTACAATTCAATTTTTCGAAATTTCGTTTATTCGAAAAACTTTTTAAATAATTGAATTCTTTTGACGAATTTTAATAAAATTTTTAAGAATACCTAATGACTTTCTTCGAGGAATTCTTTTGGAAAATTTTATTTAATAATTTGGGATTTTGGGAAAATATTATGATATAAATTTTTGTGTTTCAATGTACTTAGTAATTTTCGAAAATATTTACACGGCAAAGGAATGTTTCGTTCATTTGAACTTTTAGAACTTAGTCTAATTACTTTATACAAATTTTTTAAAAAAGACAAACTTTTGTCTTGAATTCAAATTTTTAGATTTAATAAAATATATAAGTTGGGTCTTAAAATCAGTTTCTTAAACTGAAATTTAAATTAATATTTGGACTAATATTTAAGCCGATTTCAAACATGACATATTTTTTACATTTATAGTTCAAAAGTACAATCACTACATGTTATTTATTTAATATGTTTTATAAAACTTACAACTTTTCCATTTTTGAATTTTGAATATTTGGCTCCACTGTGGCTTCATTTTAAAGACCATTTTTTTGAAATTTAAACTTTGCCCTGAAACATAATAAACAGTCATTTATGTTAATTTCAAGCACTTAAAAATAGCATTGCTAAAAAATATATTCTGTAACCAAAGTTTTTAATTTTAGATGTACCTAAATTTTTACTTCTTTTAATTTGTATTTCTTTAATAAAAAAAATAAATTTGTTAATGTTTAAAAAAACAAGTGAATTATAAAATATACTTCTCTTTTGTATATTAATTTTTAAAAGTATATTTAAGCAAAAAAAGATTTTCGTTCACTTGAACGTTCAAAACTTGAATGAAAATAATTTTTGTAAATAATTCCTTTTAATTTTACTACAGTAAAAAATGCACTGAAGAAAAAATTTATCTCATTCAAATAACCAATTATATTTGTCTACTATCAAGTAAATATTACTTAAATCGAATAAATTTTGTTTCATTGTTTCATTGCTAAGCGTTAAAAACATATTTTTTTTAACGTTGAACTCAAAAAAACAACAAAATCACTTTTTCCAAAATTTTAGGCTCAAACACTGCTCTGATAAATTTCTAAAAACCCAACAGATAAATGAAATGGTGTCAACACTGTTAACATTCTTTAATAGGGATAAAAATGTCGCCAATACGTTCTCATTCCCTAAAAATAAAATTTCGACGCTAACTTCAGGGAAATTAAAAGTAAATTTTCGACCAATTACAATACTTGCTCTTATATAAAATGAGAATGTAAAAATAGATGAGAGAATTGATTAGTGAAATAGTCTTCGGAGAAAATTGACGAAGGGTGATACACAAAATGCAATGTCGCCTTCCTTTAGAATAAGCAACCCTCGCAAACAGAATAGACTCTTTTATATATATACATATACATAAATGTAACGCACCCTGGTCCTTGGGGATACATACAAATAGCGTCCAACGCTTCAGACAGTAAACACAGAGAAATGAAAAATGTGACATTCTTTTTTTTCATTCTCCACTATAATAGAACGCCAAACTTCCATCAAGATTGAAACTATTAATTCTCACACTGCTCAATTTTATTCAACAATTCCTGTTTTCGAATTGCTTTCATCAGTTTTTAAACATATAATAAATTAGTAACAATATTCACGATATTTAGTTATCAGGGGTGTGATTTTGTAATTTGACTTTGACTTTCTATTCGATTATAAATGTGACATTGACTTTAACGCGAGCTTTAACGTTCACTTTTATTTTTATTCTCACTTTTACTTTCATTTTCACTTTGATTTTTAAAGTCAAAATCTGGGTGAAAATGAAAGTTAAAGTCAATGTCAAAATCAAAGTCAAAATCAAAATCAAAGTCAATGTGAAAATAAAAGTTTTTAAAAATTCACTTTGACTTTCAAAATTTAAGTGAAAGTGAAAGTCAGTGTCAAAATAAAAGTCAAAAACGAACTTAAATTCAAAGTTAAAGCCTTTAAAGTCAATGTCAAAGTCAAAATCTGAGTGAAAATGAAATTTAAAGTCAATGTCAAAATCAAAGTCAATGTGAAAATAAAAACTTTTTAAATTCACTTTAACTTTCAAAGTCAAAATCTAAATGAAAGTGAAAGTCAGTGTCAAAATAAAAGTCAAAAACGAACTTAAAGTCAAAGTCAATATGAAAATAAAAGTCAAATTCAAAGTCAATGTCAAAATCATAGTGAGAATGAAAGTTAAAGTGAAAGTCAATGTCAAAAATCAAAGTCAATGTCAAAATAAAAATGGTAAAAATTCACTTTGACCTTCAAAGTCAAAATCTAAATGAAAGTGAAAGTCAATGGAAAAATAGAAGTCAAAATGAACTTAAAGTCAAAGTCAATGTAAAAATAAAAGTCAAAGCCTTTAAAGTCAATGTCAAAGTCGAAATCTAAGTGAAAATGAAAGTTAAAGTCAATGTCAAAATCAAAGCCAAAGTCAATGTGGAAATAAAAATTTTATAAATTCACTTTCACTTTCAAAGTCAAAATCTAAATCAAAGTCAAAGTCAATGTAAAAATAAAAGTCATAGCCTTTAAAGTCAATGTCAAAGTCGAAATCTAAGTGAAAATGAAAGTTAAAGTCAATGTCAAAATCAAAGCCAAAGTCAATGTGGAAATAAAAATTTTATAAATTCACTTTCACTTTCAAAGTCAAAATCTAAATCAAAGTCAAAGTCAATCTGAAAATAAAAATTTTAAAAATTCACTTTGACTTTTAATCTCAAAATCTAAGTGAAAATGAAAGTTAAAGTCAATGTCAAAATAAAAGTAAAAATCAAACTCAAAGTCAATGTGAAAATAAAAGTCAAATTCAAAGTTAAAGCCTTTAAAGTCAATGTCAAAGTCAAAATCATATTACAAAATCGCATTATATCTGGAAAAAAATTGCTCTAAAGTTATTTATTTATAAAACTTCATCGCAGATATTCATTTTTTTTACTAAAAAAAAAGAAAAAAACTTTTGTTTCCTTTCATATAATATAAATTACAAAAACTATCTATAAAATAAAATAAAAAGGGAATTCCATTGTTTTTCAGTAACGCCAACGCAGAGAACTAAATGAGCTGGCGGATCTTCCTCGACTATTATCGGAAGCTTTGTTTCTCTATTGTGTTAATGCCCTTGAACCTGGAACACGCTGTTTACTCAGAGGGAGATAGATCGAGAGAAAAATCTGATAGAAATCAACGGCGTTCCATTGTAAAAAAGGCCTATTGATTTATTAACATCGAAAAATAAAGAGAAAATTGTTTCTACTTGTTATTAAAAATATTTTTATAAATTACTAATTCGAATAAAAAGTTGAAAACATTTTATATAGAAATTTTGTATAGAAACTTTATAATTAATTTTTGCAATAGTGATTAGTGAACCAAAAATAGTAAAAATTTAAATTGAAGATAGAAGGAATAAATTCACCCCATCTCATTTGTGAGCGAGTTTTCTTCACACCTAACGGACAAATACAGAATTAAATTGGCGGGAAATAACAAAATTTCAAAAAATTTAATAAAACAGAGTGAAAATAACATTTTGTCAAGTATATTTAACTTCGAGACTTGTTTCAATAATTGCAATCTTGGGCGAATATTGACGACGACAGTATTTACTTATTTAATTTGCAGAAAGTACTTTCTCATATAATATAATCTCATTGGTAAACAATATTTGCGTCATAGAATATATTTTAAGAAAATAATATGAAAAAATGAACAATAGACGTATGACCTTGTCATACAGTGTGAAAATTGAATTTCTCTCTTTGCAGAACAGAAGACTTTCATTATTTAAAATATAATATAAAGTATACAGAGAGAGGTTAAATTAAATTAAAATCTATAACAATTTATATAAAAGAAACTATAATAATTTTGTATTATTTTTCTTTACCAATAAAGAGATATTACCTACTTCTATATTTGTTTTTTTATAGCCAATCAATATCTTTCTATTTATTTTTTTCTCTAACTAAATAAATAAATTTTAATTAGTAAAAATAAAAAATGTTTTATATTTAATTATAGTGATGATCGACTTTTTGCTTTTGAATATTAGTAACTTTGAGGGGAGTCACCTCCTTCATTATCTGATTCCTTTAAAATTAAATGATTAAACCACGATTTTTAAGGTTTTTACCATAAAAACGAGCTAAACGTCAATTTTAACAATTTTTTTTTAATCAGCGTATAAAGGTATAAGTATATACACATAGTTTGGAAAAAAATTAAAGGTTCAGGGCTTTCGAAATTTTCGAAAAATTTAAAGATCTAAATATTAAAAATAGATCTTCTGTTAGTTTTTAATATTTTTCCAAGCATATTTTACATTTTTAAACAACTTCTCGGATGAATTTCCAATATGCAATATGTGAAAAGAGAAAAATTCTAACCTCTTCAAAAATTAAAATTAAATATTTTTGACCATCTTTTATGTTTTTAGGTTAAAAATGCTTCAAGAAAAAAATATTACCTCGTTGAATAATTAAATTTTAAAGGGGTCAAAATAAAGGTGGTTCCTTCTCTTAAGGGGGTACTCTGGTGTTCGAGCCTGTTTTGAAAGCATATTTCGGGATTTTTTTAATTTTAAAATAAAATATAATCACATCAAATCTTTAAATCAAAGACAGTGGCTATGGCCCGAACTAGAACGAATCAGTTTTGTCAATTAATGACATAATAGCGGACTTTTAAACAAAAAAGAAATTAAAAATTAACTGTTTTTTATTGACAAAAAGTTAAAAATAAAAAAACGTTATGATTGAAATTTAATGATTCTAGTTTGGGCCATAGCCATGGTTATGTAGAGTAAGATAAAAAAAGAAAATTAGCAATCGGTCGGATAGATTTTTTTAAATCACCTGCACCGCTTCGTTTTTTGTTAATAAACATTAACTGTAAATATCTATAGCAATATCAAGTTTAAAATAGTGAAATACTTATTTATTTTCTTAAATACCTTCTTTCGTATTAATTTTTTTATAACCTCTTTTTATATATACATATGCATACTTAAATGCTTCATACTTTTGACAAAAATAGAATAAACTCATTTCTTATTGGTTGTTGGCAATATATTAGTCAGTTCAAGGTTAGGGGCGTCGCGTCACTGTCCGACGACCAAAATACTACCCCCCTTTTAATGTATAAATACACGAAGGAAAGACAAAAAAATAATATTGAACTCGGAAAGAGAGAGAGAGAGAGAGAGAGAGAAAGAGCACTTTACAAATCTCATCCCACTAACCTTGCTCCAGCTGTTGCTTTCAAAAATATATAAAATAGCACCCTTTTGCACTTACTTTAAGACGTCATTTAAATAGCCAGTTTACAAGAATAAACACACACGATACATTCACAAATTATTCTCTCTTTGAATCTAAATACTACATACAGTCGTTGACGAAAAAAAAAATTTACTTTTCCTTTTTTTTATATTTACAAAAATTTTGCAGTCATAAATAAACGATTTCTTTTATGAGTAAGGAATATTGTTTTTATTGCCACGTATCTAAAAATCGCAGATTGATATTGACGGGAAATTCAAATGTGGCACGCTCCCAAGAAAGGTACCTTAGGAGCAACAATTTTGAGGTTATGTTTATAATTTTTAGAGTAAAAATATAGAAAGAAAATCAATTACCATTACAAATTATTGATGTTAAGTCTTCATTACATCAAAAATATTCAATAAAATCTGTTTTGAAATTTACAGAATGAAAAAGTAACTTTTAATCACGATAAATCAAACACAAACATAACCTCTAATTATCAAAACAGTAAACATTATAAATAGGCGAAACAGTTTAAAAAGTGACAAAATTTGACACATTAACACTTTTTTCGTTTTTTATTATATAAATTAAGATAAAAAAATTCCAAGGGTTTAAAAGACGTAAAGGTTTGATTTGATCTTCCAAAATGATAGTCTACAGAAGAATAAAAATTAACAATAAAACATATGTGCGCGAAAAGTAACAGAATTTTGTGCGAAATGAATAAAAATAAAATGTAAATAATATGCATTTTATTCGTGCCAATAAGGTTATTTGTAATAGATGCGTTGACCTTTACGATGGATAGTCCCTATATACGATGTGTCGATGACACTGTGTTCTATAAAGATACCCTGAGGAGGTGAGGGCTTTATAGTCTTTGTCTCGTTCGTCCGGGAGACGTTGAACTCCATCACCGAGGACAACACTCTTTGAACTATGCTCGCGCGTAAATAACTTAAGTAACGAGTCCTTATCACTTCAAATGAATATTATAATTCCCTGAATGCCAATAATGAACATTTTTTCCCCCTAATATCCAAAAAAAAAACATAAAAATCAGCAAAACTGATACAGTTAAAACTACATTTTCTCGCGTGTTATAAATCAGATCAGCTGCGTCTCAATTTTCACTATTAATGTGTCATGTACTTTAATATATGTAATATTTTCAAGATAACAAGTAGAATAAACTATACTTCGATAAATTGTTCTAATTTCAAGGTCAAATTTTCAATACGGGACTGATAGTACTTTTCCGTTTTTTCACTATAAACTTTTTATTTCTTTTAAATAAATTCTATTTGGTTGAAATAAAATTTTATTTGAGTAAGATAAAATTTTTATATTAAAGAAAACTCGTCTACTGAATTGAATTCTTTCTCTGATTCATATTTAGAGTAGTAAATTTTTTAAATTATAAGAATATTGTTACTGCACTGAAAAAAAAATTTATTTCATTCAAATAACCGATTAATTGACTATTATCAATTAAATATTTAATTGAATCAAATAATATTTATTGGGGTTAATTAAATGGTTTATTTCATATTTGCTTCAAGTACTGAAATTATTGGTTCAAATACCATTTAATTGACTCCAATAAATATTATTTGATTCAAGTAAATATTTAATTGATAGTATTTAATTAATCGGTTATTTGAATCAAATAATTTTTTTTGCCGTGTGCAACTTATTCAAAATTACTTTCAACATTTCAATTCAATTATCATTTTCTACAATTTTCAGTTAAAATTGTCCTAAATTGATCAAATATTTTTAATAATTTTAGAAAAAGTTCTTTGAGAATTTTGTAAACCATTTATTCACACTTCAATTTTACGAAATTTCGATTATTCGGAAATTCTTCAACTACATAAATTTATTAGAAAATAAAAACTTCAAATAATTCCAAAAGAAATTCAATTAAACTTTTTTAAAAACATTAATTCTACAGAATTGTTAGTTGAAAGTATGAAAAATTCAAATTTTCAAAGATTTTAATTTAAAACCTTTTCAAAATTCAATTATTTCTAAAAATTTCATGCTATATTGCTTTTAATATTCAATTATTATATATAAAATTTTAACTAAAATTAATTTATTAATTAATTTTTAAAAGAAACTTCTACGAAAATTGAATTATTTAAATAGAAAAATACCTAATTTATTGAATACTTAAATGTTCCTTAAAATTGAATTCTTATGAAAAATTTTATCAGCAAATTTTTAAATAATTGAATTCTTTCGACAAATTTTAATAAAATTTTTCAGAATAATTACATTTTTCGAGGAATTCAAATTCAATTAAAAATTTATCGTAAATAATTGAAATTCAGCGATGAGTTTTATTATTTATGAAAATAATTGAACTCCTAAAAAGAATTTTATTATTTTTGAAAATAATTGAATCCCTATAAAAAATGTTATTATTTATGAAAATAATTAAATTATTGCAAAGAAATTTATAAAACATTTATAAATAACTGAATTCCTGTGAAATTTTTATTATTTATGAAAATAATAATTAAACGTTTGCGTAGAATTTTATAAACTTTTTTAAAGTAGGTAATTGAATTTTGGAGAAGAATTTATTTATTTATAAAGGTAGTTGTGATCTTGACGAGAATTTTTTTCAATTTTTTAACATAATTGAATTTCTGTGAAGAATTTTATTATAAATTTTGAAAATAATTGAATTTCTGCAAGCATTTGTAACTTCTCTAAAATTGTTCTATAAATAAATTATTTTTAATAATTACCTTAATTAAATATATATTAAAAAATTTAACTAACTTCAGAAGAATTTGAATTATTAAAAGTTTTCAAAACTTTAAGCTCTTTAAAATTTCTAGTTAAATTCATTCAAAATTGAAATTTTAGAAAATTTCAGATTGAAACCTTTTGAAGTTCATTTATTTATGAAAATTGTAAATGTAACTCTTTTAAAATTGTTTTATTTAACATTTAAAATTATCATTATTCTATAATTGAAAATATCTCATCATTTAATATTTATTGTTACCCGTATAGAAATTGCCTTAAGTAAATTCTATTTGTGGTTTGGCCCTGATCAGGATTTACTTATCACAGCCATTCTTCAGGCCCTAACCAGGGCCTGATCAGAACCTGATCAGGTTCCAGATTACTTCGAAAAAGCCACATTTAATTATTTTAAAGTTATTTTACGTCAGTTTCAACGAAAAAGAAACAGTTCGAGTGAAAATAAATAATGATTAATTAAAATGAATTCGAAGAAATGTTCCAAAATGTTCCAAATTCTGATTAACCCCTTCACAGTCGAGTGAAAATAAAGTTTTTGTGCCATAAGTGTTCAAAAAAAATTTTTTTTTTTTAAATCATGATATTGTCATATTATATGTTTTTGAGGTCACTGATTCAAAATCCGTGGTCGAAAAGTCAAAATTCAAAATGGCGGCTTCAAAATATCGACCAAAAAAATTAAAAAGTTAACGAATTCGTTAAATTAAAAATTTTTTTTTGTCGCTTTTTTAAAGCTGCCATTTTAAATTTTGAATTTTTGACCACGGATTTGGAATCAGCGACCTCGAAAACCCCCGAGTAGTCATTTTAAGGCATTTTCAGACAGATTCGTTAACTTAAAAAATTTTTTGGGCGCCATTTTGAAGCCGCCATTTTGAATTTTGAATTTTCGCCAACGGATTTGGATTCACCGACCCCGAAAACCTCCGAGTAAGGATTTTTAGCCATATTCGTTAACTTTTAAATGTCTTTTTTTTTATGGCCCTATAGAGCCCATGGACATACAGGGCACGACATTTTTATGGCTCTATAGAGCCCACTGACAGTGAAGGGGTTAAACTAAAAAAAATTTTTTTCTGAATCTGAAGGTACGGACATAATATTCTATTTCTAAACAATAAAAATATATAACTTGACATTTTGTTGAAAAATTGTAATTAATTAAAAAAATTATTTTTTTCCTTTTTTAAAAAAATTCAGAATTTTTTACAAAATTATTATTTGAAAATAGAAATGATGCAAATAATTTTCTTCTTTTGCTGAAATTTGTATAATTTTCTATATTTCTTTAGAAATAAAGAGAACAAAATCTGCATAATTTTGATTTATCGCAATCATTTTAACTTTTTAACAAAATTTTAGTTTTTTATTGAAAAGAAATAAAACAATTTGTATATTAAAATTAACCTTCCATTTTCACATGAAATAATAGAAATAAATTTTACTGCAGATAAAATAAGCTAATTTATTATAAGTATACTTATAAAATACCAAATCAGGTTGTGATCAGGGCCTTGTAAGGCCCTGATGTGGCCTTTTTTTTAAACACCACTTCAGGACCTGATCAGGAAAAGTGTTTCATTTCCAAATCAGGGCCCTATTTAACCTGATCAGGGCCGGATCACTACCACGTTTCAATTTCTACACGGGTAGTATTACAAGATAATATTGTTTATTAGTTTTTGAAAAATAAAATGGAGAATTGGTGAAAAAAAAAGAATTTCTATTTCAGATATTGTATAATTTGAAACATGAAACGCTGACGAAGGAGAAATATCTATAGTATATGTCAAAGAGTAGAAGAAGACGCAATTTAGAGAAAATTGTGTCTGATCGAAGACAGGCGTCACTACTTGAGAGTAGAAAAGGACAAGTAAGATCAGACAATATTCTAAAGTCTATTTCAAATTCTATTACTTTCAGTTCCTTTATATTTTATGTCAAAATTTCCAATTACAGTAAAATATTTATTTATATAGAATTATTTAATTTGTCAACAGCAATTACGTAATTAATTCTCTCATTCTCCAAAATAAATCACACAACAAAAGTAATTCTGTATTTCAAAATTATATTCATCAAACAAATATTTATTTTGTACTTTACATATTATATTTCATTTTTATTTGATTAAATTAAATAAATAATTATTAAATACCTATTAATTTAGTAATTTTATATTTAATTATAAATTGTCAGTTATTAATTACTCGAATTGAATTTAATTATTAATATTATTATTAATTAATTCTAATAATTATTATTAGTAATTTATTATGTTAGTTATAATATTTAAGATGTAAAGCAAAATTTGTAACACAAAGAAATAAATTCTATTCGAGTTGTAATATTAATGTAAAATAATTGTTAACTTGAGTCAATTAAATAGTACTTCTACACATGAAAAAAAGTTTATTTGATTCAAATAACCGATTACTTGACTATTCCAAATTAATATATTTACTTTTTACTTCTATCAAATAATTTTTATTTAAATCAATTAAGTTGTATTTAAATCAATAATTTCAGCATTTTTGAAGCAAATATCATTTAATTGATATAAATAAAAATTATTTGATTCAAGTAAATATTTATTTGATAACAAGTAATCAATTCTTTTAATCAAATAATTTTTTCGGTATATATATATATAATAAAAAAACTATCGATTCGAATAAAATTTGTTCTAAATTTGAAATAAAAATTTTTCATTTACTATAATTTCTTTGCCTAAAATAGAAAAAAATAATAAAATAAAATGTTGATTTGACATTTTTAATATTATTAAACATAGTTGAGTAAAAATAATAAAAGCACGATGCATCTAGTGGAGCCGGGTCAAGGCCATATCTCCCTCTCGCATTGGTGGGTTGACTGAATCATTCGTGCAGAATTGTGCATATGCGAGTGCATCGAACTCAATGACCGTTGCAGCTGCAAGCTCATTATTCGGTTGCACTCGGTTTTCTCTCGGTCAACTTCGTCTCCATTTTGTATATTACATATATGTATATATGTAACGCATCAAAACCAAAGAAACGCTCTCAATGAATATACAAAACCCAATGCACTGATTTTTAAATTATATAATTAAATAAAATAAAAAATTAACTTTTAAAATCAAGTCAATTGTAGGGTAATGATAATAATAATAAGAATAATGATTATTCTGATAATAATAATGAATATTAATTATTATTATGATAATAATAATAAATATTAATTATTATTTGCTTTTTGTTAAAATTGTTTTTTTAATTATTTACACTGAGAAAACAATATATTTGAATCAAATATTTAATTGTCTTTGTTGCACAGTGTTATTATTATTATTTTCATTATTAATGTTGCAATAATAAATAATAATAAGAATTATAATTATTTTTACTCTTTAATATAATATTATTCTTATTACAGGCTTCGTACTTGATAATTATAATTTTAAGAAAGTAGCAAAATTTAAGACTGAAAAAAAGTAATAAAAAAAAGCTATCGAAAAATTAAATTGTATTCAAAAATAGAATAATTTTGTTTAATATTTAAAAACCTATTTATCTTCCCACAGAAATTAAAATATTTTAAAATGAATCCAATGTAAATCCTTAATTTTGAAATTTAACTATTTCTAAAAATTACAACTGTAATTCTTTCAAAATTCAATCACTTTTCTGTTGAAATTTTTAAATAAAATTATTCAAAACTTTACCTTTAATTCCCACTAAAACGCTTCTATTATTCCATTATTATCTAAATTGTTTAACTGAAATTCAATATTAAATCAATTTTTATTTAAAATATCTACACGGAGAAACTTTTAATACCACTAATTCTTAAAACTGGTGAGACATTTTAGTATGTTAGGTTAGATTCAAGGGAAAAACGACATAGGTTATAGAAATTGCTATTGAGACTATCAAAAACACTCATTCAGTATATATTTTACAGTTCTTCATAAGGAAACGAACGAAAATTAGTATGTTGTTTTAGAAAGAAAATAATAATTTTTGCAAAGTTGGGAAAGCCATGAATTAAAAAGAAACACAACAAATTAATTGTCTATAGATACTCATAGAGACGATAGTGATACTTGGATCTGATGGTAGATGGCATTAGTGAATGTCACTGTAACTGTAGGTAAATATATTTAACACGACGTAAGAACCTAACCTATATTAATAACGCACACACGCACACGCAAGTAAAGACACGACGATTGGTCACGGAAACCGAAAGATCGCACGATTCGTTAGAAGTACACAGCTGAATCGTCCTTATATATTAAACGAGTGGAAAAATATGTACCTTCGAGAGAGAGCATTTTTTTAAATAACTTTCTAATCAAATTATGTAAATAAGTAAAAGTCGTGAAAAAAATTATGTTATATTGAGGAACAGTTCTTGAATTTAATTTGGCATGAGGAGACATTCACGTTTATTAATAAAAGGTTTTTTCTTTCATACACGTGTGAATTTCAACTTCTTCTTCTTTAGAATTTCAACTTCGAAAACATTAGGGTTAGTTCGCGACGTCAGGTGATGGACTCGGTGATGCTCGGGCGAAATCGGTTAAGTCCGCCCGCAGTCCTTCCAAAATTGGTATGTTACGTTAGAATGTCTGTTATATATTCTATCTATATGTGGAAAAAAGGTTAGAATTACCGTATTATTTCACAAACAAAAACTAGCATTTTATTCTTTTCTAAAGAAAAATAAGACTATTTCTAATGCAGATAGTAATTTTTGTACACCGAAGGTTGCTTAATATATAACGAATTTATCATATTTTCGTATTAATGTTGAAATTATTAGCACAACGCACGAAAAATCCTCACATTCTAACGTACTTTTAGAATAAACATAACCAAATATATTTAATATTATAAGAAAAAGTTTCTCCGTGTACGAGAATTCAATTACTTAAATATAAAAATAAATTATTTATTGAATAATTGAATATTTCTTAAAATTTTTGAAAATAATTGAATTTTTTTGAAGAATTTTAATAAAATTTTTAAGAATAATTTATTGCATTTTTCGAGGAAATTCATTTAAAATAAAATTGAATCATGCAATGAGTTTTATTATAGTTATGAAAATAATTGAATTTTTGCAACGAATTTTATTAAAATTTTTCAAAATAATTGAATTCTTGAGAAGAACTTTTTTATTTATAAAAATAATGTAATTCCTTAGAAGAATTTTATAAAAATCTTTTTAAATAATTGATAATTTTTGAAAAATTTTAATAAAAATGGTTTTTTAAATAATTAAATTCCTATGAAAATTTTATTATATTTATGAAAATAATTGAATGTTTGTAAAGAATTTTATAAAATTTTTCTAAATAATTGAATTATTTTGCGAAATTGGATATTAAAGTAGTAGATATTTAAAATAATTGATTTCCGAATAATTTTTGAAAATAATTGAATCGTTTAAAAGAATTTTATTTGGAAATTTTTTTTTGAATTGTTTCTAAGAATTTTATTTTAATTTTTGAGATTAATTGAGATCAACTATTTTTTGGAGTTTTTAGTGCAGAAAATGTTACTAATTTTACTGCTTTCATTCACTCAGAATTCTTAAATTTTTCAATAATTAATTATTTGAACTGAAAGCCTTTGAAAAAATTGTTTATTTTTCTTTTTTTTTATAGTTTTGTAGAAAGAAACATTTTTTGAAGCTTAGAGTCGACGTTAACTTCAGTAGAGATCTACTAATTTCAGGAACGTTAATCTTAGGCGAATATTAACGACAGTATTTTCTTATTTAATTTGCAAAAAGTACTTTATTATAATTATTACTATTCTCTAAGTCTGAATTAGTTAAAAATAACTAATTATTAGTACAATCGTGGCTAACTGTTCGCTTCAGCAATTAGTAAGAAATAACTAATTATTAGTAAATAAATTATAATCTAAACTTGACCACTGATTCTTTTATATCTGAGGGACGAATGCAGACTTATAAAGGCGTGAAATTCAAATTGAATTCAAGAAGAAAACCCAATTAAATGAAAATAATTCTAGAATTAATATTTATTTGCCTATTAAAATCATTAAAATTGAAATTTTACCCTTAACTGCGTCCTTTATTCACAGTCTTGTTAGAAGCTAGAAAAATTTACAAACTATATTCCTACTATAGTCGTATTTCTCAACAAAAGGCAAATTTTTCCAAAGGATATAATAATTATTCCTCGAATCATAAACGATTTAAATATAATATTCACGGATTTATATACACAAAAGAGAGAGAAAGAGAGAGAAAGAGAGAGAAAGAGAGACGCTAAAGGGTTCGTAGCCCAGTGACAGGGTTAATGTACTCATGGGTTTTGCAGTGCGCCAACGTGTCACACACATATTCGCAATTCTTGTACGCACTATTCTACACGGGATACCATGAAAGTTTACATCTACATATATAAATATCGGATATATATCTGTAAAATCATGTAAATGAATGAGTGTATGTGAGAGAGTGTGTATTGTACACATGGGACCCTAAGACCCTTATAGTCACCAGACACGTCGGTTTTATGAGGCCTTGCTAACATACAGTTGCATACTCTCACTGTGGCTTGCATTATAGTGCATGGGGCATCATATAGGCTTGTCGCGAAGTTCACTGTCCCATACCAAGGCCACAGGGGCACCGCCCCACTGAACCAATTGTGCCACTTTTATTATAGTTGGCTCATTTTTGTTCTGCTTTATTACTCATAAAATGCCCTTATTTATTTCTCCACTCTCTTAGGACTATTGTTTTATTAATGGACAGTATTAACTAACGAATGATTACAGGAAACGCGCGTATAATATATACACTCATACATGCACGTGTATATTCATATTCCTTATTTTTAAATATATACCCTTTAATTAAAATTTCCAATATTTTTTTAATAAAAATACATTCTCATTATTAATGATGGGAATTTGAAAAATTTGATTTTATATAATCTACAGGGGGAGAAACTGCTTTTTTGTGAAAATTGCAAATGAACTACGTTGGTGAAGTTCTCAGTGTTTGTAATCAACACTTTACTCTCTAAATCTGAATTAGTAAAATTCTACCAACAAATAGTCAAATTTTACTATAATTGTTAGTAGTTTTCATGGTTTGAATCAAATAATATATTTTGTTCCATGAACCAAAGTGTTAGGTTAATTTAAATAAAGTTTGAAAAACCTAAACATGTCCCTAAAGATAACACAAAAATTTGCAACATTCAAATGAACAAAAAATTTTTTTATATTAACTGTTACGCACGCTATCGCGAGGAACGTGCGGCATTCTATTTATTATTGTTATGCAAATTACAAAATTTTTTATTTTCAAATATAAATTTTTAAATAATTTCTCAATCAAAATTTTAAAAATTCACTTTTTACGAACAAAATTAATTATTATTGTTTATATTTTCAAAAATTTTAATATAATCCTTCCCCAGAATTCAATTACTTTTATATAAATATAATAACATTCTTCGAAAAAATTCAATTATTTTTTAAAAATTGTAAAAATTTTTGCAAAAATTCAATCTCTTTTAACAAAATTTTAATAAAATTTCACGAAAGAATTCAATTATTTTCTAAAATTTAAATAAATCCTTCTAAACAATTAAATTATTTTTATAAATAGTAAAACTTTTCGCAGAAATTCAAATTTTAAAAAATTTAAAAAAAATGTAACACATTTCGAATAAATTCAATTATTTTCTAAAATCTTAATAAATTCTTTGAAACAATTCAATTATTTTTATAAATAGTAAAATTCTGCGCAAGAATCCAATTATTTTTATAAATACCTATATAGTATAATTATTTGCATGAAATCAATTATTTTCAAAACAATTTTAATTGAATTCCTCGGATGAATTTAAATATTTTTAATATTTTCATAAAATTAAATTATTTCCTAAAATTTAGTTATTTTCAAAAATTTCCATAAAATTTAATTTCAACAAGAATTTAAAATTCTCTAAAAATCAATTATTCTCAAAATATTTTTAAAAATTCTATATGAAAATTAAATTACTTGCAATGCAATTTTTAAATATATTCGTCAAAAAATTGAAAGAATTCAATTATTTTCAAAACAATTTTAATTGAATTCCTCGAAAGAATTTAATTATTTTCAAACATTTACATAAAATTCATTATTTTCTAAAATTTTAATAAATTCTTCGAAACAATTCAATTATTTTTAAAAATAGTAAAAAAAAGTATTTAATTGGGATTTTTTAAAATTTTAATAGAATTCTTCGCAAGAATTCAATTAGTTTCATAAATAAAAAAAATTCTCTGTGAAGGAATTTAATTCTACTCTTCAAATTTTTTGATAAGATTCTTTGCAAGTATTCAATGACTTTCAATATATTAATTTTAAAATTGAAAATATTTAAAATAAAAAATTTTAAAAAAGGTAGAAAACAAAAAAGCAATCAACAACTAACTTTAAACTGCGAACAGATTACCGAAATACAACGAAGTATTAATAGAGATTATATATCAAAAATTACTATTCTGAAATGAAAAATAATGTAAATTCAATATTTATTTAGTGAAGAATTAATCTTTTCCTATACTAAAAATAATATTTTTCAATAAAATATAAATTAAAAATAGTAACAAAAATATTGTTCTTTTGAACCTTCAAAATTTTAGGAACATCCCTAAGTTAGCGTTGATGCTGAGCGTCAAAAACAATTTTTTTCGCGAAATTTAAAAAATGAAACAATTGTTTCAAACTTTTTGGTTAAAAAAGTTTCCTGAACGATTATTAATTCCCAAAATAAAAGAAAGGAGCAAAATTATAGTGACATTTTTTTTATCTGTAAAAATCTCAAATAAATCTCTGAGTAACTGAGTCACATATGTTCATTATTTTTTTTTTTACAAAAAAAAATTAATTTCCCCATAAAAAAATATTTTTTAATTAAAAAAATGTAATTAAATTCTATTCTACAGGCGAAAAACAAGATATATTTTAAAAAATATAACTGCATTCGGGTTTTTTTTTGCGATAAAAGAGCAAGTAAATTGCGAACCCCGGGAAATGCGTTGGGGATTGGGAACCCCCAGACTGGAGGGGATTGACCCAGACACCCCCTCCATTGCAGACAACTCTCTCCTCTGACTCGCCATAGCTTCCAAAAAGCCCTACTCCACTAATGGGGGATGGGGTGTAAAACCCCATCGGTTTGATAAAGCATTGCACCGCCCACGCACGATGGATGTGCCATCATAGTCTTTGCTTCCATGCAAAAAAAAAAAACAAAGAAAACATTTTTGCCAGACACATAACTTTATGAAAAAATTTGTATAATAATTGATTTTAATCCTTTTTTGTAATTTTAATTATAATTGTATTACTTCGTTACAATAAAAACTGAAAACATTCGAATTGTTTATATTACCATTCAAACAATTATTATTTAATTATTTCTTTAGAGTACAAACAGGAAAAAGCCCTTGATTTATGTATCTATATATTTCAGAGATTAAATGTATTGTTAACAACATAATGCATAATTATTGATTTTTGTATGCAATATAATTTTTATCTAATAGACAAAAAAGTACTTAAAAAGGCTAAGAAGCAAACGAGTTATAGGTTATGTTTGTGTTAGATTTTCTTTAATTAAAAGTTCCCTTTTTAATATTGTAAATTTGAAATTAATTTAAAAAATTTTTTTGGATGTAATAAATACTTGAACATCAATAATTTGTAATAGTAATTAATTCTTTTTCTGCATTTCTACTAAAAAAATTATAAACATAACCTACAATTTCTTGCAACTTAGGTACTTTTCTTGGGAGCGTGTCACTTATTTCAATTTTTTATAAACATTTGAACACTCAAAATGATCGAGATATATTTCTTTGTCCGAATATTTCTAAAAAGCAGTATTTAACAACAATAATATTAAACTATAAATTAGAAAAAGAGTTTAAGAATTAAAAATAATAAAATCTTGCGTTCATAAATTATATAAGGTGCCCCTAAAGTGCAAATAACAAATATTACAAGAATTTACACGGAAAAAAGTTATTACCTGGAACAGTGATAAGTTTCACTAAAATAGCGAAAGTTTTAACTAAAAGAACTAAAAATTTCTTTCTCGTGTAAAAATTATTTTTTTAAATTTTATGATCCACAAGATTAAAACGAAATGTCGAAACATAGGTACAAAATAGTTTTTCCGAATTATTTTCATAAATTACTAATTGCAATAAAAAATAAAACCTTAAATTTTACATTTAGAAGCTTCATAAAAATTTTGTTTTTTGTGACGCAAAATTATTGTAATAAAACGTTCAGAACTTTAGGAACATGAAATTTTGAAATCAATAATTGTCTAATAATTCAAATTTAAGTTCAATAATTGTAAAATTGGGGGCCAAAATTACAAAAATCGTGTTTAAAAATTTCAAATCATGTTTGGAAATAAATTGTAGAAAGGCATCCAAAAAATAAAAAACATATTTCAAGAATTAATAATAATAATTATTTGAAATTATTGAAATGACAATTGTCAAATAAGTAGAAACTAAGTTCAATAATTAAAAATTGGGGTTCAATATAAATAAAATAATAAATAATAAAGTATTCAGAAATGGTCGAAAGGTTTCCAAAAAGTATAAAAAACATTTTAATAATTTAAAATTAGAAGTTTTGAAATTATTAAATCCATAATTGTCAAATCATCAGAAATTTAAAATTCAATAATGATATTACGTAGCCGACCTCAATTTATCAAAATTCAAAATGGCGGATCCAATATGGCGTACGACAAAATTAAAAATTAACCGAATTGGCTTGAAACTTTTTACTGGGCGGTTTTTGGGGTCGCTGCACGGAAAAAAAGAAATTAGCTGCAGCAGTAAACATATGTTTGCTGTGAAATCTCTGAAAATTAGTTACCACAGCTAAGAAGTTTGCAGTGGCAGCGAACATGTTAGCTGTGACAGCAAACATTAGTAAAAATTTATGCGAGTTTGCTGTCATAGCGAACTTGTTTGATCTCACAGCGAACTTTTTCGCTATCCCTATTTCAACGAACAAGGTTTGCTGTGGCAGCAAAATGTTCGCTGCCACAGCAAACCCTTTCTATGCGTGTGATTACGAATCTAACATCAGTTTTAAAAAATTCAAAATGAGATATTAATTACAATAGTTATTGAAATATTCAATTTTATTTAATATACAATTAAATACAATACAAATTATAAGACGATTTTCTTATTAATTTTAAATTTGTATTCATCAGTATGGTAAGAAAACTATATATTAAATTCAAAAATTTGTTAGAAAATCTACTGTGATTGGCTTTTTGCTTCCGAATTAGTAAACTTTACTAATACATAAGTAGAAATTACTATTTATTATTGTAAAATTTACTATTTCAAAAGTAAATAATTCAAATCAGTAAACATTTTTTCTAATTCAGATTTATCGAATACACAATAATTTTTGATAAAATCAAATTTAGTTTAACTAAATTAAAATAATTAGCTATCAAATTAAATTTAACCCTGAAATTAGCTGGTAAATTTGCATTTGAATAAACCCTTGATGTTAGTAACGAAAACCATTTTTTGGGGTTTGAATTAAAGATAAAATAATAGCACAAATCTCACTTATTTTTATTCATTTAACTTATATTTTAGGTAACTTCTTTAAACTAAAACCTTAAAAAATTGTTTCATTCTTTATATTTTTGCAAAAAATAAAAACATTTCACGGACCCAAGAATTCAATGAACCATTGTTTCAAAGGAATTCGATCAATTTAGATAAATTTTCAGCCATATTAGATACACTATTTTGAATTTTGAAAAACTGACGTCAGATTCATAATATTAACGACACTAAAAACTTTATTACGATACACCAAGTTTCATATAAAAATCCGCATTAAAAATTTGTCCCAAACAGTAAAAATCTATTCAACAACCACAAGGGGTTAATATGTATAAAAAGAATTTTGGAAAAATTAATTTTAGAAAAACTAAAAACAAAAAAACTTTTTTTAATTTTACATATGTTTGTTTTGACAATGGCTTAAAAATTTTTGGCTGTACTTATACTGATTTCGAATGACTTTCATAGTAGCAAATTATAAGTAAACAAGCGACGCATTTCTGTCATGCAAAGTACGTTGCGCTTAAAATGGGGTTGTGAACCCCAACAAGCCAGACAGACAACCAGTCAGAACAACATGAAACGGGGTGACCCAGACGCCTACCCCTAAACCTCTCTTGTACAAAATATTCAAAAATGTTTTAAATATTTTTTTAATAATAAACATTGCAAAAAAGATAATCAAAAAATTTTAATTTTTTCAGTCATATGTTTCTATTTTAATAATTAATTAAATATAAATTTACTACTATAAATTTTACAAGAAAAAAAACTTCATCTGGAACATCGATAAGTTTCTCTAGAATAACAAAAGTATTAATTAAAGCAACTAAAAATTTCGCTAATTTAGTGAAATTTGTTGTTCGTTCCAGGTAAACATTTTTTTCCGTGTAATATTTAAATTATTTTATCATTGAATTCTGTGTAATTTAATAGAAAAGGAAAAAAGTGTAAAAAATGATATTGGAAGTTATAAATATTAATTAATTTAATGACAATTCTATCATATATTTTTTTATACGAAAACATTGCACCCTGGTGGCAATGAAATGAGAATAAAGAAAACGAGGAAGGCAATGTTAAAAGGGTGGTTGTGTTAGAAAGGAAGGAAGGAAGCAAGGGCGGAGTATAATATTCGAGGAGAAGTGGAAAGGAGAAATTGTCGGGGTAATGAAGGGGAAAGGGGATTGTGGCCGTGGTGTTGCTGACCTGAACCTTGCGTCCAAACGCCCCGCGACAAGATTAAATTTTATCTCATGGATTAGCTACACAGGCGTCAAATAATCTTAAACATATTTGAGCAAATGAGCAATTTTTTACCTCTTTTTTTTAAAAATTAATGTCAAAAGAGAAAAAATTTTTAATTTTTCTTTTTTCTTTGCAATTCTCACACCATTAAATAAATAGTATTTTATAACTGAATTTATTTATAACAATTACGAGAAATAAGTCAGAAAGTAAAATGTTTCTATAAAAAATAAAGAACACAAAATGTAAAAATAATTTGAAAAATTTTAAGATTAAAGTAAAATAAATTAATTTACTTCTAATAATAAATTGTGTGACTATTATCATATTGAAAATAAACAAATAATTAATTATTTACTTTTTCTTTAAAATAAATAGAAAAGAAACAATAAAATAAACATTAAATAATTAATAATAATTAAATTATTTAACCAAAAACTAAAAGCAATAATTAATCTTCAAGTAAATGTAGAAACTAAAAATTAGAAATACTTATTTATTATTTAAAATAAAAATAAAATAAAAGTAAAAAATAAACAGCAATAAAATTAAATTAAAAATTTGAATTTGACTCACATTGTACAAATATTCCCGCCTTTGCAAAGCGCGAAAATTCTAACTGTTGCCTACTCACAGGGGCACTTCCAATTGATTTTTAAGGTTATGTTCACTTATGATTGCAATGATTGCAATTAATAAATATATCACCGAAAACAAAAAAAAACCAATGTAACCGAACTTAGTAACTCGTACCAATTGTTTTCTTTTCTCAAAAGCAAAGTAAAAAATAAAAATTTATTAAATATCATAATGCTCCAAGTCGAGACCGTTGGGAATAACATCCAACTTTTATCAAACTTTTTCCCTACAAAATGCACTACTGGAATTTTGATTTACACTGAAAAGACAAATAACGTTTGATACTTTCGATGTTTCGAATAAAAGTTCACTATATAAACACTTAGAAACACGATTAACTTAATAAAATTCAACAGGTCGGGAATTCGGGATGTTAACTATTGGAGGGAACGAACAAAACTAAATAAGTCAAATCACCTACTTATAGTGTCAATTCTACCATTTGTATTAAAACTGATAAAATATTAAATAAAAATTCACAATACATGAATTATTAAAGAACACTAAAAAATGTATTTTAAATATTATAAATTTTCTCATATTAATAAATATTTAATTATTTACCATTGAAATATGTACCTGAAATTGTTTCACGTTGTAGAAGTGCTGCCACCATTGTAAAAAATCACCCGCGGTTGCCTACCAGCAGGGGTACTCAAAACATGTACATTTTGAGGTTATGATCCCAATTTTCAAAGTAATCTATTTATATCGTTTACGTTCACCCAAAAATCACCGAAAATCAATTACCCCAATTAAAAACAAAAACAAAATATCTCCATTTGTCAAAATATAATGAAAAAGAAGTGACATTTGCAAAATACCGTAAGAGAATGACTCGCGTGCGTCCCTACACGTTTTTAACATTTTACCACACAAAAACACTCCCGGAACTATTACTTTTACCAAAAACTGAAAAAATACTTTCTACTTTTACTAATTTCGACGAGATTACACACTTTAGGTACATTAAATAAAAGGGATTTTGTAAATTTCCTGCACTTGTAAATCTGTAGTCTCGCCACACGGCGACTAATGGTAATGGCGTGAACATAACTCCAGTAGTCAAATAATCAACTAATTGTTTCAAGTATTCATTTCAATATTAGAAAATCGAATTGTTCAAAAGAAATGTGGTACATAATGTGATATCGACAAAAATATAATATGTTGCAAATAAAATTATTATTTTCAAGATATATAAATTAAATATGTAATTACTTTTTATTGTATAAATCTGCATTTGACTCACTGTGCTCTACTTTCTGCGCATGCGCTACTTTACAATTTCTGTCGGGAACGCTGATTGGCCACTTGAAAAGAGCGGTAAAATAATTTGAATTCAAATAATTGATCCAAAAGTTTTAAATGTTCAAATAAGATTTGCTATTGTAAATATTTTTTAATATAATATAATTTAAATAATAATTTTAATTTAATTCAATTAATCTAATTTCATTAAATTAATTTAAATAATTATTTTAATTTAATTTAATTAATTTAAAAATTAATTAATTGTACATTTGTTTGCAATGAAGTAAATAATTGCAATAAATATATGAAAAAAAGAATTTTTAATCTGTAAGCTTTATAATTAATTTTTTTTATAGTGACGCAAAATTTTTATTTAAAATATAAATAAATAAATTATTTGAAAATTCGATACATAAAAAATTTCTAAATTGTAATTTTATTCTTTTTTTAATAACTCAAAGATTAGAGTTTTAATAAATTGTATAAGTAGGAAATTAAAGAAGAATAAATGCACAGAATTGAATTAAAATTTTTGTAAATTTAATGAAAACGCCGAAAAAGTTACATTGAATTATATATATACATACAAAATTTTCCTTCATTTACATTCTTAGATGAAAACCACGCTAATTAATAGCTGGGGATAATAGTCGTTATAATTATTATGAATACGATTACAAAAAACGAATAAAATTGATTTAAGTGATTTCGCCAAGCATCTCTCACCTCTTGTACACATTTTCTCGAAAAAAAAAGAAAAGAAAAGTTTCTTACATACAATATTGTCTGTAGCAATATCTTTTTTTTTATACATTATTAAAAACTGAGCCATAGTCTAAATGTAACTTTTCGTCATTGAATGATTATTATTGAGAATATTATCTAGAAAAATATTTTTACTATATATGCTCATGTCAACAATATGAATTATAAAGTTTCAACATGTTATTATATGAAAAATTCTTCTGACAAATGCCGTACAAAATTTATAAATTGTCGTTTCATTTTTTTCCCAATTTTTTGTTTCTTTTTATTTATTTTTTTTTTTAAATTTATTGTTCGCTACTCGCACATAACAAAACGTTTAATTATATAATGTAAATAACATAAGCACGTTCAAAAGCACGTGTCTTTATATATCTTAAATGAAATTTTTTTTCAATAATTATAAATGTTAAAAAAACAGAGAGAATTTCATGCTTTCAATTTGGATCTAGTACTAAAATATAGTTGTACAAAAATTTTCTCTTCTATAAAAAATAAATGATTCGTGAAAAAGAAAACAATTTGTTTTTTTTTTAACAAAAGAGAATGAAATATATATTTCTTAGAATTTGAAAATTTCACGAAAAATAAGAAAAAGAATAAATTTTTAACTTTTATCCAAACATATATAGGATTTTTTTTCAAACGCAAGTAGCACATTATATGTATATCATAGGATACAAAATTTGAAATCGATCCCCAGCTTCTAGGCCACGAAATCAAGGTTACCCTGAAAGAATGCTTTTCAGGTATTATTACTTGTATTACAAGCTAAAGTCCCAAACTATATAATATATATGCTGCGGTATATATTCGACGTGAATTTCCCGATTCGTGAAGCGTCCTCGTAAAGCATCATAATTTTTTTTATCCTTTTCTTGTTTACTCGATAAAGTGTAAAACGTATAAATAAACTACACTTATGTTTTACTATTAACATCTGAAATTAACTAGCATTTGCGGGATATAACAATTATTTTAGGTACATTGTTATAAATATTCTACATTTAAATGAAGGTATACAATATTATTTACAGGAAGAATTCCCTGCCAGTTATTTTTCATGAACATTTTTTCATCACTGATATTGGACAAAACTATTAATTTGCAAAAAAAATTGTTCAATTACGAAAAAATCAAGTAAAATTGTAAAATTTCAAAGTGATTATCAGTATAAAAAAAAGTATTCTCAATATTTGACATCATAGAGTATCAATATTGTATAGAAATGTAAATACAAGTTTAAATATAATTTATAGAAATCATGTTGAGAAAAATTTCATCATATTTAATATAAATGCTCTAATGACTTAAAAAAAGAGGAAAACTGTAAATTCTATTTACACTCAGACTTTGACACTTAAATACAAATGTGAGCAATAATCTAGTTTAGTTTAGTTATTATTAATCGTATCGGACTTTTTATAATAATTATTAAATTGTATCAAAGTGACTATATATTTAAAAAGAAGATTATTAGAAAATCAGACTCTTAAACTGGCAGCACAATGTGCATTTATAGAGCACATACCAATTTTTGTTGACTATTGTTAATCATATACCTTCAGAGATCTTAAAGATAAACTTAAAAAATAAGCACGCAAGATTTCTCACACAGCCACGCATTCATAATCGACTTATTTACCTAATTTTTCGACTATACTCATACGTTGGATTAATAACCGGAATTACGCACAATTTTCTCTTCAAAATTCTCTTCCTTTTTTCACATGTATGGTAATTCTGTTTCATCCATTACTTCTTCTAACGTTGAGGGTTCCGCGTAACCTCGAGCTATTAATTCGTCAGCTAGAGAGATAACACCATGTTTTTGAATAGTTAGATATAGACTCACGTACGTATGAGAGTCGACATATCCTTCAATTTGTGCTTGACCGACTATTCCGCTGCATATTTGAGACACTAAATCGTATGCCTCCTGTTGCCATACACCTAAACAGAAAAGTATTAATTAGAAAAATTTAAATTATAAAAATAAATAAATAATAAATTATTGTTGGTTGTTACAAAATTTTATTTTGTATTTCCCTAACATTTCACTGATTTTTAAATTCAATCATTCAAAAATTGAATAATTTTGTTAAATTTAAATACTTCTCATTTGTTTTTCCAAGGGAAATAAAATTTTTAAAAATCAATTTAAAACCTCCTAAAATTTAATAATATCTAAATATTAAAAATATTTCAAAATTCAATTATTTTCCATAATTTTTAATTAATAATCTTCATCTTTAAATTAATTATTTTTTAAAATTTTCTGAAAGTTCTTTGAGAATTCAATTATTTAACTACGAAAATTCCATTTTTTAATAATAATTTTAACTGCACCTGTTCAAGTTTTTTTTTTAAATATTAAGGTATAATATTTTCAATAAATTGTAATAAAGAAATTCTTAAAATTAATTTTTTAAAAATATTTTTAAATAATTAAAATTTGGTAAAATGTTTTTAAAATAATTAAATTTTAGAAAAATATTAAAAAATAGTAAAATTTTTGGACAATTTTTAATTATAAATATGAACATGATTTATCCGAAATTTTAATAAATCTAAAAAAGTTAATTTATATAAAATTTTAATTTACTTTGCTCGAAAATAATTGAATCAGAAAAAAATTTGATAAAAAAATTCTAAAAACTACCTAGTTTTTTGAAAATATTGTAAAGTAGTTTTTCGAAAATAATTGAATATCTTAAAAGAATTTTTGTATAATTTTAAAAAAAACCTATTCATTTTTTTAAGAATTTTAATTAAAAATTTGGAACATGATTCTTTTCTCAAAACTGTTTAAAATAATTGAAAAAAATTGTAATGTTATTATTTTTTGTAAGTATTTGAATTTTCAGGAATATATAATTGAAAATATTGAAAATAATGGAATTTTAAAAAATTAGAATGACAAAATTGTAAGAATTACTTTGTTCAAGAATATTTTAATATAATTTTTAGAAGCTACTTTTCATTCATTTTTATTTTCACATTTACACTTAAAGATTTTTCGTTAAAATTTTTAACAATTTAATTATTTTCAAAATTTGCAATTAAAATTCTTCAATTATTAAAAATCTTTTTAATTGTATATAAATATTTGTATATTTTAAAAATTAAATTTTAGAAAAATTATTCAAATATAATTTTTTAAATATTTGTCTACAGTTATTTTTCACACTGTAAAAAACGAATTAAGTTGCATTTTATACTGAAAATGTGGTATTTTGTTGCAATTTTTAAAAATAAGTAGAAAAAAGTCGCATTTTTTTAAAGTAGTAAAAAAAGTCATAATATTCGAGGTCGTACGTACCATTAACTGGTCGAACATTTGCTAAAAATACTTCAATGGCTTGAAATGGTAAAGTGAGATAATCAGATCTTATTTTTCTCATATCGGCACTGCTGAGTGTCCAATAACCGCCGTGATCCACGAGACGAACTAAATGTTGTTCTCCCTTTGGATCGGGGTTCTCCACGTACACTCTCATCCACCTATTATATAATTTTGCTACAAAAATCATGCCTCCTGCAAACAAATAGTAAAAATTGTATTAGAATTATTTAACAATTATAATAATGTCAGGCCTCGAAATGACTTTAAGGCGAAAAAAGTTTATTACTTGATTGAAAGTAGAAAAAAATTTTTAAAAAGTCGTTTATTTTCTTCTGAATATTGTCACAAAAGTTTGAGATTCTATCTCTGACTGTCTCCTAATGTCTAGAAAAAAATTGTAGCTTTTTCCTTTATTCCAATAACTAAAATTTTCAGTTTTTGTAAATTTCAATTAATTTCAAATAATTTTTTGATATTTTGGAATTTTCGTATTTTTACAAAAATTTTAACACTTCTAACATTTTTCTTCAAAAACAAACGATTACTTTTAGAAATTATAATGCAATTTTTTAAAACAATTTATTTCAATAATAAAAATTTAATTAGTTCTAAAAATTATAATTGTCATTCTTCTAAATACTTTCCAGAATTTTTAACAAAATTTATTCAAAAGGTTAATAGGTTTTTAAAATAAGTATTTAATATACAGTATTTATTATTAAAAATATTTAATTGAATTTCAATTAAATTTCAAATTATTGTAATTTTCAATTTTTAATTTTAAATCTTCTGAAATTTAAGTATTTATAATAACTTATAATAACTTTATAATAACTTCTTTAAAGTATAATTATTTTATAGAATTTCTAACTCAAATTCTTATCTAAAAAAAATATTTTTAATAATTTAAAAAAAAATCCTCGAGAATTTATTATTTAAGAAAAGTAGAAAATACACTTGAAATTCGTCTAATATTCTATTTTTTTCAATTCGGTATAACAAAAATTTGTTGATTCAAAACTTTTTAAATACAATAATATTTATTCAAAACTTCAATTAATTTCAAAACAATGGGAATCAAAATTTTTTGAAAACTAATTTCTTTAGAACTTTTAATTAAAATTATTCAAAATAAAATTTTTTAAAATTTTAATTTGTAATCTTTTGAAATTTAATTATTTCTAATAATTTTTACTACGATTGTTCCAATATTCTATTAATTTCCAGAAATTCTAACTGAATTTATTCAAAAGTTTAAGAACTTTTTAAAATGAGTATTTAAATATTATTATTAAATATTTAAATTTCAATTCAAATTTCTATTAATTGAAATTTTCTAAAATTTTTAGTTTGGAATTTTCTGAATTAAAATATTTCTTAAAATTGCTACAGTAACTTTTCCAAAATTCAATTATTTTCTAGAATTTTTAAACAAAATTCTTCTCTAACTCAATTATTTTTAATAATTTTGTGAAAGTTTTTTGAGAATTAAACTAATTTCAAAAATGTTTCAATTAAAATTTTACAAAAAATCAAGTTATTTAGAATTTTTAATTGTTATTTACAATTTAAGTTATTCAAAATTTAAATTTTCAAAAATTTTAATTCAAAACATTTTAAAATATTATTTTTTCAAATATTCAATTGAAACTTTCTGAAACCAAAATATTTCTAAAAATAGTACTGTTTTTTAAAATTTAATTATTTTCTAGAATTTTGAATTAACATTTTTCTCTACCTAAATCAACTATTTTCAAAAATTTATAGAAAGTTATTCGAAAATTCAATTATTTTAATACAAAAATTCCCATTTTTTGTATAAAAAGTAAAAAGTGTAACTCTTGATAGTTTTTTTTTTTTAAGTTTTTAAAGTGGAAAAGAAAATTGAAGGACAAAACTATTTCTAAAAATAGCTACTGCACCTTCTTTCAAATTTAATTATTTTCTAGAATTTTAAACAAAAATTTTCTACTAAATAATTATTTTCAAAACATTATAGAAAGTTATTCGAAAATTTAATTATTTTAATACAAAAGTTAATTTTTTTTTAGAAAAAGTGAAAAGTGTAGCTCTTTATAGTTTAGAAAATTCAAGAACAATTGAGGGGCTCCATAGAATAAGGGAACTCACTGCTACCTGACTGGTATTATCCCCTTCAACCACGCGCTTGTCCCTTTATTCTATGGAGCCGCCCCTCAATTTACGGCTTTTAGTCTTTTCAAAGGACACTAAAAATAAGAAATTTTTTTGTCGCATTTCTAAAAATTTGATATTTTTCCACTATGTATCTTGGATGAAATTCACAAAATTTTCTGATTTTTTTGACCTGTAGCAACTCTACAATTGTAAAAATTCATAAAAATGTAAAAAAGCAAGTCTAATTCAAAAGTAAATTCCAAAAATTTGTTTAAATGAATAATAATTTCATTTTACAGTGCGCTAAAAAAATTTGTCAAATTAGAACAAACGGGTTTCGAATCAAAGCCGTTTTCAGTTAATAAAATAAAATCAATAAATGATTAGTACCCAAAGTTGATTGTAAATTAATATCAATCGTAATTTGACAATTTTTCAAGACTTTTTAAAGAAAAGATTTAATTATAGGTTTTTATCACAATATTTAATATCAAAATAAGTTGCATTTAATACGAAAAAAGTGGTATTTTGTTGCAGTATGAAAAAAAGTCGAAAGCATCACATTTTATGAAAAGAAGTCGAAAAAGTTGCATTTTATACCAAAAAAGCGGTATTTAGTTGCGATACGTGGAAGAAAAGGCGAAAAAGTCACATTTTATCAAAAGAAGTCGAAGAAAGTTGCACTTTTTGAAAATCGAAAGTCATACTATCCAAGGCCTGTAATATACATATTCTTTTCAAATTACAAAAAATATTTTTCTATTATTTAGAAATAAAAAGAAAATAAAACTTACGGCAAAGTTCGTCGGGAACTGGAGGTGATTCAGTTGTTTCGTATAATTGCGTAATGTTATCATCTAAAGTCCTAAGCATTGGATATGTCGGATGTGTGGGAATTTGTATAAAAAGACGATTTGGCTTGACTATGTAACACACCAATACATCATTATTGACACCCTCGACTAATGACAAATGCATTAATTCAGAAATCCATGGTGTTTCATCTTGTGATTTTGGAACAGACAACTGATCAAGAGTAAATTGTGGATACTTCTTCTCAGGGAACTTTTGTCTTATCAGACTTAATGCTAAATTTATTCCCTCCGGTGAGCCTTCAATAACACAAAGTTTATGATTCTTCATATTTGTAAAACGTTTCACGGAAATTCTAACATCGCTCTTTTGTCGAATACTTTGAAGGAAACTTCCTTTCTGACCAATCAATTTCCCAACTAAATGTAGTGGCACAGCGAAATCATAACTCGTACGAATATTATTGTTTATCGGTCCTTTTATACTTCCACCTGAAATTTCAAAAGTATGTTATTAAAATTATCATTAAAACTTTAAACAAAAATTATTAAAATTACAGTGCTCGAACCAGTGAAAGTATTTAAAAATACGGACTTTCAGGACCAAAAATGAAAAATTACCAATTTTTATAATAATTAAAGATGGCCCAGTGATAAAATCATTATTTTATATTATATAAGAATATTATTACTGTAACTACTTCAAAATTATTTTCATAATTTCAATTCAATTATTATTTCCAAGAATTTGTAACTAAAATTCTTCTAAATCAATAATTTTTAATAATTTTCGAAAAAGTTCTTTGACAATTTTCAAATTCATTTGCTTACAATATTCAATATTACGAAATTTCAATTATTCGTAAATTCTCCAATTAAATATATATTAGAAAATAAAAACTTCAAATAATATAGAAAAAAATTCAATTAAACCTTTTCAACAAAATTAATTTCAAAATTCAATTATTTATAAAAATTTACGCTTATTGCTTTTAATATTTAATTATTATCTAAAATTTTAATTAATTCACTTTTAAATCAATTTTTATTAGAAAGTTCTACTAGAATAAATTCATTTATTAAAATACAAAAATATAATTGAATTTTTGCAATAATTTGTCATTTTTCCAAAATTAAATTTTTTTTTAGTGTTTTTAACTAAAATTCTTCTATAAATCCATTATTTTTAATAATTTTTGAAAAAGTTCTTTGAGAATTTTCAAATTCATTTGTTTACAATTAAATTTTACTATCAATTGTCCGGGAATTCTTCTATTAAATATATTAGAAAATAAAAATAAAAAAAAAAAAATTTCAAGTAAAATTGAAACAAACTTTTTCAAAAAAATTAATTAATTAAAATTTTCAAAGTTTTTAATATAAAACCTTTTCAAAATTCAATTATTTCTAAAAAATCACACTATAATGGTTTTAATATTCAATTTTTATCTAAAAGTTGAAGTGAAATTTATTTTTAATTAAATTATTTAAATTAAAAAAATAATTTATTGAATAATTGAATTTTCATAAAGAATTTTATCAACAAATTTTTAAATAATTAAATTCTTTCGACGAATTTTAATAAAAGTTTTAAAAATGATTACACTTTTCGAGAAATTCCAATAAAATGGAATTAAAATTCAGCATTGAGTTTTATTATTTATAAAAATAATTGAATTCTTAAAAAGAATTTTATTTACGAAAATAATTGAATCCCTGTAAAAATTGTATTATTTATGAAAATAATTAAATTCCTGTGAAATTTTGATTATTTTATGGAAATATTTAAATGTTTGCGTTGCATTTTATTAAAAATTTTTTAAATAATTGAATTATTTTGAAAAATTTGATAAAAATAGCAAATATTAAAAATCATTGAATTGAGGAAAATTTTTAAAAATAATTGAAATTTTGTCTAAGAATTTAATTAAAATTTGTGAAAATAATTGAATTTTGAGTAAGAATTTTATTATTTCTAAAAATAATTGAAATTTCGTCCAAGAATTTTATTAAAATTTGTGAAAATAATTAAATTTCGAAGAAGAATTTTATTATTTCTAAAAATAATTGAAATTTTGATGAGAATTTTTAAAAATTTTTGAACATTATTGAATTTTGAAGAAGAATTTTATTACTTTTGAAAATAATTGAATTTTTACAATCATTTGTAATTTCTCTAAAATTCTCCAAATTATATCTTACAATTTACGAACTTTTTGTCCTTTTTCTATCAAATTACGGACTTTACGGACCTTTTTTTTTTTAAAAAACGGACTTTTACGGACTTTAAGCAAATTTACGGACCTAGTTCGAGCCCTGTTATTATTAAAAGAAAAATGTCCCTGAAATTAAAATCAACGCTTTGTGTAGAAAACTATTTTTTGAGGCTTTCGGAAACGAAAATGCTACTAAATTCACCTAGGAAGTTAGAAAATTTTCTCGAGTACTTTTTTAATCTAAAAACATCGAAAAGATTGTTTTATTCTTTAAATTTTCTTTTCGACGCTCAACGTGACATGAGGAAAAATATTTTAAATACTAATAATTTTTTATTTAAATTTAAATTTACCTTTTCCACTGTCTGTACTTCCTTCGCTTCGCGCTTCATCGGTGAGACTTCCATCTAAGACAGCAGAGAGAGGACTGTGATTCGCTGAATCTCTTTCACAGAGAGCTTGACTTTTAGCTTCATCGACATTCACGACATCGACAGTTTTCTTGCAACTTTCAGGCACACTGGTACTTTTCATTTCCTCCTTAATAGACACCTCTTGACTCAAACGATTCTCAGTTACTTTATCCTCCTCAATAACATTGTCACATATTTTCGGTAATTTAATTTCACTTTCAATTTGAGTTTTATCAAAGAATGGCCTATTATTTGACATCATTTCAAAGCAACTTGATCTTGGATTGCTACCCAATTTAATTTTACGTGTTTCCTCGACAATTTCCTTTTCCTCCTCTAGTTCATCATCGTCATCGTCGTCATCGTACCAGGGAATACGCTCTTCAATTGATTTCACTGATTTCATTGATATTGGCATTGATACTGATGGCTTTCTTCCAGGAATATCTAAACTGCTGCTTACTTTTCTTGGTGAGCAAATATCAACGTTCGAAGGCGATAATGACGTTGTACTAAATGAAAATGAATCGTCTGTATTTATACCGGAATCGCATTCAATTTTTTTCGTTATATTTTTTGTATTATTTGCTTTTATTTCGCTATCCGATTTTGATTTCCCACCAGGATCAACTCGGTCCGCGCGTCGACGTCTGTACCAAAAAAGTCCAAGTAAAATTGCTAATGTTGGAAATGTCCACTTCACCAAATGCATTGATGTCGACGGCATCGTGTAAGTCCACGGTTGCAACCGTTAAAATAAAACACAGCAATCTGTAAAATAAATTCAAAAATCAGTAGTGAACATTAACCTTTTTTATATGCGTCATTTTTAATTCACGATTTTGATTCCTTTAATTATAACGAAAATAAAAATTACTTTATACAAATATTTTTAAGAATTCAGAAAAAAACTAAAACAGGGTTATTAAAAAATTTCATTTTGGTTTTCCCTGATTTCTAGAGAGAATTTTGTCTTTTTTCCAGAACCTAAAGAATATTCTGATTCGCTCTCAAAATTATTGGATACAGAAAAAATATTTCTAATACATTTAATTGTGAATATATTTTTAGTAGAATTATTCGTAAACATTAGTTAATTTTCTAGATAAACATTTTTGTCCACAGGAATTAAAATTTCAAATTTTAAACCTTTCGAAATTCAATAACTTATAAGAATTCCTAACGTAACTTCAAAATTAATTACATGATTTAATTTCAATTATTTTCTAGAATTTTTAACTAGAAATCTTCTCTAAATCAATTAATTTTAATATTTTTTGAGAAAGCTCTTTGAGAATTCAATTTTTAACACAATAAATAAAAGTTTCCAGTTGTTTACAATTAAATATTTCAAAACGATTATTTGAAAATTTTCTATTTAAAAAATATATATTAGAAAATTAAACTAATCTCAAAAATTTTTCAACTAAAGCAATTGAAAATTTTAATTGTCAAAAACTTTAATTTGAAACATTATGAAATTTTATTATTTCTAAAATTTTCATTTTAAACTTTTTTGAAATTTCTTCAAAATTTAATTATTTTCTAGAATTCTGAAACAAAAATTTTTCTAAAAATCATTTATTTTCAAAAATTTATAAAACATTCGAAAATTCAATTACTTTAATGCAAAAATTGAAATTTTTTGTTATAAAAAATGGAAAGTGTAAATCTTCAGTTTTTTTCAAAATTTTTAAAGTGAATAAGAAAATTCAAGGACAAAAATTTAATTTGTTTTATAAAAAAAAATGCTAATTGGAATATTTATGAACTTTTCTAAGTAAAAAAGAAAATTCAAGAACAATTTAAAGTTTTTAGTATTGAAATTCAATTATTTACAAAAATTGTAAACGTAACTCTTAATAATTTAATTATTTTTAATACAATTTTACAAAATTGCAAATATTTTTAATAAAATTTTACAAAATTTCAATTAAAAAAAATATCAAATACTTGTTTATGAAAATTCAATTTTCTTTAAACAATAGTAATTAAAGTATTTTAAATACCTAATTTTTCAAAATTATAAATAACATTTTTCGAAAATTCAGTTTTTAAACAAGTTTTTATTTAAATATTTTTTAAAGTTGATTTTCATACTAACATGAATACATTTGATTGCTACACTAAAATGTAATTATTTACTTAAAATTAAATTAACATATTTTTGAAACTTCAATTTTTTTATATCTCTAATGAAATTGTGTAACAAATTTATTTATTTTCTATTCGATTTGGCAAAATTTAAATTTTACATGTTTAAAAAATTGAATTAAAATTTATCACAAATAATAATTCTTTTGAAATAAAATAAATGTAGGTATTATTTAAACTAAACTTATTTTTAAATAAGTAGATATGTAGGTAATTATTATCAATTTTTCACAGCAATTGATATTTTCAAAAATTTTAATTTAAAACCCTTTAGAGTTCGATTATTTTTTTGAAAATATTTTTAATAAAATTTTTATGACACTAGAATGTAAAATCAGGGTGGCCACTTTTTTTGTAAAAAAAAATTCACGGTCATTTCCCGGTCCATTCCCGGTCATAAATTATTTTTCCCGGTCATAAATAATAACTCTGAAAATAAATTATTCAATGAAAGATTGAAAGAATTTCCTGATTTTTAGACAAAAGTTTGACTTTTTCCCAAACCCTAAAAATATTTTAGTTTACTCTAAAAATAATTTTGAACTTAAATAGATTTTTTAAAATAAATATTTAATTATTATCCATTATTTTTTCATATAGTAGGTACTCAAATTTCAAAAAAAAATTCAAATTTCAAATCCTTTAAATCTGAATAATTTTTAAGAATTGCTACTGCAACTTATTAAAAATTATATTCAAAATTTCAATTCAATTATATTCTAGAAATAACTAAAATATTTCTAAAATCCACTTGTTTACAAGACAATTTCATGAAATTTTGAATAATTTGAATATTTTTCAATTAAATATTACATATTCAAAAACATAACTAATTTGAAAAAATGTGAATAAAAATATTTTTAAAGACTAAATTATTCAGAATTTTTAATTAAAATCTTTTAAAATTCAACTTTTCTAAAACTTCAATTTGAAATTTTTTAAAATTCAATCTATAATAATATTAGTAATATTAATTTAACATTCTAAAAAATCGAAAAATTTGCTTATGAATAATTGTAAAAAAACTAATTGATATTAATGAAAAATACGGTTTTTTAAAATTTATTTTCTAAGAAAAGAAATTTTATTTATTTTTATTTACTTTATTTATTATTCAAAAATTCATTTTTATAAATTTCGTATCACTTTTGTTCTAATTAGTTCAAATTTTTAATAATTCTTATTTGTTTTGTTATAATATTAATTGCAAAAAAATTTTTAAATTGATTTATTTTTCATTATTTTATAGGATGTGAAATTTTTTCTCTTTGAAATTTTTTTGACAAATTTAATTAAAATTATATTTTGTTTAATTATTGTTAGAAATAGAAAGAATTTAAAATTAAATTTAATATTTTCTTTTTCTAAGTCTGTTATGTTGGACAACAAAATTCATAATTTTCTTATAAATTCTAGAAATTGAATATTTTTATAGTACTTTTTATAAAATTCTCTGACAAAATATAAATAGATTTTATAGAAGATCATTCAATCTTTTTTAATGAAATATAGTTAATACCTAAGTCTTAAAATAAATATTTCTATTTTTTCACAAAGTAATGTGTGTTTTTAAAAAAAAAATTCCAAAATCCCGGTCAAGATCAAAATTCACTGTCATTTCCCGGTTTTTCCCTGTCCAAAAAAATTCACTGTCATTTCCCGGTTTTCCCGGTTTCCCGGTCCAGCGGCCACCCTGTAAAATTTTTTTTAGTAATTCTAGAGATTTTATATTTTTCCGGCATTTTCGATAAAATTCCCTAAAATGTCCCTGACACGTGTGTGTAAAATTGAATAAAATATTCATAAAAATATAATTTATTTTTAGTTACTTTCAGTTATTTTCTAAATATTTTTTAGGTTTGTTCAATTTTAAAGAATTTTATAAAAATCACTTTAAAATTTGTTTTAAATATTTAAAAAACACCTGAAATTGAATAAAATATTCATAAATATTTTATTTATTTTTAGTTTATTTTATAAATATTTTTTTATTTATTTCATTTTAAAAAAATTTATAAAAATTACTTTACAAATTTTTGAACTATTTAGAAGGCAACTAAATTGCATAAAATATTTATAAATAGTTTATTTATTTTTAGTTATTTTCATTTATTTTGTAAATATTTAAATATTATAAATTTAATTAATTATAAATAATATTGTTAAACATTCATAACTTATATGTTACTTTAAGTTGGAGGGACAAATATTGTAAAACTTATGTTAAGTGTACAATGGAGAAAATAAATCTAAATCTAAAAAAATCTAATTAATTATAAATTTCTTCAAGTTTAGTGAACTTTATAAAAGTTACTTTACAATTCTTTTAAACCATTTAGAAAATAACTGAAATTGAATAAATTCTAATTTATAAATATTTTATTTATTTAAAAAAAAAATTGTTTTAGAATTGGTAAATTTTGTTAAAAGGTAGATTACGAGTTTTGTGATAATTTTTGCTTACTGCAAGAATATATAAATGTCTAATGTGGTCATTTATCGAAATGACTGTTAAGTTTAGATAAAGCTGACTACTTGATACATTGTAGCATATTATAACAATGTATTCATTTCAATACCTGACGAATGCATTTTTTCCAGTAATTATTTACATATTAACTAATATACTTCAAATCCAATCTACCATTTTTCTCATTCCATAATACTCTTTAATTTAATTTAATTAAAAAGAAATTTTCCCAAAAAAAAAAATTAAAATTCCAATAAAGAAGAAATTTCTCCGATATTAACTTTTTGCTCATAAAAAATAATTTCAAAATTAGAACTTAATTAATTTAATAAATTATTTGAAGAAGTTAAAATTTTTTCCTCCACTGTAAACGAATATAATTAATATAAAAATTTTCCTTCAACATTACGTATAGAGTAATCCAAGATAAAACTTTTATTAAAAAAAAAAGATAAAAAGAACACAAAAAAGCATATTATCAACCGATATACTATACATTTCGTTAGAAAACATAAATTTAATTTTATCATTTTTTATGAACGTGAATAAAATGATATAATAGAAAAGATATTTTACAATACTTTTTAAACAATTGTTGTCAAGAAAAAAATAAATTTACTTATAGACAAAAGGAAAATATTTTCGAATTATAATAGACGTAAATAATATTTACATTATTATATATTCTATGAATGGAGAAAAGATAATCACATAATATACATGGTCATTGAAGGATAAAATTTTAATGACATTACAGAATAAAATTCTCAAATAACCATGATTAATGCTGCGATTTAAACCTGCTATCTTGCTTTTGGCGATATTTTAAAGTGTGTGGAACTTTCGTAATCTTTAATACGTGGTGGCGAATGAAATCTACATTCCTTATGAAATTAGGTCAATTTCGATCTATTTCAATGTAATATTCCGTCTAATAAATCATTACTAAATTTTGTCTTTTATTAAATTATGAATCTAAAGGAAAAATAACAACGATTCACTTGAATGAAATAATTTTGAGGACTTGAAAATTTAATTGTTCAAAAAATACACTTTTTATATTCTTTTGGTTCATTATTCAAATTTTCTCAATTATAAATCTTTCAAAGTGGTTCACTATTTAATTTTATGTATTGTAAAAAACGAAACTAAAACGATTTCAAAGAAAAAAATAAAATTTGTGATTGCACTTTTTGGAAATAATTTCAAATTTTTGAATTTCTATCAAAATATTCTTGTTTGTATATAAATTCAGATTTTCGAAATTTTCTCTCATTATTTGTATTGTTAGAAAATATTTCCTCACTATATTCTCTTTTTCTCGTTTAGATTTAAATTCCTTAAATTTTTAACACAATTTTCAAAATGAAAAATAATTAAAAACAAAAAATAATAAAAATTAATTATTAAATTAATAGATTTCAAGTATTGATCGACAGTTTGATTTAAATTTTAATAATCCATTGACTTTTCAATTATCAACGATTAATAGATAGATAAAACTATTTGACATATGGTAGGATAAGAACAGCGAAGAAATCAAAGATTATTATTGAAAAATTTTGTTATAAACTTTTCTGAAGATTTAAAAAGGGAAACTGCATGACTCGACGACTTACCGACTTCGAATCCATGCTGATGACTATTGTTTTTGTTTTTTTTTTCGCTTTAGAAATTCGAAAGTAATAAATAACGCAAACTTCACGAGAAACGAAATCTCACGCAAAAAATAAATATAATTCACAAAAATATATGTGAATAAGTTCAATAAATTTTGATACAAAAAAATATCAACAAAAAAAAAATAAAATTAATTACACTAAAAGAACAAAAAAATTATTTCTTCCAATAATCGACACGAAACAAATATGAAACTTTACACACATGGAAAGATTCTGTTGTACGTAGCACTTCGCAGTTGGCTAGGTACTATCGTTTGCATTAAAGATCACCGGCTTTCAGCACGTGTCTTTCTCAAACCAGTAAAACCAGAATATTTTACTCTGAAAAACGCGCAGGCGCTTCTCTCAATCTTTTCAAACACGTGAAACTTTATAAGACTTAAAGGAATCCACGTGAGAATTTGAGGGGAATTTTTTTTTTTTAGAAGTGAAGAAAAATTTATCCAAAAAATCCGAATTTTTTTCTCCTTTCGCTTTATGTTTGAAATTTTAAATGTAAAATTATATCAAATTTTGTTTCTTTTGAGTGAAATAAATAAGTGTAAAAATTACCCGAAAGTTCTAAATATTCGAATGAACGAAATTTATTTATTTCTTCTTCAAATTAAATTTTTATTACACAAATTTTGCGTCACTATAAAAAAAATTAATTATATAAAGTTTCTAAATGTATATTTTCAGTTTTAAATTTTAATTGGAATCAGTAAAACTTCTGGAAATATTTTGTGGATCATAAGTATAAAAAGTAAATAATAAAAATAAAAAATATACAAAAATACTTAAATTCTTGTTTCTTTAGTTTAAAGTAAATAAGAATGTAAAATATAAAAAATAAATAATTTATTTTTTAAATTGTAAATTAATATTTTCTACCAAAATTCAAACTTATAAAAAAGTAATAAAAAAAATTCTAAAGTTCTGAACGAAATTTAATTTTTTTTTTTAGATATTTTTAAAAACTTCTCAAATAAAATAGAAAATAATGCAAATTAAATACTTTTGCTTAATTAAGAATTATTTTTTTTAATATGCGGAATAATTTGTTTGATAAGATTTCAAAGCAAATGAAGAAAGAAAAATATCGTCGTTTAGTTTAACGTTCGAAACTTCAGGAACATAAACAAATAAATAAAAAATATTTCAATATTAATTTTTCTAGTTTCAAATAAAGAAAAACGTAAATTAAAATATAAATAAAAAATATAAAAACTACTTCAATTTTTTTTATTTAAAATAAATAAAATGTAAAATAAAATAAAAATGTAAAATAAATAAGAATATATAACAAATAAATTAACATGAAAAATATTTTTAAAAAAATAAATAAAAAAATTAAAACAATAAATAAAAATATATAAAAACATATAAACGAAATTTGAATTTGAATTATTTAAATATATCAATTTTTTAAAAGGAAAAAAAAATTGCACCTGAAAATTTCTTCATCTCGTGTCTTTCCGTTATTATGGGAAGAATAAAAAATAAAATTTCAAAACCGGTCACTCACGCTATAGAAACCATCTCTTTCAAGATTTAAATCAGAGCTTCTTTCCCCTACTTAAAAATGAAAAAAATGCATTTACTCCAAACTTGCTCGATTATTATCAAAGTAAATATTTATTCAAAATAATTATTGAATCAATTAAATTTTTCCTTAATTAAAAAATTATTTCAAATACAGTTATTCGCAAAAATAAATTTTTAAATTGTTGAGAAAATATTTTCAAAAAAAAAAGAACTTTAAAAATTACATAATGTTTAAAAAACGACGATTTATTAAAATTTCACATTGTAATCTTGTTACATTTGAAACGTTCGCACATTTATTTAACATATTTACGACTTGAATCATTGATTTGAAAAATCGTTAATTATTCATTTTTAAGTAATGCATTTCCCTTTTTATAGTATAGCTTTCAAAATTGTGTGAATTAAACAGTAATTAAATGAAATTAAAACTTGAAGGAAAATAAACGAAAAAGTTGAAAATCGATTTCTTATGCGAGCAAAAAAAAAGTTAAAGTTCGAGTGAAGAAATTTCTTTTCTATATATTTAAGAATTTTTATAAAAATTACTATTTTCTAAAAACAAAAAATAAAGTAAAGAAAAAATTTATTTTCTTACAAATCAGTTTTTAACGTATAAAAATTATTTTTGATGTACAAAAATTTGAGAATTTTCCAAAAATTACTAATGAATATGATCCACAAGTTTTGAACGTTCAAATGAACGAAACACTTTTTATTAAAAATTTTTTTATAATTTATTGTTTGCAATAAAAATTAAAAACTTTAATTTTACACTTAGAAACTTTATAACTCATTTATTTTATATTGACAAAAAATTATTGTAATAAATATTTAAATTAAAGAAGAAAATAAATAAATTTCGTTCATTTGAACGTTCAGAACTTTAGGATCATTAATGAATGAAAATTAAAAATAAATAATAAAATAAATAATAAGTAAATAATAATGAAAATGAATAATAAAGTAAAGTAAATATTTATTTTGTTAAAAATTACTTTTTGTCAACGTACAAAAATTATTTTGGTAAAAATTCTTTGGCTAAAATTTTTAGAATTTTCAAAAAATTACTATTTACTACAAATGAAAAATAAAATAAAGTAAATTATTTTAATTATCTTGTTCAAATTTAATTTTATCAACGTACAAAAATTATTTTGGTAAACATTAATTTTGTGAATGTTCAAAAAATTATTTTGGTAAAAATTCCTTTGTTTAAAATTTTAGAATTTTCGAAAAATTACTATTTACTATAAATGAAAAATAAAATAAAGGAAATTATTTTAATTATTCTGTTAAAAATTAATTTTTTCAATGTACAAAAATTATTTTGGTTAAAATTAATGTTGTCAAAACTTTGAGAATTTAAGAATTTTCGAAATTATTAATGAATAAAAAGTACCTAAAAAAATAAAAATAAAATAAATAAGAAGTGAATAATATTAAAAATGAAGTAAAGTAAATATTTATTTTGTTAATAATTAATTTTGTGAACGTACTCAAAAATAATTTTGGTAAAAGTTGATTTTATCAATTAAAAAAATTAATTTGTTAAAAATTAAGGTAACTATGCAGAATTTTGTCAATAAACAAAAATAATTTTGTAATAATATCAAAATCGAAGAAAGTAAGAAAAAAAGCCCTTCATTTGAACGTTCGAAACTTAAGAAACAACATTCCCGGAAAAAAGTGACTTGTAAAATTAAATCATGAAATTAATTACACTTAGAGTGTGATTTATAAAATTAGAGAAGTGTTACTTGAAATAAACTGATAACAAGTGAATATGTGTTGTAGTGGTGAAGGTGTTCTCGGTTCAACGTGCGCTTGGAATGTCCAATCGTCAGGTCAGTGAAGTAACTAAGTGTAAAAAAAGAAATAAAATTAAAAATTTTCCCCAACAAAACCAAAAGCTAGATTTTTAATTATAAAACCACAACGTATAAAACGAAGAAAAAAAAATGAAATTGAAAAACTAATCATTTCGCCAATAAATGAAAAAATTATACACAATAATAGTAAGAAAAAATACCTGGCAATTATTTCGTAATTTTAAAAATATATCTTGTCTTGCAAAAGTAGACGGAAATATTTAAAACATTTAATTTTAGTTAAGAAAATTATTTACTTTAGTTTTTTTTTCTCCTTTCCCTTCCAATTGCACTATATAATTACGTGGCGTCTAGAATTGTAAATCGACAAAATTTCACGCTTAAGTAAAGTGCATTATTACTGTCGCTCAGGAGAAAATAAATCCTGAAAGACAAGTACTAAATTTAGAGCGGAAGACATTAAAATTTAGAGAAATTAGCAAATCAAAAAATTCATAAACAAAATAGATCTCAAGATAAATTTAAAATTCAAAGAACTCGCGACGAATAGAATTTGACAATTAAAACGAAAATTTTTTAACTTATTTAAATTTTGAAATTTAATTAAAATATTAAATAATATTATAATATTAAATTAAATAAACCCCTATTTTAAATATTAAAATAGAATATTAAATAATATTTAAAATACGGGTTTATTTTATTTAGTTACAAAATTATTTCCACTTGCACAAACGTCTTCAATGTATTTTCAAATTACATGTGGGATTTACAAGACATTGCACTTTGGATTTATATTAAAAATCTTTAGCGACCGGTTCGTCCGATCGCAAGACAAGTTTTATAATAAAAATCGACAATCATTTATTTGTCCGTAACACTTTATGCTAATTCACAGTTAAACTAGATGTATAATAATATAAATATTCTCCAATTCATTCAGTTTCATCAATTTAAAATTTATAAATCAATTTTCTAAGGAAAAGAAATCTTAATATAATTTAACACAGCTAGATTATGTAATTATTAATTATTGTTTATTAATACATTGTTATCTTTTTTTCAAATCAATTTTTTCTTCTTATTATAACTGAAAAATGATTAAATTGAGAAAATATTTTCATGGAACAAAAAGAAAGGAGACTAAACAACAGAAGTGTAGAAAATAGTTTTGAAATAGAATATCAGAAAGATAGAAACTCCTAATAGAAACGCATGCAACGTCTTCAAGGAATGTTCCACTCACGCTATTTCCAGATGTCCATAACTGACCCAACAAAGACTTCGCTATTATATATATTCTATTGAACAAATCAATAATCAACCCGAAAAAAAAGTTTTCTATTTTCAACACAGAATAATAGTTTTAATTTTTTTCGTTTCAGTTCAGGAGGAAAAAAATACACGACGAAGGTCTTTTTTTAACTTTAACGCGTCCATGTTGCTCGAAACCTTTGATTCATCATTTTTCTCTCTTTTAAAAGAAAGCATCTAAAGATCAACCGACTTTATTGGAATTTTAGAAAAAAAATACATATATACAACTTGAAGTAAAACTAGAAAATTTGATTGAAACATGTTTTTTTGTAACAATTTAAATATCACATTTCTAATGAGGAGAAAAAGTAGAGGAAGTAGAAAATAGGGAAAAAAAAGACAAAAGCCGCTCGGCATAAGAAAATCAGGGCGAACACGAGGGCGGTATGCATATAAAGATTTGTTGAATGTACTTACCGATAGTTCCTCTTTTTTACACTAAACCAACAACTCTAATGCACGGTTTTTTTGTTTGCTTTATTGATTTATGAATAAACAATATTTTCGATGATTTTTCACAAAACAATCTTGTGTTTCCACGTGATCACAATGTTTTCCTCGGTTCAATAAGACAATATGGCGGTCCACGATGCACGAACCGCATGGAGAGCAGGGGCATAATCAGAATTACCAACCTAAACGTTGAAAAATGGAATTTACGGTTGTTACGCTGGACCTGGACAAAGTTTTCACGTAAAGTTACAGTTCACAGTCCCCTGCAAGTTGCAGAAATGTGACTGTGCCTTAAATATTCGAGCGGGAAAATTTGAAGTTTTTCAAGAAAACGTCTGTATATATTATAAACAATTGATGCAAAAGACGTGTAAAATTGAGAACGCCTATAAAAACAGAAAATTTAAATTCCCTCTTGTAAAATTAATTATTTTTTAAACATATATTCTAATAAAATTGCACTGAATTAAGTTGCAGTTTAATTTTAAATTAATTAAAAATTAATTAACTTTTAATTAAAATGATTAAAATTAATTAAAAGTCATAATATAATTTATAAATTTTATTTAACATTCCAAAACATAAAAATAATTACTTATAAATTATTGTAAAAAACTATTTTCTGCGTTAATAAAAAATACAGTTAATGTTATTTATTTTATAGAAACTGAATTTTTTTTATTTTAATGTTTTGTTAAAAAAATGTTATAATTTTTGCATAACTTATATAATTTTGAACCTGAAATAATTTTATGTTAACTTAAAATTTTATTAACATTTATGAAAATAAAATTAAATTCTTTCGAGAAATTTTATTTGAATGGAATTCAAATGAATTAAATTCCTATAAATTACATTAATAAAAATTTTTAAAATAATTGAATACTTTATTAAAATTTTATTACAATTTTTGAAAATAATTGAATTTCTACGAAAAATTGTAATATGTATAATTATAACAATAATTAATTTCTTATGAAGAAATTGCATTAAAATTATTTAAAATATTTCAATTTCTATGAAGAATTCAATTATTTCAAAAAAAAACTTTTAATAAAATTCTTATTAAGAATTCAATTATTAAAAACAGAATTCTTCGTAGAAATTTAATTATTTTCAGAAAACGGTAATAAACTCCTGAGTAAAAATTCAAATATCAAATAAATATATCTAATATTAAAATTTTTCAAGAAAATTCAATTTTTTCTAAAATTTTAAATAAATTATTAGCACAGAAATTTAATTATTTTCAAAAAATGTTAATTACATTCTTAATAAGAATTCAATTATCTTTATAAATATTTAAACTTTTCTCAAAAATTTACAAAAAAATTCTTTGCAGAAATTTAATTATTTTCGAAAAATTTTAATTAAATTTTTAGCAAGAATTCAATTATCCTGATAAATATTAAAATTTTTCTTAAAAATCCAATTTTTTCGAAAAATTTTTATTTAATTCTTATCAAGAATTATATTGCTGTCTTTATAAATAATAAAATTCTTCTCAGAAATTCAATATTTTCAAAAATTGTAATGAAAATCTTTGCAAAAATTCAATTATTTTCACAAGTAACGAAATTCTTCACAAGAATAAAATTACTTTCAATACAATTTTAATAGAATTTCTCGACGAGATTCAATTATTTTTAAAAATTGTAATTAAAGTCTTTGAATGAATTCAATTATTTTCAAAAATTTTAATAAAATTCTTTATAAAAATTAAATTATTTACAGTATAATTTTAATTAAATTTCTTCAAAGAATTCAAGAATTATATCAACATTTTTGAGAATAATTGAATCTTGACTAAGAAATTTTATTAAAATTGTACTGAAAATAATTGAATTCCAGTTAAGAATTTTGTTATTTATGAAATTAATTGATTCTTGCTAAGAATTTTATTAAAAATTTTGATAATTGAATTTCTGCGAAAAATTTATTAAAATTATTAATATTTATTATTATTATTATTATTATTATTATTATTATTATTTATTAATTATTATTTATTAAAATTTTTTTAAATAATTGAATTCTTGCCATGAATTCTGTAATTTATGAAAATAATTGAATTCTTGCTAAGAATATCATTGAAAATTTTTAAAATAATTCAATTCTTGCCTTGAATTCTGTTATTTTTGATAATAATTGAATTGTTTTAAAAACTTTAATTACAATTTTTTAAAATAATTGAATCATGACAAGAAATTTTATTAAAAATTGTATTCAAAATAATTGAATTCCTGTGAAGAATTTTGTTATTTATTAATATAATTGAATTCTTGCTAAGAATTTTATTAATAATTTTGCAAATAATTGAATTGCTTCGAAGAATTATATTATTTATAAAGATAATTGAATTCTTGCTAAGATTTTTTGCCACAATTTTTGGAAATAAATGAATTCTTGATAGGAATTTTTTACTAAAATGTTTAGAAAGAAATGAATTCTTGATAAGAATTTTATTAAAATATTTAATAATATCTAATAATTAAATTTCTGCAAAGAATTTTTGAATTTTGAATTTGTTAAAAAATTTTCAAAATAATTGTATTCTTGCGATGAATTCTGTTATTTTTTAAAATAAATTAATTCTTGCGATGAACTGTGTTATTTTTTAAAAGAAATTAATTCTTGTGATGAATTATGTTATTTTTTAAACGAAATTAATTCTTGCTAAGAATTTTATTAAAACATTTGAGAATTGAATTTCTGCGAAGAATTTTATTAAAATTTTTAAAAATAATTAAATTCTTGCAATGAATTATGTTATTTTTTGAAAATAATTGTATTCTTGCGATGAATTCTGTTATTTTTAAAATAAATGAGTTCTTACGATGAATTCTGTTATTTTTGAAAATATATAAATTCTTTCCATGAATTCTGCTTTTTATGAAAATAATTGAATTCTTGCGATGAATTCTGTTATTTTTGATAATAGTTGTAATCTTTCAAAAACTTTAATTGCAATTTTTAAAAATAATTGCATGTCAAGAAATTTTATTAAAAATTGTATTGAAAATACAATATAATATTATTATCTTTAAAGATAAAAGTAATAATAATTAATTACTTATTTTTATTTATAATTATAATAATTATGAAAATTATAATCTTTTTGTAATTTTCTTGTCAACTATTTTTAGACAATAATTCACTTTTTCATCAATTTTAACGGAAAAAAATACAGTGATTCCCAAAATTGTTAATTTTCGTTTAAAAATTAGAAAAGCGAAGAGAGGATTAACAAAAACAACTAAATGCATAACATACGTATTCATTATTTATGAATTTACATCGTAATATAATATTATTTTTCTAAACACAACGCTAACATATACTTCTGTATCTTTTCCATTACAATCGTAAACGATATCAGCGTTCAATTTAATTACAAAAACTGCACAGTATAACATGTTTCAAAAAATATGATATCTCTGTTTATCCTGTAGTTGAAATACGTTTTCTTAATTTCTTTTTAAAATTTTCTTTCTTTTTTTTCAATAAATGTTTTCAACAACGGGAAATGCACGTATCACATTTGCATTGCTCTGTTAATTGGACTAAGCGTAGATTAGCAACGATTCATACCATACTCTTAAATCAGATAAATGCTTCTTTCTTGAGGAACGAATTAAATGTACAATTGAATAATTCCAGATGTAATAAAAAAAATGAGGAAAAATATTCTCCTCATTATTACACCAGGTTATTCAATTTTTCAAAACTTTAATTATTAATTAATTCAAAATTAAAAATAAATCTCTATAAAATAAACGCACTTTTGTAAATTAGTAATTAGTGAATGTAAAGTTGACTTTTTTTTTAATGTCTTCTCGCTCATCAAAGATAAAAACACCTATATAAAATACATTCAAATCTGACGATTTCAATCGTTTAACATCCGACACATTCTTAATTCTAGATCAAAAAAAAAATAATAATTCTCGTAATTAGGAAACAAACGTCCTAGAAATGAAGTATCAACAATATTATGTCAGCGCTTGAACTTTGGAAGGAATCTTGCACATTTCTTTCGGTATCACTACGTATTGGTTAAAGGCGCATATTTCTTGATTTACAGTTACTTAACAACTAGTCAGTTTAATTGTTTATCGTCAAAACAGTTAATGAACTGTTTACATAATTTTAAAACGATCAACACCTTAACAAAGGTTTCACGTTTTGCTCATTTTTAAAAGAAAGAGAATTTAAAAGAAACTTTTTAAATACTTTTTTCTACTTTATCGAATCAAACAGAACTAAAGTATTTTTTTCCATAATTTTTCTTTTTCAAAAAGTATTATTTCTACTTTCAACAAATTTCTTTTGTTTTCGAGAGGCAATAATTCAGTTGTTTTTGTTTTAAAACATTTAAAAAGCTATCGCTTATAATTTAAAAACATGTTAACAAATATTTTAAATTTAAAAAGAAATTTTCGAAAATTAATTTCTTTTGTAACAATTTCTATCAAGAGTACTTTAATAAATTGTAAATAAATTATTGAAAATAATTTCACTTTTGTGTGAATTTGTACACAATATCAAATATAAATTTCTATATAATTCACACAAATTGAAAATTATATTAATGAACCAGCATTTAAATTTCTTTTAAATTTGAACATTTTTTTGTTTTGAAAATGAAAAATCAGACGATTTTTCAATAGACTAAGGGCAAGCATTCGCAATATCGTTTTAAGAGAATCACTTCATCGAAACTAACATTTCTACATTCCAATTTCGAAAGCTCGTGAAGACGCCAGAGATAAAATATCCGATTGCGTTATACAAAATTTTTTTTTCTCAATATAGGATGTTAAAAAAACTCCAAGTCACAAGCTTATTTTAATAGATAAGGCACTTTCTTTTAAACCTGTTTTGTTTTTTGTTAAAATTTCGATGGCTAATGTTAACAAACACACTTAGAAATCTATAATTTATCAGACTTAGTTTAAATAAGGTAAATTTTCTTTCTTTCAGGCACTGAATTTTATTTTATTGAATACTCGTGAGCGAAGAAATTATGAATAAAAATTTCGTTAATTTTTTCTTATCTTTTCAAAAGAAGTTTGCCTGCTCTTCATAGAAAAGACAATATCAGGCTACAAAAAAAAAAAAAAAAAAAAAAACGAAAAAAATTCAAGTTGGAATGATAAAAAAAATATATATAAATTTTCTTCCATTAGAAACAGAGAATATACCCATACGATAGGTAAAACTTCTGCTTTTCAAAATAAAAACATCAACTTCGTACTTTTCTCAATCAAGTATAAAATACAATTATTATTGAGTTTGGTCCCAACTCAGTGGAATAATGTCATTCTCTATATGCTTGATTAAATGCACAAAAAAATATTTATAAAAAAAAATATATATATATTCTTGTTTTATAAACTCCAGTAATTCTCAAAAAAACTTTGAGAAATCTCTCTCTATATATATATGGATAAATGTCCCAGCAGATTGAAAAAAATACTTTGCATAAAATATATTCCATCAAGTTTGGAAGAACGATCAGAAAAAAAATAGATTTCAAAATCTCAACGTTCAAATAAAGAAAATTCTTTTCTTTAAACAAGAAATAAAAAAATGTCAAATAAATAAATTCAAAGACAAATTTTTATATTTTAAAGAAATTTTACATTCTTTTTTTTCTCTAAAATTTCTAATGAATAAAATGAATAAAATTTATTTGAACGTTAAGAATAATAAGATAGAAAATATTTTGTTGATCTTCTAGAGTATTGTCCTTTTGACGTTCACTATTTCCACGTTCATACTTGAAAGCATTGCGATTGATGAGCGTAGAAATGAGAAGGTATTATAATCTTCTTCATTTTTATTTTCATTTTGTTAATGCAGACCTCGACCCTGCGCGTCTTATACTCTAGTTAAAAAAGTTTTGTTACTAAGTTGGAAGGCGAAGTAGCGCATACTTCAAATGTGGAAGATCGTGAAAATCTCAGATTTGCGCTGGTTCAACATAATTTGCTGGCAACATTCCGTGATGACCTGTACGTTGCACAACTCCAGTCATCCATCCTTCGTCAATTGCTGTACAATTAATGATCAAATCGCCATCGCAAAAGCTCACCTCGTCAACGTCCTGTGCCTCGTAATCGTACATCGCTCGATAAACACGCTAAAATAATTATCACACAATTAATCACAAACTTAACATTTAATAATTCTTCGTGTGGAAATTTTTATTTCCTCAAAAATTAAACAAAAACTATTCTCTTCTACAATATTCTAATATAAAATAGAATAGAATAAAATATAATAATAATAATTTTTTATAATAATTAATTCTATAATAATCTTTTATTTTCAAATATAAACTTCAATTTTTGATTCAATTATTTTTATAAATAGTAAAGTTTTTGCAGGAATTCAATTATTTTTTACAATTTTTTTTGGAAAGAATTCAATTACTTTCTAAGATTTCAATAAATTCCTTGAAACAATGCAATTTTTTATAAACACAGGATTGACACAAAAATTAAGTTTTGTTTTTCCTTGACTTTACCTTGATTTCCAGACAAAATTTTACCTTTTTCCCTGACCTAGAAGAATACTCTGATTCACTATAAAAATGATTAGATACTCAAAAAAACGATTTATTACATTTATTTACGAATTTCTTGAATTGCAAAATTATTCAAAAACACCAATAACGTCGTTTTTAAATAAATATTTAATCATTATTATTTTTTCATAGAAATTAAGATTTTCAAAAATTGCAAATTCAAACCTTTTTGAAATTCAACAACTTTTAAGAATATTGTTATAAAACATGAAGAAATCGATTACTCCGAGTGATAAAATCATTATTTTATATTATAAGACTATTGTTACTGTAACTTTTTCAAAATTATTTTTATCATTTTAATTCAATTATTATTTTCTAGAATTTATAACTAAATTCTTTTTTAAATAAATTATTTTTACTAATTTTTGACAAAATTTTTTGAGAATTTTCAAATCCATTTGTTTGTAATTCAATTTTACGAAATTTCGATAATTCGGATATTCTTCAATTAAATACACTTATAATAAAAAATAAAAACTTCAAATAATTCAAAAAAAAAATTCAATTAAACTTTTTGAAAAAAATTAATTCTACAAAATTGTTTGTTAAAAATATGAAAAATTCAGATTTTCAAAGACTTTAATTTGAAATCTTTTTCAAAATTGACGCTTTAATGCTTCTAATATTCAATTATTATCTAAAATTTTAACTAAAATTCATTTCTAAATCAATTTTTATTAGAAAATTCTACGAGAATTCAATTATTTAAATAAAACAGTTAATAATTTATTGACTAATTGAATCTTTCTTAAAATTGAATTCTCATCAAGAATTTTATCAACAAATTTTTAAATAATTGAATTCTTTCGACCTATTTTAAAAAATTTTTTAAGAATAATTACATTTTTCGAGGAATTCAAATAAAATTGAGTTAAAAATAATTGAAATTCTGTGATGAGTTTTATTATTTATGAAAATAATTGAATTCCTAAAAAGAATTTTATTATTTTTGAAAATAATTAAATTATTGCAAAGAAAATTATAAAAAATTTGTAAATAATTGTATTCCAATGAAATTTTTATTATTTATAAGAATAAATAAATGTTTGCGTAGAATTTTATTAGAATTTTCTTTAAATAATTGAATTCTTTTGGAAAATTTTATAAAAATAATAGATATTGAAAATCATTGAACTGAAGAAAATTTTTGAAAATAATTTAAAATTTGCCAAGAATTTTATAAATCTATTATTTTTAAAAATTAATTAAATATAAATAAAAAGTTCAACTAATTTCAGAAGAATTTGATTTATTAAAATTTTTCAAAAATCTATGTTCTGTTATAAATGAAACTCTCTTAAAATGAAGGTTTTTTTTATTAGAATTCGTGGTAATTTTACTGATTGGTAAAATTACTGATTGGTTAAAATTAAAATATTAAAATAAATAGAAAGATAATATAAATGTTCTTGGAAATTTACATAATTCAAAGTTTTTAATTTAATATAAAATTAATAGAAAAATAATTAAAATTTTGATAGAAATTTCCAAAGTTTAAATTTTTGAATTTAATTTAAAATTAATAGAGATAATTAAAATTTTGATAGAAATTTCCAAAGTTTAAAATTTAAATTTAATTTCCGTTTGATTAAAATTAAAATATTAAAATAAATAGAGAGGTGATTTAAAATTTTGATGACCTAAATTAAAAATCAACTAGAATATTGAATTACTAAATTTGTTATGAACAATAAAAATTATACATTAAATAAAAGTTGAATAACTTACAATTGAATTAAAATTTGAAGATTAAATTAGAATTGAAATGAATTTCAATTTTTATAATTTACAATTTTAATTAAGAAAGTACTTCAAGTAACTTAAATTCAAATTAATTGAAATTTGAACCAAATAAATTTTAATTAGGTTTTGATAAATTGAAACTTGGATCAATTGAATCATTTATAAATAACAAAAAAGGTGAAAATCCACAATTTTGTGATCGATGTGTTAATTTACACTCGGGAACATTAGAAAAATTTTTTCTTTAAACAATTAATTTTTTTCACCAATTCTGTGTTCTTTTTTGTTTTTGACATTGTAAATTCAATTCTTTTTGAAAAATATTGTATCGAAAAATTAAACGAATCATAAAAAAAGAAAAAGTTAAAAAATTATCAAAATAGGCGACAAATTGTGATCCTTAAATAAAATTTAAATTTATAGAAAGTATAGAAACAATAATTGATAATTTGAACGTTCGAAACTTTAGGATCATGATTATACAAACCCCTGAGGTTGGAGGTGGAGGAGGTGGTTGATGTTGAGTTACGTGATTGTTGTTCATGGCAGGCGTCAAAGAACCATAATATTCATTTACTGGATCAATATCAGCAACGGATCCAATTTTTCTAACCGGTGGATTCGTCACTAAAATAGAATAAATAACTTAGTATATAATCGCTAAATAAAAGTGGAGAAAAAAATCATGCATTCAAGAATTGAAAAAAATATAGCATACGTTTCAAAAAAAAAAATCAAATGAACTTACTTTATTTGTAGGGCATTCAGTTTTCAAATAAATAAACTTATATTCAGTTCTTCAAGCGCTCACAAACATTATGAATATTAACAAAAAAAACTCAGTTATCGTAACATTAATGATTAAAATTTCATTAACATTACATAACGAAACATTAATTTTTGAAGAAAAAAATTGAAAACTATCAATTCAGAAAATTCAAAACTCAAAATATTTTCTCCTTGCAAACGAGAGAAATAATGCACACACCAAGCACACAAATAAAATGATATTTCACGTTTTTTCAAAATAAGCGGAAAAGTAAGCGTTAAAAAAATTGTTATATTGCCCCATCGCACTGTCAATATCACCAAAAAAGAATAAAACATTCGATCCATATTTTAATGCGTATTAAAAATGTTACTTTTTTCTTAAATCTTGTTAAAAAAAGAATCAGACATGCAGAAAAAAACTGTATTAAAAAAATTGAAAGAAAGAATTGGAATATTTTCAAGAACAAGCTTCAAATAATTCAGATTCTATACAATAAAAAGATGAGTCCTATTTTAAGGCCAACTTTCAAACTTATCTCAAAATAAGTTTCTTTCTTTTTACTGCGCATATAGAAGAAAAATTGTTAAAACAATAAATTAGAAAAAGTCCAAAGATATAACAAATTATTTCTAAAATTCTAATTTACAATATTTTTAATTTTACTACAAAAAATTAAAATATAAATTTTATTTTAAAAAATTAAAATTAAAATTAGTTCTTTTAATTTTAATATTTTCAATAATTCAATTTATTTCTAAAGCGAAAAATAATTTTAAAATTAGTTAGTTAACCGCAAAATTTTTCTATACATAAAATTTCCCAACAAATTTTCCACTTTGTATAACTAGAAAATTTGTTATATTTTAAACCTCGCGCCATTAAATTTGAAATCTTTCTTAAAATCCAAAAATTTTACGGTTACTTTAAAAACAAAATTCGATTTTTTGTAATTTGCGAGTTAAAAAAAGAGGGAAGAGACGACCAAAGATTATAAATATCGAAAACAAAGAATAAAAATAATCTCAAGTGAAAAACACAAAAAAAGAAAGAAATGTAAAAGAACAAAAAGAAAAAAATTAAAACTAGTGGTAAAAATAAAAATCATATTTATAATAAAGAAAAGTAAATAAAAAATAGAAGAAAACAAGATTAAAGTAGGAAAAAAAATCAATAAAAGAATGAAGTTTCTCGAGTGATTATTATGATCATTGAAAATAAATTTAGAAAGCACTCTCTGAACAAAAAAAAAAAAGAAAAGAAAAGAAAAGCAGACAGATGAATATTGCAGGACAAAGATATAAATATAATGCAGCAATTGATGCAGCGGAGCAAAATCTCACCTGGACCTTTGTCACTTGTATAAATGACAGTTGTAGCAGCTTGTCTAGCCGAATATGGACTTGGTCTAGCTTCACTAAGAGGATCATAATCAGCAATTCTGCCAGGTGCCCTTTGAACAGGCGAATGAGCTGTTGGAGGTGGTACTGGATTTGCGTTTACATTCGGTGTTGGCGTAATTGTACCATCTGGATATTCTACATATTCTAAGCAACAAAGCACAAGAAAGCTATTCTAATAAAAAGCTCTTCGAATTTTCTCATTTACGAATTGTATATAACATAATTCAAAAACAAAAAAATATCAAGCTAATTAACTGCTAAAATATAACATAAAATTAATGATTTTGTAATTTTTTAACTATAGGGTTGCCACAAAAATCTCTAATTTTCATGTAGAATTTTGACTTTCTTCCCCGACCCTAAAGAATATTTTTATTATTCTAAAAATTACTGAATACACAAAAACATTTCTAATAAATTATTTGTGAATCTTTTTACTGTAGACTTCTTCGTAAACATCAATAGGTTTTCTAGATAAACATTAATTCACTATCCACAGGAATTAAGATTTTCAAAAAATTAAAATTTTAATCCTTTCAAAATTCAATAACTTACAAGAATTGCTATACTGTAACTTCACAATTATTTTCATCATTTTAATTCAATTAATATTTTCAAGAATTTTTAATTAAAAATCTTTTCTAGATCAATTAATTTTAATAACATTTGAGAAAGCTCTTTGAATATTCAATTTTTAAAAGAAAAAAGATAAGTTCGCCTAAAATAATTTCAAAATCCACTTGTTTACAATTCAATATTACCAATTTTCGATTATTCGAAATTTTTTTAATTAAATTAAATAGAATATTCAAAATTAAACTAATTTCAAAAAATTTTGAATGAAAATCTTTCAAAGAACTAACTTTTTTAGAATTTTTAATTAAAATTATTTAAAATTCAAAATTTTCAATTTGAATCCTCTTGAAATCCAATTATTTACAAAAATTGTAAACGCAACTCCTAAAAATTCAATGAATAAAATTTAATCAAATTTTAGAAAATTTCAATTATTTAAAAAAATTTCAATTACTTGATTATGAAAATTCAATTATCTTTAAAAAAAATAGTAATTGAAATATTTTATACATCAAATTTTTCAGAATTTTAAATAAAATCTTTCGAAAATTCAATTTTTAAACCAATTTATAATTTAAATACCTATTTTTGAAATTAACTAATTAATAAAATTAATAATTTTAGATGCAATTTGGACTCTTTAATGCGCCTTTTTATACAAATATGAATAAATTTGATTGAGCCTAAAAAATGTAATTATTTATTTAATTCAATGTTTTTTTAATCTAGCTAATGAAATTCGTTGACAAATTTATTTTTCATTCGATTTGCCAAAATTTAAATTGTATATCTTTAAAAAATTGAATAAAAATTTCTTAAAAATCATAATTCATTTTACAATTTTAAATAAAAATTTTTAAAGCGTAACTAATTTAATTTAAATAATTATTTAATTATTATTAATTTTTTTGCAGCAATTGATTTTTAAAAAATTTTGATTTAAAACCTTTTGAAGTTCGATTATTTTTTTGAAAATATTTTTAAAAAAGTTTGCACTAGAAACTAAATTTTTTTTAGTAATTCTAGAGATTTTATATTTTTCCCGTAATTTCAATGAAATTCCCTGAAATTTCCCTGACACGTGTGTGTAAAATTGAATAAAATATTCATAAAAATATTTTTTTTTTTTAGTAACTGCAACGCTTTATTATTTCTTTTTAAAATCATTAAGATGAATTATTGAAAATATATAACGGAAAAAATTCAAAATTTTTTGACAATATTAGAATTATTTAAAATAATTTTTGGAAAATATTAAAAAAAAATAATCAAGTTTTTGAAAAAATTTAAATATAAAAATGAAAATGAACGATTTTTCCAAAAATGTTCATAAGTCTAATAAAACACATTTTTCTAAATTCTAATTTAATTTTTTTTTGGATAATTATAATTTTATTTTTCGTAAATAATTGAATTTTTTAAAAGAATTTTTGATATTGTTTTCAATCAAATTTTACAAAATTTCAGTTGTTTAAAAATTTTTTAATTAGTTCAAAAATTTAATTATCCTAGAAAAATTAATTAAAAATAAATTTTGAAATATTTGACTATTTATTTTTTACACTATAAAAATCAAAGTAATTTGCCGAAAAAGTCTTATTTTTTAAAAATAATTATTGAAAAAAGTCGTATTTGCTGAAAATAGTTGAAAAAAAGTCCAAAAAGTCGAAATATCCGAAACCAGCTTCAATTATTATCAGAAAAAGATAAAAATTTAAAGTTTTATATTAAAATTCATGGTGATTTCAAAGTTTATAAGGCGAGAAAAAAAATTCAAGAATATTTAAATGTTTGGAATATTTTTGAAAAACTAGAATTTTTTTTATCTGTTTTTGGAAATTTAATGCTTCTTCTTCTTTTGATAAATTTCTCTAATTTTTTCCTGACTTCATTGATCAATTTTACGTTCCTAATTTTTTCCCGAATTCCCTAATTTCTCTAATCAGTGGCAACCCTAAATTTATAAACGGAAAAAAAAAATTCACAATTAAAAAAGAAAATACGCAACAGATATAAAAATACATACAATGGTTACAAATTCCTCCTCTACGAGGAAGCAAAAATAAAAATTGACATTTATAGGCAATTACAAAAACAAGGAAAACAATTTTTTTTCAAAGGAAACAATTACAAATGGAAAATAATAATAAATTATAACCAATTCGTTACGAAAACAAATATTTTTAAAAAGTGGTTTTGTTGAAAAACACAAAAAGCGAATCAACGTTTCAAGAAAGGAAATATGAATTTTTATACAGACAAAAAAAATATTTACCGATTTGTTCACCATTTTCACCAGTCATAGTCCTTTTTTGTTCCATAATTGCCTTTTTCTGGAGTTCACCATGATAGGCAACGTTCGATATTATCTTGCTGTTCTGTTTAATTCTCAATGTTTCTGGGTCGTCTGCTACCTGGGTGAACTTGCCCTTTGCTTTCTCAAACTCCGCATGATATTTTACATTACTTTGAATTTTTGTGTTTTCAGCGATACGTTTCAACTCTGGAGTCTCCGCCATTGTCGTCGCTTTTGCTTTTGGTATATGCCTGTGGAAAAGAGGGAGAAATTAGAAATAAAATTCAATAAACATACTGAATATAAAACGAAAATAAATATTTAATAAATTTCGAATAACAAAAATGGAAAAATAACACTTTATTCTAAAAAGAGGATTTCTCTTCCCATCTGCTAAACTCGGTCGAACAAATGGGGGCGAATGTTAATTATTATCTAGGTTCGTAATTTTTTCAAAGACCACAAGAAGAGAACTAATTTTTTCCTTTTCTGTAATTTTACAACTCGAGGAATATCTTTTTAATTTTATACATTTTTTTCATGAACAAAACTTTTTGTACAATAACAATTTTCAGGACTGATTGAAGACTTTCATGGCTTTCTGAGCTTGAAAATCAAGTCATAAGATCATAAAATTTTTGCATAATAATTTTCAGTCGTAAAAAGTGGAAAAAATCTCAGTATTGTCGAGGTATAAATTTATTGATAATTTTGTTATTTGCAATAAAAGTGTATGGGATTAGAGAGAGAGAGTGAGAGTGAGAATATGTTTACAGTGAAAATGAACATTAACGAGACAGTGTAATCGCAATAGATGCGGTCAACGACACACTCTTATCGCAGACATCCTCTGGAAATGGAGATCATCGCTGAAGCATAAACTTCATCGCTATGGGAATACAAATGAGCGAATGAGTGCTTTCTCTCTCTTGATGACAATTACACGTGTAGGTATGACAGCATTGTTCAATGGAATTAGAATGACGCTGCAAACCACCTTAATTACTCCTTCCAGGAAGTCAAGTCAGAGGAAGACTGATTATTAATACCGCTTCATTATTCCTTTATTAAAGACACATTTTTTTCCAAGCAGATAAAATAGTAGACTTATTTCAAAGCAGTGTACTCTATCAAGATATAAATATATATACACACATCCAAGTATATAATGTACAGTAAAGGATCACTTTGCAGACATTGAATTACAGACGATTGTGAACTATAAGATTCTCACGAAAGCCACTTAACTGATTTTTACAAACAATCTTCTTCATATACATAAAATCAAATGTAAGCTACGTGCCAACCTGTAAAAAATCAGATCAAATAGATTAAAATCAAAGAGACAATTAAAAAGTTCGTTCTGTTTTTTGCATTTTTTGAGTGAAAATACGAAAAGAGGATTCTCAACTATTGATATTTACTGAAGCTGAAGTCAACAAATGTTTTTAAAAAACCGAAAAATAATTTTTTTCGATTTAAATTCATATCGAACATTGATGTTTACAAATTTTTAAATGAATTAATTGCTACTTCAAGGACAATTGCACAAAAATAACACGAATTCGAAGCTAAAATAAAATACATCTTCACATTATATTTTTGTTTTCGTTTTAAATCGTTACCGGCTTCAATCTCATGATATTTAATCCAAAATGGATTAAACACTAAAAATAATTTAATTTATTTTTGAATATTTCAAAAATTAAAAAAAAAATATTCCGACAAACTGATTTCGATTTTACATAATTAAAATTGAATTCTCTATTCAAGAAGAGAAATCTGCCAAGAAACATAACAATTTTAAATACCTAGAACTAATTTCTGTTTTTATTTTCGTTTTCAGAGTTTCAACAAAAATTTTATTTTTGCCTGATTGTTTAAAAATTGAATAAATAAAATTACTTTAATTATTTTTTAAAATTGAATTCAATTCTTCAAAAAATCGATTATTTAAAAAAATTGTATTATCATAAAAAATATTAAAATACAATCCTTCCTCTAGAAGAAAGTAATTTTTAAAAATCTCAATGATTTTCAACATAACTTTACAAAATTTCAATTACTTATTTTCAAAAATTAAATCACTTAGAAAAATAGAATTAAAATATTTTAAAACCTTACTTTTTCAGAACTTTAAATAAAATTCAAATTATGTTTAAAAATTTTTCAATTAATTATTGTCAAAAGCTCAATTATCTTCAAAAATATAATTGGAATTTAAAAAAAAAACTACTTTTTCAGAATTCTAAATCGCAAATTCTTCGAAATTTCAACTAATTTAAATATTTTTCAATGAATTATTTACAAAAATGTAATTATCTTACAAAAATTGAATTGAAATTAAAAAAAACTTTATTACTTTCAAAGTAATATTAAATTTTAATTATTAAATAATTAATTAATTATTAATTAACTGTTATTAAAATTTCTTTAATAGTTTTAAAAAATATAAATAAAAATTTAAAATAATTAATTTTTTTTTAATTTGAAAAACAATTCTTCGAAATTTTTAAAAATTTGTTAATTTATTATTTTCGAAAATTTGTTAAATTTATTAGGTTATAATTATAAAAATGTTTAAAAACGACAAGTTTTTGTCCTCATCTTTATACTTTGTAAAGGGTTGATCGCCCGTTTATACATCTAAATAAATAAATAAATAAATTTAATTGCCTTAAAAAAAATTAATTAAACTTCTTAAAAATTCTAACTTTTTCAAAAAAGTTTAAATAAAATTCTTGGAAATTTCTGTAATTTATTTATTTTTAGTTAATTATTTTGAAAAATTTAATTATCATAAGAAAATAGAAGTAAAACTTTCAAAATACTTCACTTTTTCAGAATTTGAAATGAAATTTTATTCAAATTTCAATTATTTAAAAACTTTTTAATAATTTATTTTCTAAAACTTTATTATCTTCAAAAATGTAAATGAAATTTAGAAAAAACTACTTTTTAGAATTCTAAATTGCAAATTCGTCGAAATTTCAAGTAACTTAAATATTTTTCAATGAATTATTTACAACAAATTCATTTGTCTTAAAAAGCATATAACTGAAATTAAAAACACTCCATCATTTTCAATAGAAATTCACAACATAACAATCATTAAAAAAATAATTATTTTCAAAAATTTTAATTATATTTAAAAAATACAATTAAAATTTCGAAAAAATAGTTTTCTCAGATTTTTAAATGAAATTCATCAAAGTTTTAGTTATATTTAGAAATTATTCAATTAATTACTTTCAAAAATTGGAATATAAGTTTTTATGATCCACAAGTTTTGAACGTTCAAATGAACAAAACACTTTTTATTAGAAATGTTTTTATAATTTATTGTTTGCAATAAAAATTAAAAACTTAAATTTTACACTTAGAAACTTTATAATTCATTTATTTTATATCGACAAAAAATTATTGTAATAAATATTTAAATTAAAAAATAAAATAAATAAATTTCGTTCATTTGAACGTTCAGAACTTTAGGATCATAAGTTTTTTAAAAAAACCTAATTTTTTAGAATATTAAATAAAATTCTTTGAAATTTATTCAGATGTAATTTAAATATTTTTTATGTTTTTAACACAAAAAAATGTATTAATACATTCAACTGTGTCTTTTTGTATAATTTTATAATTGAAAATAAATTCAAATAAATTTTATCTAAACTTCAATTAGTGACAGTAATTAGAAAGAAAATCAAGTTTTCCTTTTAAAAATCAAAGTAATTTTAAAAGTTACTAAAATGAGAAAAGAATACGTCGGTGAAGTTATCAACGTTTATAATCTACGATTGAAATAATCAAAAATTTTTGAATAATTTTTTTCAGACATCTAAGTTTTCAAAATATACCTATAATTGATAAGTTTTTAAATTATTTAAATTCTGTAAAATTCTTTTGAAAATAATTGACTTTTTTCCAAAAGTATATTTCATTAAAATTTTTGAAAATTAAAATAAAAAAAATTTTATATTAAATTTAAATTGAATTTTTATTTATTTAAAATAAAAATGAATTTTTGAAGAATTTTAGTTAATTAAAACCTAAATTAATATTAGTTTTTAATTTGACTGTATTCTCAAAAATTTTAATGGAAAATGAAGAATGAAAATTAATGAAAATTATTAGTAGCGTTAAAAACTTGTGGATCATTTTAATTAAGTGTATAATAATTTGATAAATTCCCTTTCTAATTTTTTGAAAAAGGAAATTTTTATCAATAATTGTTAATTTCTTTTTTCGTTGCTTTATGTATATAATTTCGCTTACATATTCATTGACTTAGTATTTCTGCATCGAGTATAATCGGTACTCGATGTTGGGATTGCATAACTTGCAGTTATAATGCCTGGGCGAGACCGTAAAGTTTCCATATATGGAAAACGAACTCGTGACACAAATCTCGATTACTGAACAATGAATTTGTTTCACTTTAACCTGCATCTTCTAAATATTTCTACTGACAATCGTATGTCATTAGTTGCTTAGAGCCCGAACGGTATTTATTAATTATTAATTATTACAAGTCAGGGAAATTGGAAAAATTAGAAAAAAAACGGAGAAAGTGAAAAAGTTCAAGAAAAAGAGGAAAATATAAGGAAATATTATCGAAAGTAGGAAAGAAATATCAATTTTTTATACGATTATTTACAAAAATTTAATTATCTTAAAAAATAGAATTGAAGTAAAAAAAACTTTATTATTTTAAAAAGTTTATAATTTTTTTTTATATTATTAAATAAAATTGTCAAACAATTTTGAAAAATTGATAGAAAATCGATTTCTCGCCAATTAATTGAAGAGTGTTCGCACAACTAATATTTAGAATGAAACAATTACATAAGACAATCACATTGTATAAACAATTACAATGATAATTAAGTGTGAATTAATTCAGTCTTGAGTAATCAAGTGTCAAACATACAATTATACTCAATTGAGAGTGAGAGATTAGAATTTTTCCCAGGCTTTGATTCGATTTGCAATCGCGACCTTGAAATATACGCAATCTTAGAATCGGAACGAATCGAGAAAATCAGTCCTCATGAAATATGTCCCATAAAATTCGCATCTATCAGCAATTGTTAATATTTTCAAACTTAAATACATCGTTGTCGTTTTTATTCTACAGAATTTTGTAAAAAAAAAAGAATTATTCACTTTAGTATTTTACTAAAATTTTGAATTTTCAAGTGAACAAAACATTTTTTTCTGTTCTATGACGTTCACGACGTTTATAAACAATGATTCAAAAGAAAAAATATTTTTTTATTAAAATTTTTGGCTAAAAACTTTTTGTAACAATTTTAACTGTTTAAAAACGTAAAATTTTCGTTAAAAATTCAACAAATAAAAAATTTGTCTGTCCAGGGCTCGAACCAGTGAAAGTATTTAAAAATACGGACTTTACGAACCAAAAATGAAAAATTACGGACCAATAATTGCTGACAAAAATATAACCAGACCGAGTCAAATAAGAGAACATTTTTAATTAAAAATATAAATTAAATTTTTCATAAGTATAAAACGTGAAGATATCGATAACTCCGAGTCTTCGACTCGGAGTCATCAATTTCTTCATGTTTTATAATAATTAAAGATGACCGAGAGATAAAATCAATTCAATTATTATTTTCAAGAATTTTCAACTAAAATTCTTCTTTAAATCGATTATTTTTAGTTTAAGAAAAAATTCTTTGACAATTTTCAAATCCATTTGTTTACAATATTCAATTTTATGAAATTTTAATTATTTGTAAATTCTTCAATTAAATATATATTATAAAATAAAAACTTCAAGTAATATATAAAAAATTTTAATTAGACTTTTTCAAAAAAGTTAATTTCAAAATTCAATTATTTCTAAAAATTTACGCCACTATAATGCTTTTAATATTTAATTATTATGGAAAATTTTAAGTAAAATTAATTTTTAAATCAATTTTTATTAAAAAATTTTACTAGAATCCAATATTATTTAAATACAAAATTATATAATTTATTGAATAATTGAATGTTTCTCAAAAATGAATTCTCATAAAGAATTTTATCAACAAATTTTTAAATAATTGAATTCTTTTGAATTGTTTTTAAAGTGTTTTTAACTCAAATTCTTCTATAAATCCATTATTTTTAATAATTTTTAAAAAAAGTTCTTTGAGAATTTTCAAATTCATTTTGTTTACAATTCAATTTTACAAAATTTCAATTATTCGAAAATTCTTCAATTAAATATATATTAGAAAATACAAAATTCAAAAGAATAATTTCAAGTAAAATTGAAATAAACTGTTTTAAAAAAATTAATTCTTTTGCAGAATATTGTTAGTTGAAAGAATGAAAAATTAAAATTTTCAAGGATTTTAATATGAAATATTTTCAAAATTCAATTATTTCTAAAAATTCAAGTTATAATGCTTTTAATATTCAATTATTATCTACAATTTTAACTAAAATTCATTTTTAAATTAATTTTGATTAGAAAAATTAACGAGAATTCAATTATTTAAATAAAAATAATAATTTATTGAATAATTCAATTCTCATAAAGAATTATATCAACAAATTTTTAAATAATTAAATTCTTTCGACGAATTTTAATAAAAATTTTAAGAATGATTACATTTTTTAAGGAATTTCATTAAAATTGTATTAACAATAATTGAAATACTGCAATGAGTTTTATTATTTATAAAAATAATTGAATTCTTAAAATAATTTTATTATTTACTAAAATAATTGAATAATTGCGAAAAAAATTTATAAAAATTTGTAAATAATTGAATTCCTGTGAAATTTCTATTATTTTATGAAAATAATTGAAGGTTTGCGTAGAATTTGATTAAATTCTTTTTAAATAATTGAATTTTTTTGGAAATGTTTTAGTATATAATATCGTCCACTTTAGTCTAATAATTTTTTTAAATATTGGAGCAGAAAAAATATTCACTTGAACTTTCAAAACTGTAGAAAAATAAATTTTTATTATTGTTTCCTGGATAAAAAATATTTTTTTTCCTTCAATCGTTGGATTATAAACGTTGTGAACTTCATCCACTTCAAAATTATTGTACAAAATTAAAAAGCACTTTTAATTCACAATTTACATCGTTAAGAATTCTTTTCGATATACAAAAAAAAATAATTTGTAATTGTAATACAAATTAATTGTGAAAAAACAAATTAAAAAGTAACAAAAAAGCATTTCATTTGCAAGTTCAAAACTTTAAGGACATAAAGCATTTCTTGAATTAGAATACTAGATGTAAAATTAAAAATAGATCCAATTTGCGGTTTGTTTTAGTTTACAGATGTTTGCTTCTGCATGTGACTAATTTTAAAAGAACCTTCAATGGAATTTTCTCGGATTAATAGAGCCTATTATGAAGATACTAAATTTAGAATTAAAATCATTAAAAGGATGCTGAACTAATTTCGACTCTTTTGGACTTTCTTTACCTGCCTTATTCTCTGTATTTTTCTAACTTTTTTTTACAATCAACTCCTAAATACCTTTGTTATACTTAAAAATATAGTAACTCTCGTATTCTATTCTCCATTAACAAGCTTTTCTCTCCATTAATTAGTCTCGATAGGATTTCAAAATGAGATTTGATAATTAACATCGGTCGCATCATATATAACAATGATCCTTGTTGATAGATACTTCCTTTCTGACTTTTTACTTGTCCTTCGTTTGAAAAGGTTAACTGTGTAACTATTCACGGTGTCACGAACCCGGAACGAGAGTCTAGTCTTCATTTCTGCCTCCTCGAAAAATTACTATACAATAATCTTGCTCTAATTTCGAAATTCTAACTGAGAAGTTACATCTTTTCTATTTTAATATTATCAAACATTACTATATTTTGAATTAAAAAATCTTAAATATTCTATCAATTTTCTTTCTCAAATTTAAAAAATCCATAAGTAGTTACAGTTGCAATTTTTAGAAATAATCAATTATTTTATCACTTATTTTTGCATTTGAAATTGAATTCTCGTACAACTTTTTGATAAGAAATTAGGAATTGATTTGAAAAAGAATTTCAGTTAAAATTTTAGAAAATATTTGAAAAATTGCAGATCTAGTTTTTAGAAATAATTAAATTTCAAAAGATTTTAGAATAAAAGCATTTTGTAATTTGAATTCCTGGTGGACAAATAAATAACACTAAGTATTCAAATATCTATTTAACAAAAATGAATAAAATTTAAAAAATATAATTTAAAAATTCGGAAAAAAGGAGATTTTTAAAAATTCGTAATTAAATATTTTGAAAATAGTTAAATTCCAGAAAATTAAATTTTTAAAAGGTTTTAGATTGAAACTATTATGAAATTTGAATTCCTGTGGTGGACAATTAACAATAAGTATTCAAATATTTATTTAACAAAAATGAATAAAATTTGAAAAATTTAATTTAGAAATTCTGAAAAAAGGAAATTTTTAAAAAATCGTAATTAAAATTTTTTGAAAATAGTTGAATTCTAGAAAATTAAAAAATCTAAATCCTTCAAAAAGATTTAGATTGAAAGTATTTTAAAATTTCAATTCCTGGTGGGCAATTAATTATTTAACAATAAGTATTCAAATATTTATTCAAAAATTTCAAAAAAAAACTTTAAAAAATTGAAAAAATATGAAATTTTCTCAAATTTGACTAAAATTAATTTTATAATTTAAAGAATTTTATTTTGTAAATTTGAAAAATTATTTTTAAATATTATTGTATTTTTTGAAGAATTGTAACTAAAAATTTGGAAAATAATTAAATTTTACACACATTTTTTTCTATTTAAATAATTCAATTATTATCGTTGAATTCTAATAAGAATTGATTTAAAAAAGAATTTCAGTTAAAATTTTAAAAAATAATTAAATATTAGAAGCCTTAAAAAAGGAATTATAAGAAATGATAAAATTTTAAAAGTTGTTTAAATTGAAATCTTTTTAAAATTTTATAATCGCCGTAAAAGTATAATAATATTTAAATGTTTATTTAAAAAAATTATTAATTTATTATTTTTTTTAAATTACTACCGTTTTGAATAATTTTATTCAAAAATTCTAAAAAATAATTGATTTTTGGAAAAATTGCAGTTGTAATTTTTAGAAATAATTAAATTTCAAAAGGTTTTACATTGAAATTATTTGAAATTTCAATTAAAGTAAATAACAATAATTTTTTAAATATTTGTTTAACAAAAATTATTGAAGTATTGAATAATTTAATTTAGAGATTATGAAAAAAAAATTAGTCTTTTGAAAAAATATAATTAAAGTTTTTTGGAAGATAATCGAAAATAATTTATAAAATTGAAACAATTGAAAGTTTTGTCAAATTTCATTGAAATAAATTTAATAATAAATTGATAAGATATAAAAGTTATTATAGTACGATTATGATGCTATTATTGCAGTAGAATTCTAATTATCACTACTTTGTAATTATCACACAAGAACAAACGACTATAATTATATTGAAATAAGACAAATTACAAATTCCCTTCATTAATTTCGTCATATTCTATAAAAATGTATACAAAAATCATTAATCACATTTAAGCAGAAACTATTACGGGAAAAATTACATAATTAATAGAATCGTAAATGGTAATTAAAAAGAAAAATTGTTTATTTTCACGACACCAAGTGTGTATTATTTAAAACCCGACTTACGGCATCGAAATGATTTATTGCCAACTAATCGTAATTATCAATAACATAATTTCTGCAGAGTTGACGCAAATGTTGTCAATCCTTTGAATCAATGAGGACTTTTTAATTTTAATTACAATATGCACTCAATCGATTATTGTGCCCTCATTTTTAATTTTCGATACATTTAATTCATAATTAATTTTAATTTACAGTTAATTTGAATTTATAAATAATTTTCATTTACTTCTCAAAAATTATTTTCAAGTTTTCGATTAAATTATTTTCTTGAATTTTTAACTAAAATTCTTCTCTAATCAATAATTTTTGAGAAAGTCTTTTTAGAATTAAATTATTCGATGAAAAAAAAATTTGAATAAAAATTTTTCAAAAAAATTATAACATTTTCGGAATTTTTAATTAAAGTTTTTTAAAATTAAAATTTTCTAAAACTTTAATTTAAATAAAATACGTGACTCAAAATTATTGTAATAAAATTTTAATTTAACGAAGCAATTATTAATAATGAACATTCAGAACTTTAGAAACATAAAAGTACAATATTCAGTAAATATTTTAACACCTCATCGTTAATTTATTATTCAGAAACAATTAAATTTAAATTTTAAATTGTTTAACATTTTCTTAAATTATAATTTTTAATTGTTTAAGCATTTTTTAAAATTTAAATTTCAAATTGTAAAAATATCATTTAGAGAGGAAATTTAGAAACTTTCCGCAGATTAACAGATTGAGAAGACAAAGAAAAGTATTGTTTAAAGTTTAAACATTTGGAAGTGATAATATTCAAAAAAAATAATTGATTTCACATGAGAGATGTGTTGTCTGCATTACTAAATACAATTATAGTGACCTTGTCCCACAATAAAGTTTTTGCACCTTCACCGAAAGCAAACTCACGATGTTGACCTCTTTGAGCAAATATAATAGAAAAAAAAAGTAGCGTGTATATTAATTTCTCAAAGTAACCATTGTTTCTTTTAAAAGTATAATATATTTTGATTATAGTTTTTTTTTCATTTCGTTTTACAATTTTGTTCCCTCCCTTTTTTCTTGTTTCACTCCGAGAAAAGTGAGAGCGGCAAAGAGTTTGACCTTTGACGCATCCTCCGATTACAAATTGAAACAATTGGTTTTTGAAAAAATATTTATACACCAAAAAGTTCATAACCCAACATTCATTTATAGTGGAATTTTATTTCTTTCTCAAATTCAAATTTTATTGACGTTGATGAAGTTCATAACCTTTGCAATCAATAATTTAAAAGAAAAAATGTATTTTTTCACTCAAATATTTTTGCCTCGAAAATTTTTTACGTTTTTTGTTCGAAAACTTAAAAAAAATTATGCAAAACATTTTCTATACAAAAATATTTATGTAAATATTTTTTCTTCTAAATCTTTTATTACAGACATTGTTAACTTCATTAACGATTCTAAATAAAAAATTAGAGATGTTAAAATATTTCCTAAATATTGCGCTTTTTCTAAACAAGAACACAATTAAATTTTTAAAATTTAAATTTTAAAATTGTAAAATTAAAATTAATGATAAATTTTGAAAATATTTTTAATTTAGTTAATTAACTTAATTTAAATTAATATTTTTAAAATATTTCATACATTTTAAATTTGAAGAATTTTTGAAAATAATGTGATTGAGAAAGGAAAGAACTGTCACGAAGAAATGTAAAATTTAATTCAAAGGTTATACTTTAAATTTTTATTTGTTTTTTCTTCAAATTAATTTATGTTAAATATAACACAGAGGAGAAACTGTTAAATAACTCTTGGCTCAGTTCAAATATGGCTTCCTCAACTACAAACGCCAATAATTATGACTAGTGCATGAACCTGAAGCCATAGCATTCGACATTAAAATTGCTGAAAGGTGAAGTCATATAGGCGAGGAAAAAATAGAATTGTATCTCATCATTAAAAAATAGAAGAAGAAGTAATTCTCAATCTTAACTGTTGATCTCATCGTTACCTTCGAATCTATCAAAACTGTTATAAATAAATAAAGTTTTCCTTTTCCGTTAATTTATTTGCTGCTTTGTTCTAATTTTTTACTACTTTGCACTATTTATTTATTACTTTGCACTATTTATTTTGTTCCTTATACTGTTTATTTACTACTTTACTATTTATTTACTCCTGGCACTATTTATTTATTACTTTGTACTATTTATTTGCTACTTGTACTATTTATTATTTATTCAAACCTCGGATCGACTTTAAGGCATAAACCAAGTCGCTTTAGTCGATTAAAAATAGAAAAAAGGTCGAAAATGTCGTTTATTTACTTCAATGTTGCCACAAAAATTTTATTTTGTATTTTTCTGACCTTTCACTGATTTCTAAATTTAATTATTCAAAACTTCAATAATTTTGTTAAATAAATAAATAAATACTTCTTATTTGTTTTTCGACGGAAAATAAAATTTCAATTTCCGTCTTTCCGAAACTTAATAATTTTTAAAAGTTACAACTTCCAAAATTCTATTTTCAACAATTTTTAACTAAACTTCAATTATTATAATATAAATAAAAATTGCAAAGAATTTTATTAGGTATTTATGAAAATAACTAAATTCTTGCGAAGAATTTTATTAAAATTTTACAAAATCCTAATCAAATTCTTTTGAAGAATTTCTTTGAATTTTTAAAAATTAATTAAATTTCTTAATAGTTTGTGAATAATTGTAATTAATAATTTTACTAATTGATAGAAAATTAAACTCTTTTATACAATTTTATTAGAGTTTTTCTAAGTAATTAAATTCTTTTGAAGAATTTATTAAAGTTTTTTTTTTGAAAATAATGTCGTTTTTTAAATAATTTTAATTAAAAATTTTGAAGATAATTGAATTAAACAAAGATCTTTTTAAACTTTTTAAAATAATTGTGACTGTTAATAATTGTAATTAAATATTTGATTATTAAAGTTTATTAAAATTGTATTGAAAATAATTGAATTCCTGATAAGAATTTTATTATTTATAGTAAATAATTTAATTCTTGCGATTAATTTTACTACTTATAAAAATAATTTAATTGTTTCAAAGGATTCATTAAAATTTTAGAAAATAATTGAATTTTTTCGAAAATAAAATTAAAATTTTTTAAAAAATTAAATTCTTTTATGAAATTTTATTAAATTTGTAATAATAATAATTGAATTTTTGCAAAGAATTTTACTTCTTATAAAAATAATTTAATTCTTTCAGAAAAATTTTATAACGAATTAGGAAAAAAATTGAATTCTTTCGAGAAACTTTATTGAAAATAATTGAATTTTTGCAAAGATTATACTATTTTAAAATATAATTGAATTGTTTCATGAAATTTTATTAAAATTGTCATTCATTTTCATTATTAAATTTACACTTGAAAATTTTTCATTAAAATTTTTGAGAATTTAATTATTTTCAAAATTTACAATTGAGGCCTTGGATCCAATAACTCGCCCGACGCTCGGAGACACGCGTTAATACCAGTCGGGTAGCAGTGAGTGGCCCAGAGGCGCTCACTGCTCACTGACTGGCAGTTGCGCGTTCCTCCGAGCGTCGGGCGAGTTATTGGATCCAAGGCCTCAATTAAAATTCATCAAATGTTGATTTAAAAAAAATTGAAATAAAATACTTGAAACAAATCAATTGTTTTCAAGAACATTTTACAAAATTTTAATTATTGAGAATATTTTTTTAATTTTTATATTTCAAAATTTAATTAGAAAAATTATTAAAAAATAATTTTTGAAAGATTTGTCATTTTTCAGATTATAATAATCGAATATTTTGAAGATATTTGGAAGAAATGCCGCAATTTTTGAAAAGAAGTCGAAAAAAGTTGAATTTTTGAAAAATAGTCGAAAAAAGTCCCAATATCCAAGGTTTGTTTATTTTCTACTCTGTACTATTTTTTACTCCTTCTACTATTTATTTCCAACTTTGTAATATTTACTTGTATAACTTTCAAGTCTACTTGTTACAAATATAATTAAAAGTTAAATCATCGAAATTTTCACATGCACTCAAAAAAGAAAAATAATTTCATTAAAATCGAAAAAATAGATTAAATAAACCAAAGTACAAGATACGTGACTAAGGATTCAACCGGTTACCAAAGGATTTATATATTATTTGATATGGATAATAAAAATGCGAATAAAACATTTTTAGATCTGCGGAGAACGTGTAAGAAGATATTTAAGTGGTTTTGTTAGGAATTCAAGATTCTATTTTTGGATTTACTCGATTATTTACCTAGCATCTCTTTCGTGTAAAGATAATTGATAAAATTAAAAATACACTCTCTCGCAATTTTTCAATTTTTAACAAGTGCGTTCCAGTTCTTTTTTAATCTAAAATTGTATCTTTAAAAAAAACTTGTATCTCCAAAAACAAAAATTGTTACTTTCAAAGAAAAGAAGAAAATAATAAATTCACGCCACTCGTGATGAAAATAAATAATCCGAGTGTCTTTTTATAAAATTTCTGATTCACTCGAGAAGAAAAAAGAGTGCGGAAAATTCCAGTTGACAAAATATACTATAATAAGTTGGGAGGTGTGGACAAAAATGGTGTTTTTGGTTTAATTTGGATATAATAATGATGATAATGATGATGCACCTAATTTGGATTATAGAAACTTTTAAAGAGAAATGAGTCACTCCTTGTGACTCCTTATGGCTGATCTGGCACAACAGCAGTGAACACATTTGAAATTTTAGGCGGAAGTGGCAAAAAGTATAAGGAGTATCTTTTGCAAATGGGAGTGTAAAAGAGAAAGGGAATAAATGATCCATCAGAGGAGAGTTGCACAAAAGGGGGATGGAGAGGGAGGGGTGAGGAAAGGAAACCAGAATCAGTTCAGACATGTTTGAATGAGTCTCACACGCATGTTCTGCTTTGGTTGCTCCAACAATTCTAATATGAATGCAAACACTCTGACACGTGTGCACCTACTCTTCATGCACCCAGTACATTTTACAATTTATGTGACTTGTGGGCGTGTACATTTACTGCACATACGTTTAAGAAAAAGCGAGAGTAGACAATTACTTCCCAAAGTGGATATGCGAACATATACAGAATCTTTGTATCAAAAGTTCTATCAAGATTTCGTTTTCTCTGAAAATCTTTCTTCGAGGATGAAATTTCCATCTGTGACAATCTGTGACTAGATCAGAGTTGCCACAAAAATTAAATTTTGTTTTTCCCTGATTTTCTGATAAAATTTTGACTTTTTTTCTGACCCTAAAGATTATTCTGATTCACTCTTAAAAATTATTAGATACTCAAAAAAATATTCTATTATATAATTATTCGAAAACATCAATAGCTTCTATTTTTAAATAAATAATTTATTATTTTTTTTCTGTAGGAATGAAAATTTTTCAAAACATTTAAATTCAAATCTTCTAAAATTCAATAGCTTATAAAAAAATTTTTATAAAACATAAAGAAATTAATTAATGATTAATTTCTTCATGTTTTATAATAATTTAAGATGACCGAATAATAAAATCATTATTTCATATCATAAGAATATTAAAACTATAATTTCTTCAAAATTATTTTCATCATTTCAATTCAATTATTATTTTCTAGAATTTTTAACTAAAATTTTTCCCTAAATCAATCATTTTTAATAATTTTTGAAAAAGTTCTTTGAGAATTTTTAAATCTATTTGTTTACAATTCAATTTTACGTGAAATTTCGATTATTCGGAAATTCTTTAATTAAATATATAATTAGAAAATAAAACATTCAAATTATTTCAAAAAAATCCAATAAACTTTTTCAAAAAAATTAATTCTACACAATTGTCAGTTAAAAGCATGAAAAATTCATATTCTCAAAAATATTCGTTTGAAACCTTTTTAAAATTCAATTATTTCTAACAGTTCACGTTATAATGCGTTTAATATTCAATTATTAATTTATTACCTTTAGGTAATAAATTTATATTTAAATTAAATTTTATTAGAAAATTCTTCGAGAATTCAACTATTTAAATACAAAAATAAATAATTTATTCAATAATTGAATATTTCTTAAAATTGAATTTTTATGAAGAATTTTATCAAATTTTTAAAAAATAATTGAATTCTTTCGGCGAATTTAAAAAAAAAAATTAAGAATAAGTACAATTTTCTATCATTGCACTTAAAATTGTATAAAAAATAATTGAAATTCTGCGATAAGTTTTGTTATTTATATGAAACTAATTGAATCCTTGCAACAAATTTTATTAAAATTTTTTTTAAATAATTGAATTCCTGTGAAGTACCTATTTTATTTGTGAAAATAATTGTATTCCGGAGAAAAGTTTTATTATTTATGAAAATAATTGATCTCTTGTGAAGAATTTTATTCAAATTTTTTAAATGATTTTCTCAAAATTTTTAAAAACTTTTTGAAAATAATTAAATTTTTTCGAGAAATTTTATTAAAAAATTGTATACAATTAAAATCTAACGAAAAATTTTAATAAATTTTTTGTTGAAATAATCGAATTCCTGTGAAAAATTTTATTTGCGAAAATAATTGAATTCTTGGCATCGATTTTTGTTAAAGTTTCTTAAATAATTTAATTCCTATGAAGAATTTTATTTTTTACGAAAATAATTGAATTGTTTTGAAGATTTTTATTAACATTTTTGGCAATAATTGAATGTTATATTTTACGGAAATAATTTAATTCTATGATCAATTTTAATTATAATTTTTTAAATTTGAAAAGCATTTTATCAAAAGTTTTATTATTTACGAAAATAATTGATTTCTTGTAAAGAATTTTATTAAAATTTTTATAAATAATTGAATTTCTCAGAATTTTTTTATAACTTTTTGAAAATCATTTAATTCTTTTGATGAAATTTCATTAAAAAATTTAAAATAATTGAAATCTGACGAAGAATTTAATAAATTTTTTGGGATCAATTTTTATTAAAATTTCTTAAATAATTGAATTTCTAAGAAGAATTTTATTTTTTACAAAAATAATTTAAATGTTTCAAAGATTTTTACTAACATTTTTGACAATAATTGTAATTTCAAGAAAGAATGTTGTATTTTACAAAAATAATTTAATTCTATGATAAATTTTATTACAATTTTTCAAATTTATAAAGTATTTTATATCAAAATTTTTGAAAATAATTGAATTGTCGAGAAAAATTTTATTATTTGTGAAAATAATTGATTTCTCTCGAAGAATTTTATTCAAATATTTTTAAATTATTAAATTCACATAAAAAATTTGTTATTTGTGAAAATAATTGAATTCTTAATAAGAATTGTATTGAAAATAATTGAATTGTATCGGAAAATTTTATTAACTAAATCTTGTAAAGAATGTTGTCAAAACTTTTTTAAATAATAGGTAGGGTAAATGCACTAGTAGTCGGACACTTAAGGATACAATCTTAAATTATGCTTTTTTTCTTGAAATAGCAAATATCTACTGTGTTTATAAGCACATTATTAATTAAAGGAGTTCTTCAGGATTAAAAATCATATAAATTTGTTACAAATAGTTGAGTATTTAATAAAATATAAACATTTTAATAAAAAATTACGAATGCTTTAGTAGTCGGACACTTTTTCCCCTTGTTTCTATAGTCGGACATCTGTCAGATATTTTGAATTTATAAAAAGAAAAAGATAATTTTTTAATTGCTATCTGCTGGAAAATGGAATTAAAGCATATTAGAAGTTATTAATATAATATTTAAACCCTATAAGTTTTAATATTTATGATTAATTATCAACAAAACTTTGTGCCACTCATCGCGCTACTCGAAAATGATTGTATCTATAGTCGGACACCATGATTTTTAAAGCATTAAATAAAATATTTCTTGTTTCATTATTTTCGAAAATAACACTATTTTAATAAAATATAAACTTCACACATTCGTCTAGTATACTTTTTAAAGCAATTATCACAATGCATTATTATTTATTTGTCAAAAAACACGAAAGTGTCCGACTACTAGTACTGTCCGACTATACCCGCACTTACCCTATATTTTTTAAAGAATTTTATTTAAATTTCATTTTAAATAATTGAATTTCCGCAATCATTTGTAACATCTCCAAAATTCAATTTTTTAGCTTTTTTTACTAAAATTCTCTTTTTTAAATCCATTACTTTAAAAAATTAATTAAATATATGTGACGCTCCACGAGAAAAGAGACCTTATGACAAGAGTAAATAAGGTCCCTTTTCTCGTGGAGCGTCACATATATTAAAAAATTTAACTGATTTCAGAAGTATTTGAATTGTTAAAATTTGTCGAAAATTTAAGTTTTTTAAAATTTCTAATTAAATTCCTTAAAAATTGAAATTTTATAAAATATCAAATTAAAACCTTTTGAAGTTTTCATCTATTTATGAAAATTGTAAACGCAACTCTTTTAAAATTCAATTAATTTTGAAATATTTAAGTAAAATTATTCATTAAATAATTTATAAGTAATAATTTTATGATAGTTCTCTAAGAATTAAGTTATTTAAACAGAAATTATTGTCAGAAATAAAAACAAAACAGAAACAAAAAAGATACAAAAATTCAGAATTTTCTTATGAATTCTATAAATTTAATTTTTTTTCAGTACTTTTAATAAAAAATCTCTGACTTTTGCCTGATTTCCCTGACCAATTCTAATTTCCCTGACTTTTCCCTGACTTCCGTGAGTAGAAAGTATACACACTCTAAAAATTAAGATTTCTACAATTTTCCTCGTAGAATTTTATTCCCATGAGTCCGAATTATCCGACAGCATATTTCGAAACGAACTTAATTCTCCTCTTGTTAGAAGTTTGTAATGCGTGTAAAGCGAATGAAGCGTGAAATGGTAGCAATAAATCCTTAAAACTGAAAGAATCGTAAAAATTGAAAAATTGTACGAAGAGTATCACAGGAAAGTGCTAAAAACTCTATCGCACTGTCCCCTCGGCTCTTCGTTCGTATAGTAAAAAATTGCTCTTCGTTCTCTGCACAAAATCAACAACTTGTGTTAAATTTCTTTCGTACGACAAACGATTTTGAAAATTCCTCCAGAAATATATTTTTTAGCTTTTTTGAACTAAATTTTTAAATTTAATCGAAATTTTTTTTATTGAAACTACTTGTTTAATTAATGATAACACTTACGCTTCGCAGTATGGTTGTTTGTTGAAACCTTTGTAAGTGCGCATATTCAGGGTCATTCCACATCCTTGACACTTGAAACATTGTTTATGCCAAGTCTGCAAAAGAAGAAAATCAATTAGCACCAACACAACTATTTAAAATATTCTAGAAAAAAATCCGAAAATTTAACTCTATTTTGCAAAATAAATAATTTTTTTTCTAAATACAGGAAATCTACATAAAGGAAGAATTGTAAATTGTAAATCATAAATTGTAAATTCTAAATTGTGAACTGTAAATAGTAAATTAACAATTGATAAAATTTAGAATAAAAGAATCATTAATGATATGATTTATCTTCTTGGGGGAAAATATAGCAACGAGAGTTTTATCTAAACTGGATTCATCATCGCATGACAAATCGAGAGAAGGAGACAGAAAAATTAATCAGTGAGTCAGATTTGTGTTTTTTTATTCAAAAATCTCGAAAGACTAACAATTATATCTTCCTGATTATTTCAACTTCTATTATAACTCACATAATCTTCATATATAATAGACTCTCACCGAGACCGGAACTTCATTGCGACATCTGCTAACTTTCGACACGCGAAAGTAAAAAAAAACTCCCAAGAAAATTTCACATTTAGGCTATAAGCGGAATTTACAATTCAAACTGTATAAAAATTTTTTTTCTTATTAAAAATTATTATCAACGAATGTAAAATTTGATAAAAAATTATTGATGAATATAAAATTCGTTAACAATTATTAATGAATATAAAATAGAAAATTTACTGAAAATTATTATCAACGAATAAAATATTCATTCAAAATTATTATCAACAAATGTACAATTCGACAAAAATTATTATCAACGAATAAAATATAGATTCAAAATTATTATCAAAGAATATGAAATTCGACAAAAATTATTATCAACGAATATAAAATTCGATCAAAATTGTTATCAACGAATATAAAGTTCGACAAAAATTTTTATCAACGAATATAAAATTCGTTCAAAATCGTTATCAACGAATCAAAAATTCGTCCAAAAATATAAGATCAGTAGGTATTTAATTATTAAACATTAGAAAAATTCGCATTACAATCTAATTAAAATACAAAATACCCAATTAAAATGAACTAATTCAACTTTATTGAGAGAATTTGATCCGACACTTTTTGCAAAACTTGTAATATAATAATAAAAAAGGAGATTGTATCGAATTTCTCAATTTCCACAACTCTAAAGAATTCGTCCTTGAACTAATGAAGCTGGCAAAACCTAATAACGTTGTCGCTGGAAAAGTTGGACACGCACGAGGAAAAAAAATAAATTATAAACAATCTCGGGGTCGTTTGAAACGAATATAATAAATCATTGTTTGCCATTGAAAGTGAAAGTTCGTCCGGTTTTTACGAATCGTTCAGCGCAAATAAAAAAAAAAAAAAAAAAAGAAAAAAAGTAGGAGTCACCCCAGAGAAGAACAATGGCAGTAATATCTCGGGTAACGATTACTAAATAGCGAGTACACCGGATACATACCAGAGATGCCACAATTCTATTTGAGAGAAAGAGAGAAAATCAGATGCTTATCGAAGGAAAAAATTTAATGATGGACCTTTATTTATTATTCACACTTTCGTAATATTTATAAGAGAATACGAATCAAACGAATTCCACTGGTGTCATCTCGCAAAAGTTCTTTTCGCACAATAATCATCACACACTTCCTCTCCTCACAATCATGAAAATTTTTTATTTTTGTGCATAACTCTTTCTTTAATCCCACACTCATTATTCTGTTCTAATCTAAATTTAAAAAATATAAATAATTAAAATAAACGAAAATGAGTAAAAATAAAAAATATTTCTTTCCCATACTCATTATTATTCTGGTCTAATCTAATTAAAAAAATACAAATAATGAAATAAACAAAAATGAGTAAAAGCAAATAAGTATACCTAAAAATGAAAGAAAATAAATAAATAAAAATATAGAAAATTAATAAAAGTGAAAGAAAATAAAGACAGGGCCTCGAATCGAATTTAAGGCGCCAAAAAAGTTGCTTCAGTCGATTAAAAATACAAAAAAATCGAAAAAGTCGTTTATTTAATTCAGTATTGTCACAAACATGTTATTTTGTATTTCCCTGACCTTTTACTGATTTATAAATTCAATTATTCAAAAGTTAAATAATTTTGTTAGATAAATATTAAAATACTTCTTATTTGTCTTTTCACGGCGCGTAAAATTAAATAATGTTCAATTTAAGACCTTCTGAAATTTAATTTCTAAAAATTACAACTATAACTCTTCCAAAATCCAATTATTTTCCACAATTTTTAACTAAACTTCATCTCTAAATCAATTATTTTTAATAATTTTCCAAAAGTTCTTCGAGAATATTCAATTATTTAAATACAAAAGTTCAATTTTTATAATAATTAAAACTGTCCATTTCCAAATAATTGAAATTTGGTAAAATCTTCTAAAAATAATTGAGTTTTTCAAAAATATAAAAAAATCAAATTTTTGAAGAATTTTAATTATAAATATGAACATGATTTCTCCGAAATTTTAATGAGACTAAAAAAATTAATTTTCAATAATTTTAATTTACTTATTTTCAAAGTTAATTGAATCAGAAAAAATTATGATAAAACAATTCGAAGTTTTTTTTTAAATATTGTAATATCATTTTTCGAAAATAATTTAATTTCTTACAAGAATTTTTGCATAATTTCAAACAAACTAATTAATTTGTTGAAGAATTTTAATCAAAAATTTTAAACACGATTGTTTTCTCCAAACTGTTAAAAATGATTCTCAAAAATTTTAATATTATTATTTTTTGTATGTTTTTGAATTTTCGGAAATACATACGTAAAAATTAAAAATATTGAAAATAATTTAATTTTTAAAAATTAGAATGAAAAAATTCTAAGAATTATTTTTCTCAAAAATATTTTTTTAATAATATAATTTTTAAAAGCTAATTTTCATTAATTTTCATTTTTAAATTTACACTTGAAGATGTTTTCATTAAAATTTATGGCCCTAAAGTTCTGAACTCTCAAATGAACGAAATTTATTTATTTCTTCATTTTCCTCAAGTTTTGAAAGTTCAAATGACCAGAAAACTTTTTTATTTAAAAATTTGTCATGATTATTATTTATAAAAAATAAAATATTGAAAATTTTAACTATTTACTTGGTTAAAAATTAATTTTTTTAATATAGAAAATAATTTTTTTGCAAAAAAATACAAACTAAAAAGAAATAAAAAAATCTTCCTTTAAATTTAATTTTCTATCCCAATAATATTTTGCGTCACGTAGGTATTAGAAAAATAAATAATAAATATTCCAAATGTTTCATTTTTTGTTTAGTTATTAAAAGTCAGTAATTTTTGAAAATATTTATTTCGGCAATACACGGAAAAAAAAAGTACGTGAATCCTTTCTTGAAAGTGCTTGACTTTTGGATAGGACACAAAATACAAGGCTGTATTATATACTTTTTATTAAAAAATATAGAAAAGTCCTAGAGTTATTCTAGTACTAGTATGGGCAACAGTGTTTTTTAAATTTTAACGAAAAGTCATTTGTTCAGTTTTATAAAGTACGTGAAAGATTAGTTGACTGCGCTTGAAAATTCTGTAGAGCATGCGCAGTGTGCGTTGCGCGATTCTACCCAAGGTAAATGCCAGCTGATCGTCTGTTTCCATTTGTGTTAATTTCAGATGTGAATATACTACTATTTTATGAAAAACAAATAGTGTTAATATATATTTGTCTTCAAGAATTGACTTTCAAAAAAATATTTTTAATTTTGTGTTTCTCACAAAACAGAATGTTATGTAAGTATCAGTTTTCAGTGAAATAGCATGTCTCAGAAGTCGTGAAAAATTTCACCATGTGGTATATAAGAACAATTCGATACGTACTTTTAAGTGTTAAGTGTGTGTTTATATTTAAGTTATACGCGAATATATGTGTGTGTTATAGGTTAGTTCATAAGTGTTGACGAATGTCGAAAAGTGATACAATAATTGTTCTTTGTTTGTGTGATTAATTATCAATATATGTGAATGAATGAGTGAATTTCAGAAAAACTGTGTGAACAAGTGGAAATTATTTTTTTTATTTTACAATTTTTTTGAAAGTCAATGAAATTCTCAAGCAAGGTACTAGAATATTTCATTGACTGCTTTTGAAACTCTCATGCAAAATGACTAGACTGTTTTTAGTATTTTGTGTCGTATCCAAAAGTCAAGTACCAAGTCAATGAAACTTTCACGTACTTTTTTTTTCCGTGTAGTTTTCGTTCATAACTAACTTGTGCATTGTTAAAATTTTTGAGAATTCAATATTATTTTCAAAATCTGAAATTATAATTCTTCAAAAGTTGAATTTTAAAAATTGTAACAAAATACTTGAAGAAAATCAATTATTTTCAATTAAATTTTACAAAATTTTAATTATTCAAAATATCTTTAATTGTATATTTCGAAAATTTAATTAGAAAAATTGGTAATTAAAATAATTTTTGAATGATTTGTCTATAGTTATATTTTTCACACTATAATAATCGAAAGAAATTTCATTTTATAGAAAAATTGTGGTATTTTGTTGCAATATTTGGAAGAAAGTTCGAAAAAGTCGCAATTTTTGAAAATAAGTCGAAAAAAGTCACGTTTTTGAAAATAGTAAAAAAAAATCGAAAAAGTCAATATTCGTGGTCTGTAAATAAAAAAATAAATAGGATACAAGAAATTTATGAAAATAAAAAATAAATAGAATACAAAAAAAAAAATAAAAATAAATAGAAAATAAATTAAAAAAATATTAGAGACCAAAATATTTTTCTCAATATTTTTTCTCGAAAGGAAAAAAAATTCCTTTTATCTAACAAGAGATGTTTTTAGTTGAAAATACGAAAAGTAGACGATTATCAAACAGGTGGAATTAAAAATTTAATAACAGAAGAGAGGTGAATTAAAAAAAAAACAAAATAATCAGACAAGGAATGGCTCTTTCATTATGGGGTCAAAGTGATTACAATATCTCGCCAAGTAAAGAACATCTCTTGACGTCCTTCGTTTTTGAAATATATATATATATATATATATATATATGGGTGAATGCAAATTTACTTGCTATAGTTATATGTATTGTTTGTTCGAGACAACCGACTTATAAAAGAATTAACTTACATCAAAATACAGCTTGTTCACGAGCACGATGTGCAAATAACAAGAGATGGTGATCAAGATAATTACCAAGAATTATTCATTTTTTTTATTCGCACTATCGTCGAAATACAATAATTTCAGAAACAAAAAAATAAATTAAAAAAAAAACTTCTAAAATTGATAATTTTTCCAAGTTAGGAAAAAAATCAAATCGAATAAATAATTTTTTATTTAGATTTTTATTTGTCCAAAATCATGGATTATTGATAAAAAAAGAACGAAGTTCAATTTGAAACTGTCAAGTAGAGTGGAAAATCTACGTAGAAGATAAAATTAAAACGTTATAATAGTCTCTAATTAGGTGGAATCTAATTAGATGTTTTGAGAGATGAAAATATGTGACATTGAAGGGGGAAGATTAGATTTAATATTTTTTTTTTACTTAATAAATACAACCCGCAGGAATTTTTTCTTTTTTTATAGCGATAAGGGCCAATTTAGCAGCAATGACATTTGTAAAATTACGTTAGGAGAGAAAGAGAGAGGAAGAAAGAGAGAAAGAGAGGTCGAAGCCTCTTCGTCATTCGAGTCTGCTCTAATTGTCCTTTGTGCGTTTCAATTTTTGTCCCCGCCCTGCAACAAGCCTTGTAACATGAAACTTCAAGAGTTAATATCTCCACTCTTTTTTCTCTTATTCCTCTCCATCTTTTAGATCTTCAAAAGATAACATCCAATCTCAATGCAATAGTAAAGTTGAATCAAGAATTCATTTTGTGCCAAAAATTCATTTTCTTTCTATTATTTTCAAGGAATAATAAAAGATTCGAATTATATTTAGAATAATAACAATAATACTATAATATAATAAACTATAATATAAAATACTATAATAAACAAGCAAAAAAATAGTTTTAAGCAATTGTACGAAATAAACACAATTTACAATTCAGGAAAAATAATTTCGAGTATATTAATAGTAAAATTTTAAAAGAGAAATATTTTTAAAGCAGATTTACAACAAGGAAAATAATTTAGAGTATATTAATAGTAAAATTTTAAAAGAGAAATATTTTGAGAGCAGATTTACAACGGAAAATAATTTAGAGCAGCGATAGTAAAATTTTGAGAGAGAAAAAATTAAGAGCAGATTTAAAATCGGGAAAATAATTATTGAGAATAGAAATAGTGAAATTTTGACGAAATATTTTGAGAGCAGATTCCAAAAATATGTGAATTGATAAATTCAGAGATAATATTTATCTTGTGTCTATATTGATAGTTAGCTCCCAATTACAGCTGATAATGGAAATTCTCTTTTCGATTCTAAGAGAACAAATAAAAATGATTATTACGCATTTACACACAAACGTAACATTTCATAACACTGACACTAAACAAGTGTTTATCAATTTCATTACAGAATATAAATTTGCAAATGGAGAATTCTTGTCAATTTGAGATTTGAGCCAAACAAAAAACTGGACCAAATTTAAAGAAACCAAGATTTAAGAATTTTGTGAACAGAAAATTCGTGCACTTTCTACATAAAATTCAGTTTTTTTAAAGATGAAAATAATTTTTTTTCAATTTGGAACAGAAAAAAAGTTTCACGATTGCAACAAAAAATTAATTTTGTTTTCCCTGATTTACAGACAAAATTTTGACAAAAATTTGTTTTCCTGACCCTAAAGAATATTCTGATTCACTCTAAAAATAATTAAATAAATATTTAATCATTATTCCATAGAAATTGAGATTTTCGAAACATTTTAAATTCAACCACTTATAAGAATATTAATATAAAACATGAAGATATCGATGACTTCGAGTCGAATTATTATTTATAATAATTTAAATTTTCATAAAATTTATCAAAAAGAAATTAAATTATTTACAAAAATTCTAATAAAATCCTTCGCAAGAATTCAATATAATAAAATTTTTCACACGAATTCAATTATTTAAAAAAATGTAATAAAATTCCTTGTAAGAATTCAATTATTTTTATAAACAATAAAATTTTTCATACAGTATTTCAATTATTTTTAGTACAATTTTTAAATAAATTCCTTTAAAAATGTAATTATTTTCAAAAATTTTTTGCAAAAATTCAATTACATATTTTCATAAATAATAAAATTCTTCAAAAGATTTCAATTATTTAAAAAAAATGTAATAAATATTCGTTGTAAAAATTCAATTATTCTCCTAAATAATAAAATTCTTCACAAGATTTCAATTATTTTTAAAACAATTTTAAATAAATTTTTCGAAAAATGTAAATTATTTTCAAGAATTTTATCAAAATTCTTTGAAAGAATTCAATTATCAATTATTTTTAATAATTTTTGCAAAAGTTCCTTGAGAATTTTCAAATCCATTTGTTTACAATTCAATTTTACAAAATTTCAATTATTCGGAAATTTTTTAATTAAATATGTAGAAAATAAAAACTTGTCATAATTAAAAAAAAATTTAATTAAAATTTTTCAGCAAAATTAATTCTACAGAATTGTCAGTTAAAAGTATGAAAAATTCAAATTTTCAAAGATTATAATCAATTGTTTCAAAAAATTCTATAAAGCTTGAAAAATTCAATTATTATCTAAAATTTTAACTGTAATTAATTTTTGAATCAATTTTTATTAGAAAATTCTACAAGAATTCAATTATTTAAATAAAGAGATAAATAATTTATTGAATAATAATTGAATGTTTCTTAAATTTTAATTTTGATAAAAAGAATTTTATCAACGAATGTTTAAATAATTGAATTTTTTCGAAGAATTTTAATAAAATTTTCAAGAATAATTTTCATTTTTCGAGAAATTCGATTAAAATCGTACTAAAAGTAAATGAAGTTCTGCGATGAGTTTTATTATTTATGAAAATAATTTAATCCCTGTAAAAAGTTTTATTATTTATGCAAATAATTTAATTATTGCAAAGCAATTTGTAAATAATTGAATTTCTTTGAAATTTTTATTATTTATGAAAATAATTAAATGTTTGCGTTGAATTTTATTAAAAGTTTTTTTTAAATAATTGAATTATTTGAATAATTTTATTGGAAATCATTAAATTGAGGAAAATTTTTGAAATAATATAATAATTGAATTTCTGCAACAATTAGTAACTTTTTCAAAATTCAATTTTTTCCAGTACTTTAATAAAAATCCCTGACTATTCCCTGACTTTTCCCCAAATTCCGTAATTTCCCTGACCTATGGCAAACCTGAAGTTTGTCAAGAAGCAATTCAAATTTACGGGAAGAAAATTTTTTTTGATTTGCTAGAGACAAGAAAGATCCATGACATTTAAAGACTTCCATATTTCAACAGTGGCTAAACTTGCGGTGTAATATTCAAGTGCCATGACACGTCAAGAATTTTCTCTTACTTGTAATATTCCGAAAGATCAACTCTGCTGAGTAAGTGAATTAAAGCACGTTTTATGTCCCAGCAATAATTCTCTCTTTTTTTTTAAGTAATAAGAAAATGTATGTCAAATCATAAACACAATTTGTTAGATGAGTGCAACGAACGTTCGACAATTTCTTTACCAAGACACGTGTAAACGTATAAATTGCATCTTCCTCCGTATGCAAAGTAGCTCAGGAAGATCCAGCCACACTTTATTCACGGATGTAGCACGCAAAATGCTCCGTTAGTAAATCACCTCTCTCTTTCTCTCAAATGCTTTTATAACCTCTCCTAACCTCTACTCGAAAAAACATGAAAAAAAATCACAATTTTCGTTATTCTCTGCGGATGAAAAAAAGACAAATCTCTTGCAAAAAAAAAACCGTTGAAGCGGATACAACTATGGAACACTGATATTCAGGCAAAACAATGAAAAAAAAGATCTTTTTTTTTGGTTAAGTTTCACTTCTAGACGATAATCACGTTTGTTTTCCAAGTACTTTGTGAGTAATTCAATTGAATGCACTCGATAAGAATAATGCACTAGTGATAAAATAGGGTTAAAAATCTCAGGATAAATGCAGCTTTACGCACCTTGTCAAGGCATTTGAGCTCCTCGATCGGGTAGACCGTTTTCTCACAACGGGCACACGTCTTACTCATCTTGAGATTGAAATTTACAGTCTGCTTTTACACGTGTACACAGACACTTGCACTTAGATATACATCTAATCACTGTATAAGGATGCGGGTTTTGAGGGATTTTCACGAAAAACACTTGTTTTCAAGGTGCAAAAAAAACACCAAGCCACGAGACAAATACCAAAAGAAAAGCCGAAGTTACCACAAGCGCCAGCACTGGACTACACTGCCCTCTCTCAACCTCCCCCACCACCAACACACTACAAAAATAAAACTCCAACATCGTCCCGCACTCTAGCAACCACAATTCGAACTAAATTTGAATTTGGAACTTTGCTCCTCGGATATTTTCTCAATTTTACAAATTAAATAAGATCTATTTTTACACTAAATTGAAGATTATTAATCCGGATGACATAATATCCACTAAATAAGTCTATTAATATCGAGTGATTAGATTAAATCCAGTTTTATTCAGAATTTTCCATTGTGATCAGTTTGCCCCTGTTGAATGTGTTTTTATGTGTCGCGCTGTATTTTACGAAATTGTCACTTGGCGGGAAATTTAAAATTCAAAAAATGCTTTTTAAACCAACCAATGTATTTATATTTTTTTAAATCTGGTTTTAAGAATAATAAACAATTAAACAGTAATGAAAAATTTTAATTAGTTAACATAATAACAATAAGGAAATAAATTTTCCAAATTATGTTTTTTTATCGTCTTTTAAAAATTGATAAATCACGCTGAAATCTTTATCTGCAAAGCCTTTTGAAATGACGGCCAGATAAATTTGATGCGCTAAAGAGCCAAGTAAAATTGGTGTTTTACTTCTACTCGCAATATCTTGAGCTAGTCCCAAATCCTTCGCCATTAACGTTGTTCCAAATCCTCCCTATTTAGAAAAATATAAATTTGTTATTTTTTTTACTTAATTATTCTTATTTGTTTAAAAATATTTTTTTCGAATTTTTTATTTCAGTGAAATTTATTTGACTAATTTAATTAATTGACTAAATAAGTAAATAAAAAAACTAATTATAAAAGAATTAAATTGAAAAACTAAATAAAAAACTAAATAGAAACTAAATTCAAAAACCTAATAAAAAAAACTAAATAATTTACTAAAAAAACTAATTTATTTAACTAATTTTATAGTTAAATGTTTAGGTATATTTAATTTAAAGGTAAAAGTAAAGTTTGAAATGAAATTAAAATTTTAATGTGAAAATAAATAATAAAAATTGTATAATTAAGAAATTATATAGTAATTAAGAGAAAAATATTAATTGAAAGAAAAATAAATTTCTTCTTTAAATTACCTGGTAATTATTGCTACTTGGAACATTTGGAATTAGTCCTGGAACTGGATTGTAAACTTCAGAAGCCCAACATCTTCCTGAACTTGAATTAACAATTTCTGCTAATACTTTTGAATCCAATCCCAACCTGATTAAATTAATTTTATATTAATTAAATATTTATTATTATCTAAAGTAATTCCAAATTAAAAATTTGTGATTAATGAATAACAGGTTTCGGATCGAGTTTAAGGCGCAAAAAAAGTCGCTTTATTCGATTAAAGATTTAAACAAAAAAACGAAAAAGTAGTTTAGTTTATTCAGTATTCTCACAAAAATTTCAGTTTGAATTTCCCTGACAAATCACTGTTTTCTAAATTCAATTATTCAAAAATAAAATAATTTAGTTAAATACAAATATTTAAATACTTGTTATTTATTTTTGCACAGGAATTTAAAATTTTAATTTTCCACTTACAGATATTGCAGAAATTTAATTATTTCTAAAAATTAAAACTGCAATTTATGCAATATTTAATTACTTTCAAAAATTTTTAACTAAACTTCTTCACTATAAATTAATTATTTTTCAATAATTATCCGAAAGTTTTTCGAGAATTTAATTATTTAAAATTGAATATAAAAGTTTAATTTCTAACGCTTCATAATTTCTTTTTAAAGTTTTCTATTTTTTAATTTAATTTATTTTATTTTAATTAAAATTTAAACTATTTTTTTTATGTTATTAAGGTGAATTATTGAAAATATACAACCGACATTATTAAATATGATAAAATTTTAAAAAATTGTAATAAAATTCTTAAACGTTGTTTTCTAAAACAATTTTTGAATAATTTTTAAATAATAGCTAACAGATTTTTTATTATTAAAAAAGTTTCCAAATAATTGAAATATATTTAAATTTTTAAAAAAAATTTTTTGGAAATATTAAAAAAATAATATTTTTTTGAGAATTTTAAAAGTAAAAATGAAAATGAACGACTTTTCCAAAGATTTTAATGATGAATCTAATAAAGCACATTTTTCTAAATTTAATTAATTTTTTTGTAGATAATTATGTTATTTTTCAAAAATAATACAATTTTTAAACAAATTAAAAAAATATAATTACTTTTTTGGAGAATTTTAATTAAAAATTTGTAAAATAATTGTTTTTTTCAAAATTTTGACAATAATTCTAAAAATTTGTATTTTCAAGAAAATTATAATGTAATTTTTTTTGAGATATTTAAATTCTCGGAAATATGTAATTGAAAATATTGAAATTCAATTTTAGAAAATTATAATAAGCCATTTTAAGAATTACTTTGTTAATATAACTTATCGTAATTTATCCTTTTTTAAAACTATTTTTTATTTTGATTCTCAAATTTTATTTTCAAAAAGCTTAATGAAATAGGTACTCAAAATAAATAACTTATTTTCAATAAATCTTTACAAAATTTCAATTATTTGAACACTTTTGAATTATATATTTCGATTTAATTATCTTAGAAAAATGAATAAAAAATTAATTTGGAATAACTACAATTATTTTTTACAGTAAAAAGAAAAACAAATTAATTTGTATTTTGTGACAAAAAGTGATATTTTGAAGCAATTTTTGTAAAAAAAATGTAGAAAAATTCGTTTTTTTTTTTAAATAAGTCGAAAAGTCGCTTTTACTAAAAATAATCAGAAAAAAGCGTTCAAGAAGTCGAACTATCCGAAACCTGTAATAATTTACCGAAAATTAACAATTAGAAATAATTATATTAGCGACAACTAATTAATTAATTAATTACTATGTCACATTAAATTGAATAATTAAATATGAATTCAAATAACTAAATTGAATAAATATTAAAATAAATAAAATTAAAAATAATTAAATCTAATAAAATTATTAAAATTTAAACCTAATTCTTTTTCCAACTATAAAAGTTGTTTAAAAAAGAAATCTCATTACTTTTGACCAAGATTGAAAGCTTCAGCTGTGCCAATCATACTGATTGCAAGAAGCATGTTGTTGCAAAGTTTAGCAGCTTGTCCCATACCAACTTTTTCACCGCAATGAACAATTCTTGATCCCATGGCTTCGAAAATTGATTTTGCATCATCAAAATTGTTTCTCAAACCTCCAACCATAAAAGTCAAGGTACCATTTTCAGCCGCATTCACTCCTAGAAAAAAAGTAGATTTCAAAAAATGTTTTGATTTTTTAATTTTTCGATTTTTTTCTACCTCCAGAGACTGGTCCATCGATAAATCTCATATTTTTCTTTTCGGCTTCTTGAGAAACCGTCTCGGAAACAGACGGATCTATTGTACTACTGTCAATTAAAAGTGTATTCTTCTTTGCAAAACTGAAATTAGAATATAAATTAAAACCAGAATTAAAAAATGGAAAATTCAAAAAATAATAAAGAGAGAAATAATAATAATTAATTGAAATACCTCAAAATTCCCTTTTCACCGGTGTAACAGTCCAAAACATGTTTATTGGATGGTAACATTGTTATTATTATTTCCGAGGTTTGTGAAACTTCCGCAGCACTTTCTGCACTTGTTGCTCCTGATTCGCATAATTTGGTAACAGCAAATTTATTAACATCAAACACTGTTAGTTTATGACCCTGTTTAACATAAACGTTAAATGTAAAAAGAGAAATTAACCTGTTAATAATAGAAATAATTTAGAGTACTTGACTATTAATTAATAATTATATTAATTGACAATTATAAATTTAATTTTACCTTCTTTAAAATATTCTTTGCCATTCTGCTTCCCATTTGTCCCAAACCAATAAATCCAACATTTGAAAATTCTCGACTTCCTGTAAATAAAAAATAAATAGATAATTATAAAACTGCTTTCAATAAAAAAATTAATTAACTATTAAACGGTTTTTTATTATTTCAATTATATTTGTGCATTTTTAATTTGCTTGTAAATTTTTGTAAAGTCGAATAATTAATATTATAATAAAATAAAAGAAAATTCATAAAATTGTAATAAAAGAAAATTATCAAGTAGCGAGTTAAAAATGTAATAAAAATAAAATTCACCTACCTCTGGAGTGATATAAAAATCGTCTAAAACTTAAGGATAACGCCATTATTGAATATAATTTCTGCACTTTTTTGTAGCAAAAATGAAAAAAAAAAATTCCAAAATCACTAAACACTTTGAAATTCTCAACTATTTCGAATGATAAAAATGCCTATCGACCTAGAGTCAATGTAATGCTAATTAAAGCCAAGCCAATTCACTCACTCCCACGAAAGAAAAATATTTTTAAGCGTCTTCGTCTGGATGTTTCAAAGCAGACACGTTTAAGAATTACTGTCAACGCACTTTTTTTTCCAGTTTGAAGGTCCAACAAGCTTTAAATTCATCCCACTCCCTACCGAAAGTATTTCTTCACTGGGTCAGTCACTCCTGCATTTTATAAATTCAATATTGATTCTTTTACATTTTATATTCATTTAAAAAAAAAATTAATTTATTAAATTTAGTTTTTCAATTTTAATTTATTAAATTAATTTTTTCTTCAATTTTAAACTATATTAAATTATTATTTCCCACTTTTAAAACTATATTTTTATCTATATAAAAGAAACTTGAAATAATGTAAAAAAAAAAAAATGAAAATCGCGAGGGGGAAAAATGGAAAAATTTAATTATATTTATCGTACAACAATTAATGCGGCGACTATCTTTTATATTAAAAATAAAGTGAATGTTAACAACACTTGTTTTAATGATGAACTGTAGCAATAAAATGATGTCATTGATAAGAAAATAATCCTTATCACCATCTAAAGAGCTACTTACGATAACAAAAACATTTAAAATTTAAATTATAATTTATTATATTGCTCTTGTTGTGTATTATGAAGTGAGTTAAAAATACAAATTTTTTTCGCTTTGAATCAAAATAAGTAGAAAACAAAAACAAGAAAAAAATGACATAAATTTCCATTTCATTTTAATGTATATTTATTTATGAATTATATACTTTTCAAAAAAATAAATAAAATAAAGAGTCAATATTATGCAGTATTGCAAATAACAATTGTGATTATCAATATTAACAACAAAAAATTGTGAAAACATCTTTAAAAAATTGTTGTTTACCCAGGAAAAGAAAATTAAAAATATAAAAATTTAATAAAAATGAAAATGATAATAATTTATTATTCATTTTATTATATTATGAGAGGTTGATATGTGAACTCTTCTTTAATTGTAAAAGATAACATTTTGGTTTAAAAAATGTAGCAATTTTTGTAACTCTTATAATTTTCAATGTGAAACAATTTTAATTCTTATATATGGGGCATTCCACGCCAAGTCGGACACCTTTTGACTTTTGCATCTCCGATTTTTTTCAAATATTTTTTTTCTTTTAGTGCTCGTTGAAATGAGCTACCATGATTTTTTTCAAATTTTTTCATTAAGCGGTTTAAGAGATACAGGTTTTTGAAAAATCACATTTTTTACGTAAATTTTTTTCTGTAATGCTTATAATTCGGACAAAAATTGATCAATTTTGACGTTCGATATATGAAAATTTTTGTTTTTACACGTAGTTTTTGATAAAAATATTTAAAAAATTTTAAATTTTAAAAATAAAATATAATTTTTAAGAATGTATGTATCGATCGATTTTTTTCAAAATTTTTTGTAAGAAACTGGTACTAAATTAAGAATTTTTAAGCCTAGTCTGATGATGGGCAAACGATGGGATCTATTTGTTTCTGATTTTTCAATTTTTATATTTATAGCTAAAAGTATGAAAAATGAATTACAAGACGTTCAGGATATTAATTACTTTATTGTAATTTTGAGAAAGCATATTCATATGTAGAAAAACATTTAATTTCGTGACCGTTTAAATATTTTAAAGGTTTGAGATGTAGCGGATGAACGCAGCGCGTAAAATAGAAAAAGGCCAACGCACAATGAAATCTTAAGACGTGAACTTATAACAAAACAATGAGATAGAAGAGGACAGGAGCTTTGTCTGTCCTTCTCTATCGCATTCTTACGATAATTCATTCAATTTTCATACTTTTAGCTATAAATATAAAAATTGAAAAATCAGAAACAAATAGATCCCATCGTTTGCCCATCATCAGACTATGCTTAAAAATTCTTAATTTAGTACCAGTTTCTCACAAAAAATTTTGAAAAAAATCGATCGATACATACATTCTTAAAAATTAAATTTTATTTTTAAAATTTAAATTTTTTTTGGTAAATTTAAAAAAAATTTTTAAATATTTTTATCAAAAACTACGTGTAAAAACAAAAATTTTCATATATCGAACGTCAAAATTGATCAATTTTTGTCCGAGTTTAAGCATTTCAGAAAAAAATTTACGTAAAAAACGTGATTTTTCAAAAACCTGTATCTCTTAAACCGCTTGATGAAAAAATTTGAAAAAAATCATGGTAGCTCATTTCAACGAGCACTAAAAGAAAAAAAATATTTGAAAAAAATCGGAGATGCAAAAGTCAAAAGGTGTCCGACTTGGCGTGGAATGCCCCATATAGAAGTTTGTTAAAATTTTTGAAAATAATTAAAATCTTTCGAAGGAATTTAATTCAAATTTCATTGATCGTAATTGAATTCTATCAAAGAATTTTATTGGAAAATTTAAAAATAATTAAATTCTTTTGAAACATTTATTTATGAAAATAAATGGATTCTTGTCTAGAATTTTATCACAAGTTTTGAAATAAATTGAATTCATTCTAAGAATTTAATTACAATTTTTATAAATAATTGAATTCTTTCGAAAAATTTGATTAAAACTATAATTATATTGAAAATAATTCAATTTCTGAGAATAATTTTATTATTTATGTAAATAATTGAATTCTTATACAAGAATTTTATTAAAACTTTTGAAAATAATTGAATTTTTTCGAGCTATTTTGTTACAATTTTTAAAAATAATTGAATGCCTTGAAGAAATTTTATTAAAATTTTTGATGATAATTGAATTGTTTCAAAGAATTTTATTAAAGTTTTTAAAAATAATTAAATCCTTTAAGGAAATTTTATTAAAATTGTATTAAAAACAATTGAATTTATGCGAAGAATTTTATTTTTTATGTAAATAATTGAAATTCTTGCAGAATTTTATTATTTATGTATGTAAACAATTGAATTCTTATACAGAATTTTATTAAAATTTTTGAAGATAATAGAATCGTGTCGAAGAATTTTATTAAAGTTTTCAAAAATAATTGAATTCTTTAGCGAAATTTGATTAAAATTGTATTAAAAATATTTGAATTTCTGCGAAGAATTTTATTGTTTGGGTAAATAATTGAATTTCTGAGATGAATTTTTATATTTATGTAAATAATTGAACTGTTGCGAAGAATTTTATTAAAATTTTAGACAATAATGAATAATAATAATAAATTTGTTATTTAGTTAATAAGTGAATTTTTTATTAAATCTGTAATTATTCAAAAATTGAAGTAGATAATTGAAAATAAAATTTTGTAATTTGTATAATAATATTAATAAATCAAAAACCGATTTTCACGCGTAACATTTGCTAGTTAATGTTATAAATTTATAACACTAAAAATAATTTTATTTAGTTATTTACAATTTTTTTAATAAAGAAATAGCAACCGAAAAATTAACACCTTTTTCCCTAACTTGTGTATTTTTCATTTATTTTTAAAAAGTAGTAATGTGAATATCAATTTATACTTTTATAGTAAAAAACACCTCAAGAAGAAAATAAAAAAAATTTAATCAATTATCCATTTTTTCAACGTCATAACTCTATTTATTTAGAAGAAATTATTAATTAACGATGTAAAGTAACAAATTAATGTCAGACAAAAGATGTCTTATCTTTATTACAATCTTTAAAAGACTAAAAAAAAATTTTTTTTTCTCATTAATTAAAGTGTCATCTTTGGTATTTTTATTGTCCAAAGAATTTTTATCAATTTCATAATCAAACAGACAACAATTTTAGTATAAGTTCTATAGTTATACTACTTTACTTTATCAACCCTTGATATTTACTTTCATGACTTATACACCCCATTTAATGCATGCAAACGAAATAAAAATATATACAAAGTTTCATTTCGCGATAGAATTTCTTTAGTCGAGCTTCAACGCTCGCCGAATAAATTTATTTGAAAAAAAAAATTTGTATAAAAGTGGTAGTTTTTTTTTGCATAAATGTAACCAACATAAAAACAATAATATTAATATTTATAATGATAGTAAAGAAATTGTAATAATAAAAATAAAAAATAATAATAATAGTGATAATTAAAATAACTATAATTATACTACTAATAATTAAAAAAAATAATAATAAAAATACTAATAATAAAAAGAGGTGTAAAACAAAAGTGTAACACCAAGAAATAAAGAAATAATTCTAATAACTAATAATAGTACTAATAATTACTAATCAATTAAAATATAAAAAAATTGAAATGAATGAATAAAAAATTCTGCGAAATGATTATTCCATTGATTTTACAATTTTTCATTTTATCAACAATGGCAGATCACAAGAAGTATTTTATTAAAACATACGAGGAACCTTGGCTATCGTTGGATAATTATGAAAAAATTATTAAATTATCATTTCCCTACGCTCAATGTTGTAATATTTTTATTGATGGTAAGTAAAAGAATGGTCAAATTTTCTAATAAAGAGAAATTGAAAAAAGAATAAAATATTATTGTAAAGTAAATTTCACAGAAAAAAATTAGTGGAATTTGTTTTAAAAATTTACAGGTACATCGTATGGAATTAATGAATTATTTAATTATTTTATTGAAATTTATCCGTATGGTTATCTCGTAAGAAGAAGAATTTATGATTGTGACGGTTATTTTTTATTAGTATCGAATGAGTCGCGAATTGTTTATGCAATGCAAAGGTAAAATAAAATTCTTACTTCCACAATTTCTGTTGTACTTAATTTTTCTTCTTTTTTTATTTTTTTTTTTATTTAGTTTATTAACGGGACGTTTCATTTTTTTTTATTCATTTTTTTATTTTTTACTTTGTTTTTCTATTTTATTTTATTTTGTTTCTTTATTTTATTTTTTATTTGTTTCTTTATTCTATCTTTTATTTTGTTCTTTTATTTCATTTATTAATTTATTTTAACATTAAAAGAAATGATTTTTTGTTTTATTTTAAGGGTACCATCACAAATATCGACAACGGAAATTCTCATTATTGTTGATAATCAAATAGAAAATGATTCGAAAATATTCAACGTCTCATTGTATCAAAATTCAAATGTTAATTTAATTTCTCATTCAGGCTCTTGGACATTATCGGAAAATTTTCTCAAGCCTCGAAAATTTCGCAAAATTAAAAAGTGTGTAGCCAATAACACGGATTACTTGTTCGTTTTTAAAGAAAACTATTTTTTTTTTTTACTAATATACTATTTTTAAAAAGATATTTTTAAGTATTAAATTAAAAAAAATATATATATGCAACAGGTACGATGAACTGGTACACAAGAAAGGGGTAGTAAATTTAGAGGGTCGACTTCTTCAAGCAGCTGCTTATTACAATCCTCCCCTTTGTTATTTAAACACAACAATTAATGAGACAATAAACGGTGTTGAGGCTGAAATTTTTTTAGCTGACAATGGTAATGCATTGAATGAATAAAAATTTAATTCATAACAATTAACAATTAAAAATAAAGAAAATAATAATTATTATACTAATTATAATGATAAGAAAAATAATAAAGAACAGGTCTCGGATCGACTTTAAGGCGCAAAAAAGACGCTTTAGTCGATTAAAGATTTACAAAAAGTCATTTAGTTTATTCAGTATTGTCACAATATTTTTTAGTTTTAATTTCCCTGAAGTTTCACTAATTTGTGTAATCTATTATTTAAAAATGGAATAATTCAGTTAAATAAAAATATTTAAATACTTGTTATTTATTTTTGCAACAGAAACTGAAAATTAAAAATTTAAATTTAATTGTTTATAAAAATTAAAACTGGAATTACAATCACAAAATTTTAACTAAACTTCTTCTCTAAATCAATTATTTTTAATAATTTTCCGAAAGTTATTCGAGAATTCAATTACTTGAAATTAAATACAAAATTTAAATTTTTTACAATAATTGTAACTGTTTTGTAAATAATTATGTTATTTAAAAAAATAATTGAATTTTTTAAAAGAGAATTTTTGAACAACTTAAAAATCTAATCAATTTTTTGAAGAATTTTAATTTATAATTTGGAAAATAATTGTTTTCTTTAAAATTTTTCTCGAGATATTTGAATTCCCGGAAAAATGCAATTAAAAATATTATAAATAATTCAATTTTCAAAAATTGTAATAAAAAAATTCTAAAAATTACTCTTTTAAAATAATTTTTTAATAAACTTTTTTTGAAACTATTTTTTATTTTGATATTTCATTAAAATTTTCCAAAATTTGATTTTTAAATATTGTAATGAAATGCTCAAAATAAATAAATTATTTTCAATAAAACTTTACAAAATTTCAATTATTTAGAAACTTTTGAATTATATAGTTTTTCGAAAATTTAATTAAAAAAATTATTCAAGAATAATTTTTGAAAGATTTGTCTAGAGGTATTTTTCACACTATAAACATCGAAATAAGTTACATTTTATACCAAAAAAGAGGTATTTTATTGCAATATTTGAAAGAAAAGTCGAGAAACTTGTATTTATTTAAAAATAAGTAAAAAAAATCGTTTTTTCTAAAAATGGTCGAAAAAAGTCCAAAAAGTCGAACTATCCGAGACCTGTAAAAAAAATAATAATAAGTAATAATTAATAAATAATAATAATAAGTAATATTAATATTAATAATAATAATAATAATAATTTAATTCTCAAAGCACTTATTAAAAAGAATGTAAAAAAAATTGCAGATTTTGAAGTCGATGGCGTGGAAATGAGAATATTTGAGCTTATTGCAAAAAGATTAAATTTTCGCTGGTCCATTAGGAAACCCTCGGGAAGTTATAGATACGGAAGAAAAATAAATGACACAACTTGGAATGGCGGTATGATAGGGCAAATATTCAGAAAAGAGGTAAAATTTAAAATTTAATTGTTTTTTCTCTCTTTTTTTGTCTTCAGCAATTATTGAATTTGAATATTCTGTTACTAAATGAATTTTAATTTAATTTTTATATTAATTCAATTTTAAATTTATTTTAATTACAATTTAATTTTCATTCAATTTTAATATAATTTTAGTTTTAATTTAATTTCAATTCTAATTCAATTTTGATTTCTATTCAATTTTCATATAACTTTAAAAATTAATTAAAATTTTTTTATTGAATAAAAAAAATAAAAATGAAATTTAATTTCAATTCAATTCTAATTCAATTTCGATTTCTATTCAATTTTCATATAATTTTAAACATTAATTTAATTTACTTCAATTTCTCCTTTATTTAATTTGAATTTGAATTAATTTTAAATTGACATTTAAATTAAAATTTTTAATTTAAATTAATTTTTCTTTCATTTAATGAAACACAGTAATAATTTTAAATAAATAAAATTAGATTGATATAGCATTTAGTGGAATATGGCTAAAACATGATCATTATTCATTTGCAAATTTATCTGAGCCCTGGTACGAACTTGCGGTCGATTTTCTGGTTCCTCGACCAAAACCGTACAGCAGTTTCTGGGCAATTATTCGACCATTCACTGCTGAAGTTTGGACACTAATAATTATAATCGTTATAATTCAAACTACAAGCACAATCATTAAAGCTCAAATGGATCCAAACGTTCCACGTTGTAAGTTTATATTATATAGATCGTGAATATAAAGGACAAATCAATAGAAAATTAAATCTATAAAAAAAAGAAAAAGAAATCAAAATTCTAACGAAAAGTGTAAAAATAATCTTTACGAATTCCTTTTTTTCTTTTAGATTACAGAAATTTTATCGTAACAGTAACTGAAGTTATGGGAAATTTAGTAGGTACTGGAATATCGGAAACTGTTCCCGAATTGAGATTGCAAATGTTCATTTGTCAATTTATCGGATTTTTACTTGTCACTGCTTACAGTACAATTCTTGCCGCCAGTTTATCGAATCCCGAATATGAAAAAAGGTAACAAATTAAAAAATTCTATTTTTATGCTCTTCAAAATTTTTTTTATAATATTTTTCATACCTTTATTTTTTTGTTCATTTTTTAAATATTTTAATTTTTTTATCCATTTTTTAAATATTTTAATTTTTTTTTATATTTACAGTTTTATATTTTATTTTATTCACAGTTCTATAGTATTTTTTTAATTAATCAACTCTGATGTCTTAACGTTGGTCAAGTTCGCAACGTTTATAATCAACGATCAAGAAGTAAAAATATTTTTCTATTTCAATTTTTTCTATACTTTCATTTAAAAATGTTTTAATTTCTTCACCAATAATTTAAAAGAGAAAAATTTGTAAACAAAATATTTTATTATTTTTATAAAGAAAAATAATTTTTTTCTTCAATCGTTGATTATAAACTTTGTTCGTTTCACCGACGAAAAGTTTTATTAAATAATAAAAAAAATATTATATTTTAGAATTGATACTGCTAAACAATTTGTGGAGGCAAATCTCACGTGGGGAAGAGAAGGACCAACGCCAATTTTTAGTGACTTTTTTGATTTAAACGTAAGTTTCTATTTTAGTGAATTGTAAATAAATAAATTAAAGAAAATATATTAATTGCAGAAAGTACGAAATTAATAGCAAATAAAATATTAAATAATTAGTTACAGTTTAGTTAATAAAAAATAATTAATAAATTTAACGAATTTGGTTAACAATATATTGGATAATTTGGGAAAAATATAATAATAATAATAATAATAAAAATAACAATAATAATATGTTATTTTGAAGAAAAAATAGAAAAACTATTAATAAATATTTATAAACAATAAATAAATTTTAGGACACATATTTTTCACAATTTCCAAGTAGATTTGAACACGAAGAGGGAAGTGCTGTTAGACACAAAAAAATTCTTGAAGGTAATTATGCCATTCTTGGAAGATTTGTAGGATCACTTTTCTTCCCCGAGAATAACGTCACAAATACCGATTTAAAGGCGAGTAATTATTCTTTTTTCTATTAAAAAACAAAAATTTAATAAAATTCTTAAAGAAATAAAATTTTGAAAAAATGTCATATTTACTTTAGAATTACAGACTAATGAAGGAAAATGCTGGTAGATTTTATTCTTCTTTTGCCGTACAACCGTGGCTTCTGGAACCAGTTAATATGGTAATTTAGACTTAGACTGTAAAATGTAAAAACAAATTTTTTTCTCTCCTTATTCTACATACATTTCCTGCTTAACTGTTTCTTTAACTTTGCTGTTTATAATATGAATCAATTTTGTTTATTAAAGAAGCAAATTTATGTCTTTTTCTTCCAACTATAATTATTATAGTTTGATAATTTTACTATTATTTTTATAATAATTTTATTATTATTTTCTTTATTTATTTTATTAGGTATTATTTGTTATTTTTATTTTTCTAACTATCAATTATTTTTTTCTAACAATATTTTTTTAACAAATTTTTTAAAAAATTTTTTGTCGATCAAAAATGTTGTGTTTACACCCAGAAAAAAGATATATTTGACTCCGAGTCAGCTATAGACTTTTTATTTGTTTTAAATAAATTTTATTTGGATTAAATAAAATTTTATTTGGTTCAAATAAAAATTTTATTTAAGTCTAATAAAATTTTTATTTCAAACAAATAAATAACTTAGTTGTCTCTCTGAGACAAATATACTTTTATTTGACTGAAATAAATTGTGGTTTAAATAAAATTTTTCTCTTGGTGTAAAAAAATTAATAATAATTAATAATATTAATTTTATTATTATTAATTTTATTTATTCTTTCAATAAAAAATTGTTTTCTATTAAAAAAATAGGTCATGCTATGGTTAAGAGAAGGTGGCATCACTCTTTATCATTTAAAAGATGTAATTCGTCGACGAGCGGTTCACAGTCTGCGTGAAGTTTTAGTGGAATACGATTACGTTGATGAAGGAGTGGCCATAATTTTAAATCTAACACCCCTTGGAGGAGCATTTTCACTTTTAATTGTTGGCTTTTGCCTGTCAACTTTTGTTTTTTACTTGGAATTACGTTCGGTGCGCGGGACAAAATCAGTTTTCTCTGTTCTTCGAGTTATTCATGAAAAAAAATCTCGTGAAGAGAACGAAATTTGAAAGAAGAAATAAAATTATACACATTTTACAGTCGAATAAATAAAATAAAATAAAAATTAAACACAACATTTAATTGAAACAAAAAGTCTTTTTCTATTGTCAATTAAATTAATTATTATTTTTATTATCAACAAATTAACTCTGACACTGAAAAAAAATTTCTTTGATTTAAATAAACAATTACTTGGCTTCAACTAATATTTAAATGTTACCAAATAAATATTTATTTGTATGGAATAATTTTTATTTAAGTCAATTAAATGACAGTTTTTCTATGGATATCAAATTGAAACAAAAAATGAAACAAAAATGATGGTATTCAGTAAATAAATAAATTATACAATAGTTTTTAAATACATAAATCTGAAACTATTGGTTCAAATACAATTTATTTGATTTAAATAAAAATTATTAGAATTATTTATCATTATTATTAAAAACTTCACTTTTATTATGTGCATAGCTAATTATTATTATTGTTTATGATTTTCAAAAATTTTCGTAAAATTCTTCGCAAGAATTCAATTATTTTCAACACAATTTTAATTAAATTTCAAGAAAGGATTCAATTATTTTTTTAAATAGTAAAATTCTTTGCAGGAATTCAATTATTTTTTAAAAATTTTTTATAAAATTTTTCAAAAGAATTAAATTATTTTCTAAAATTTTAATAAATTCTTTGAAACAATTTTCTTAGGTATTTTTTATAAATGGTAAAATTTTTTGCAGGAATTCAATTATTTCCAATTTTAATAAATGCTCAAGAAAGAATTAAATCATTTTTTTAAATTCTTGATAAAATTTTTCAAAAGAATTAAATTATTTTCTAAAATTTAAACAAATTCTTCGAAACAATTCACTTATTTTTATAAATGGTAAAATTCTTTGCAGGAATTCAATTATTTTCATTAAAATTTTAATAAAATTTCAAGGAAGAATTAAATTATTTTTCAAATTTTTGATAAAATTTTTGAAAAAAAATTTAATTAATTTTAATTTTATTATAATTATTATTAACATTAAAAATTTTAATTCAACGAAAAACGTGAATTTTAAGTAATTTATGATAGAAGTGGTTCTCTTCTCGACTAAAAATCTACAATGATAGTTCAAGAATTCTTTGTTAGATCGAGCTATCAGTTCAAATTGAAAGTACGATATTTATATAAACTATCAAACTTTCTTATAGTCATTGATTTCATTAATTTAAAAAAACCCCCGGATATTATTAACAAATAACGATAATTATCACTAATTTATTTATCTCATCATTATTGAAAATTCAAATATACTTTTTTCATTAATGAATAAATTAGTTTATCAAAATAAGATAAGTTTAAAAGAGAAAGAAAAAAAATTATCTTAATTAGCAATCGTTAATAATGTTAATTTAGAGAAATTGTTTAATATTTTATATTGTTTGATATACTTGTTCAAATTTATACAAAATTTTTCATAAAAGTAAACAAGTGATAATGCAAAAAGATAAAGTTGTATTATAAATTTTATAATTTTAATAGTAGGAGTAATAATAATCAGTAATAATAGTTTAATAGTTGTAATTACTATTATTAAGATTACAGTTACAGAATAAATCAAATAAAACTTGTATATTTATTAGTTTTTTTTCAAATTTAAATTTATTCAATATAATTGAATTGAAAATAAACTGTTGTTAAAAATCAAAAAATTCGAAATTGTCAACTTTACTATAAAGTAAAAAAAAATGTTTGCTTGCAAATAATACCTTTTTTTTTCTTGGTACATTTTCGCATATTTTTGCCCTATATGTCCCGGTTGAGTGACAATTTCTCAAAAAGGATGCACCCTGGTTCGTTATACGAAATCGACAACGTGTTTTTTGCAATACGATCGAAAACATTTGGCGAGGTCGATTTTTAGGCTGTGGTAGGAATTTTTGTTGGCTTGCGTGAGTTTCTACCGGCAATCTTATTCGATTCAAGTTGCTTACAAGTTTGCGTGCGAAGAATCATTTTATACCTTTACATATATATATACCTCCGCACTTTTTTTTTCTTCAAACATATGTATGCATCTACGTAGTTTTTGATGCTTCTCATTCGTGTTTATAAATGTATACCTATTTAAAACGAAAAATTTTTTCTTGCTAGGTAGATGTATTGTACTTACACAAATAAAAACGTCCTGTATCCACTGTCCTTCGAATATTCCTCCACCGTTTATCTTTCATATGTCGATTTTTCATATTTCTCCAAAATAATAATGCCAAAATCCATGGACCTAAAAAAAAGATCTTATTTAATTTTTTCTATCAACAATTGCTTTTTTTATTTATGATAAAATGGAGAGTTGGAAAAAGGAAATACAGAATCAGGGTTGCCATACGCTTTTGCTCTTTTCAAATTCCTTGACTTTTCCATGTTTTCCAGGTCAAAAAACGGAATTTTTCCAGGTTTTTGAATTTTATTTAAATAAATTTAATTTGTTATTTAAATTTTACGAAATTAAATAACTGCTTAATTTCCAGACAAAAATTTTGACATTTTCCCTGATTCTAAAGAACTTTATTTTTAAATAAATATTTAATTGTTACTGTAACTTCTTCAAAAATTATTTTCATCATTACGATTATTCATTACTAGAATTTTCAACTACAATTCTTCTTTAAGTCAATTTTTTAAAAATAATTTTTGAAAAAGTTCTTTGAGAATTTAAAAAAATTTTTTTTTACAATTTATTTTTACGAAATTTCGATTTTTCTGTCATTCTTCAATTAAATATATTAGAAAGTAAAAACTTCAAATAATGAAAAAAAATTAATTCTACAGAATTATTAATTAAAAATATGAAAAATTCAGATTTTCAAAGATTTTAATTTGAAATCTTTTCAAAATTTAATTATTTCTAAAAATTCACAATATAATGCTTTCAATATTCAATTATAATCTAAAATTTTAACTGAAATTCATTTCTAAATCAATATTTATAAGAAAATTCTAGGAGAATTCAATTATTGAATTCTCATGACAAAATTTAATAAAATTTTTAAGAATAATTTCATTTTTAGAAAAATTTGATGAAAATTGTATTAAAAATAATTGAAATTCTGCCAAGAATTTTAGTAAAATTTTTGAAAATAATTGAATTTCGGAGAAAAATTTTATAATTTATAAAGATAATTGAAATTTTGACGAGAATTTTTGTAAATTTTTAAAAATAATTAAATTTCAGAGAAGAATTTTATTGCTTAGAATGATAATTGAAATTTTGCCAAGAATTTTATTACAATTTTTGAAAATAATTTAATTTTTTTTGTGAAATTTTATTGAAATAGTAGACATTGAAAGAATTGAATTTTGACAAATTTTTGAAATTATTTAAATTTCTACGAAGAGTTTTATTAAAATTTTTGAAAATAATTGAATTTTTTTGTGAAATTTTATTGAAATAGTAGACATTAAAAATAATTGAATTTTGACAAATTTTCGAAATTATTTAAATTTCTACGAAGAATTTTATTAAAATTATTTTGAAAGAAATTAAATTCTTACAAAGAATTTCATCAAAATTTTTGAAAATAATTTAATTCTTTGAAGAAATTTAATTAAAAATGTATTGGAAATATAGGCAAAACTTTTTTAAATAATTGAATTTCTTTGATAAATTTTAATAACATTTTTAAGAATAATTACATTTTTCGAGAAATTTTATGAAAAATGTATTAAAAATAATTGAAATTCTGCCAAGAATTTTATTAAAATTTTTGAAAATAATTGAATTTCGGAGAAAAATTGTATTATTTATAAAGATAATTGAAATTTTGACGAGAATTTTTGTAAAGTTTTGAACATAATTGAATTTTTGCGAAGAATTTTATTACTTTTGAAAATAATTGAATTCTTGAGACGAATTTTATTAAAATTTCTTTTTAAATAATTGAATTCTTTTGTGGAATTTTATTGAAATAGTAGACATTGAAAATAATTGAATTTTAAGAAACTTTTGAAACTATTTAAATTTCTACGAAGGATTTTTATTAAAATTGTTTTGATAGAAATTGAATTGTTACAAAGAATTTCATTAAAATTTTTGAAAATAATTTAATGCTTTGAAGAAATTTAATAAAAATATGTTTTGATAATATAGGAAAAAGTTTTTAAAATAATTGGAATTTCTTTGATAGATTTTAATAAAATATTCAAGAATAATGACATTTTTCGAGGAATTAAGTTAAAATTGTATTGAAAATAATTGAAAGTCTGCGATGAGTTTTATTATTTATGAAAATAATTGAATCCCTGTAAAAAAATGTTATTATTTATAAAAATAATTTGTAAATAATTTAATTCCTGGGAAACTTTTATTATTTATGAAAATAATAAAATGTTTGCGTATAGAATTTTATTAAATTTTTTTTTATATTTAATTGAATTCTTTTAGGAATTTTTATTAAAGTAGTAGATATTAAAAATCATTAAATTGAAGTTAGTTTTTGAAAATAATTAAAATTTTGCCAAGAATTAAATTTAAATTTAATTTAAATAAAATTAGATTTAAAAAATAAACACTATAACTTTAGAATATACAATTTTCCAGGATTTCGATTAAAATTCCCCGACTTTTCCAGGGTTTTTCAAGGTTTATAAAATTCCCTGACATTTCCAGGTTTTCCAGATTTTCAGTTTGCATGGCAACCCTGAGGATAAAAGACCTGAAAAATTAGGGGAAAAAAATTGAGGCAAAAAATAATTTCCAGGTGTACGAAATTAGTTGAGTTGTAAAATCGTTATTAGTGTTATTACTAATCATTATTGGTGTTATTGAAAATTGTAGGAAATAAATTTGAGAAAAATGCCTTCTGAGAGTGTGAGAACCGCTTCTGCGGATCCGCCCTTGAGGAATGAGCGAAGGAACGAGCGAGCAAAAGCAAAACTTGTCGGTGAACAGAGGACAGGATCTTGAGGGAATAGGATGAGAGGTTCGTTGCCTGCAGGGCGGAAGGGAGGCACAGGAAAGAAAAAAATGTACGTCGCAAAGGATACGATACGCGCGATCGTACGCAATGTATATGTAAGCCCATGGTTCTTATATGCGGGTTCGACGAACGATTCAATCCCATCTTAACGAACATTCCTCAAGTTATAACCACTCATACTTGAAAATCGACTTTTATTCATTTTCGCCTTCATATTCAGTCAATTGGAATTTTTCACATTAGAAAAATTCTTTAAGAAAATTTCCTCCTTTTACTTCTTTGTTAGATTCGATTCGAATTTCCTTAAATTTGACATTTCCAAGCCTCGGAGCGACTTTAAGGCGCAAAACAGCTGCTTTAGTCGATTAAAGATTTTAGAAAGATCGAAAAAGTCGTTTATTTCTTTCAGTTTTGTCACAAAATTTCCATTTTGTATTTCCCTATCATGGGGTTTCACTGATTTTTTAATTAAATTCAAAAATTAAATAAACCGTTTTAATACTTGTTACGTAATTATTTTCCACAGGAATTAAAAATTTTTAAATTTCAATTACAAATATTCTGGCTTTTAATTATTTCTAATAATTAAAATTCCAATTCTTCCAAAATTCCATTATTTTCAAAAATTTTTAACTAAACTTCTTCTCAAAATCAATTATTTTTAATAATTTTCCGATAGCTTTTCGGGAATTCAATTATATATATAAATACAAAAGTTCAATTTTTTACAATAATTACAACTGCAACGCTTCATGAATTCTTTTTAAAGTCATTGTGGAGAATTATTGAGAATATATAATCGAAAATAGTGAAATTTATTAAATTTGAAAAAATTATAATAATAAAATTCTTAAAATTAGTTTCTTATAAATATTTTTGAATAATTTTTGAAATATAACAGTTTTTCAATTATACGCAATTAAAAAATTGACTGACAATTGAAATTTGGTAAAATCTTTTAAAAATGACTAAAGTTTTGATAAATATTAAAAGATAAACAAGTTTTTGAAGAATTTTAATTTAAAAATATGAAAAACTGACTTTTTTCAAAATTTTAATGATAAATCTAATAAAGTAAATTTTGCTAAATTTTAATTTAACTTTTCTGTAGATAATTATGTTATTTTTCAAAAATAATTGAATTTTCGAACAATTTAAAACACTAATTAATTTTTAGAAGAATTTTAATTAAAAATTTCGAAAATAATTGTTTTCTTCGAAATTTTAACAATAAATCTAAAAATTTAGATTTTTTTTAATGATATAACGTAATTTTGTTTGCAAGTATTTGAATTTTGGGAAATATGTCATTGAAAATACTGCAAATAATTCCATTTTTAAAAATTATCGAAAGAAATTCTTAAAATTAGTTTTTTTAAAAATATTTTTAAATAAATTTTGATAATGATAGATATTTTTGATTATTAAAAAAGATTCAAAATAATTGAAATGTATTGAAATTTCTTGACAATATTTAAATTTTTTAAAAGAATTTTTGAAAATTATTTAAAAAATTAAGGTTTTGAAGAATTTTAAATATAAAAATGAAAATGAACGACTTTTACAAAAATGTTAATGATAAGTATAATAAAGCACATTTTACTAAATTTTAATTTACTTTTTTGAAGATAATATATTATGTTATTTTTAAAAAATAGTTGAATTTTTTAAAAGATTTTTTGAACTTTTGAAAAAACTAATCAATCTTTTGCAGAATTTAATAAAAAATTTGAAAAACAATTGTTTTCCTGAAAATTTTAACAATAAATCTAAAAATTTCGATTTTTTAAATATATAATGTATAATTTTTTTGGAGGTATTTGAATATTGGGAAATATGTAATATTGAAAATATTAAAAAAAATTATAATACAAAAATTCTTAAAATTAGTTTTTTAAAAATATTTTTAAATCAATTTTGAAGGATAATAGATTTCTCATTATATATTTATTTGAAAATTTTCAAAATAATTGAATTGTAGCAAAAATTTTTGAAAATAATTGAAATTTTTGGTAAATATTAAAAAATTAATCAAACGTTGTTAAAGAATTTTTGTTGACATTTTATAATTTTCTATTATGTTAATTATTTACTTAATAAAATATTATATATTATTTAAAAAATGATAGAATTTTTAAAAGAATTAAAAAAACTTATATATTTTTTGAAGAATTTTAACAAAAATTCTAAAATTTTAGATTTTTGTTAAAATTTTTAATGTGACTATTTTTTGGAGATATTTGAATTTTCTGAGATTTAAAATTGAAAATAATTCAATTACAAAAAATTACAATAAAAAATATCCCAATATTTACTTTTCTAAACAAATTTCTTAATAAATACTCTTTTTAAAACTATTTATTACTTCGATTTTTTATTAAAATTTTTCAAAACTTAGATTTTAAAAAATGTAAATGAAATATTTTAATGAAAAATCAATCATTTTCAATGAAATTGTATGAAATTTGAATTATTTAAAAACTTCTTAACCACATATTTCGATTTAATTATCTTAGAAAAAGTAATAAAAAATAAATTTTGAAATATTTGATTACAGTTATTTTTTACACAAATCAAAGTTGTATTTTATACCAAAGAAGTAGAATTTTGTTGCAATATTTGGTAAAAAAGTAAGTCGCATTTTTTGAATATAAGTCGAAAAAAGTCGCCTTTTCTGAAAATAGTCGAACTATTCAAGGCCTGCGTTTCCCCCAAATATTCTTGAATATAAATTACTACAACGTTTGACTTTTTCGTAAATTGGTATAAATTCTGAGTTTAAAATTTCTCTTTATATTAAAATTATTTTCCCCCAAATATCACCATTTATTAATTAGGATGAAAAATATTTGAGATGACTCTGAAAATATTGCTTCCCTCTTGGTCTTCGTTCCTCTCCATATCTGATTCTTTTTATCCTCGTTTCTTTTTTTTTTGTTATTATTTTTTGTCCTTCGCGCATCGAACTGCACACAACTCAGCTTCATTCGGTTCGAAACTTATATATATAGATAGGGTTGACTCCATTCTCTAGATGGAAAACGTCCACCAATGCATTGGAGCGGTAAACTTATAACGAACGTGCGATACATTGTGATCGTTCGAATTATATCTGTCGAGAGCGTCCTCGAGAACGCATCTCTCGTTCGTCTGATGTTCGAAAAAAAGGCGTATAGTCATCCAGTTTGTATCATCTATCTATAATATACACAAGTCCATATAAATATTATACCATTTAGTAATAGAAATTCACGTAAATTGTATATTAAATCCAGTAATCGCATTTTCTATAATTATAATTATTCGTATATATATTCCGATATCGTTGAAAAAAAGGATTTATTTGACATTCCTATTTGTTTTATATATGAAATATTTCTCCTATAATTGTTTTAAAAGAAAACTTGCTCGTTTTTTCATTTCTTTTTTAAATAGAACAATGTCTTTTTATCTACGCCACTGAAGTTGGAAATAAAACTATAGATTTATATAGACGGTTCCGCCTTGTATGTTGCGCATAGATCTGCTCATGTTGGCTTGCATATATAAAAAGGCCGCATTTCCCGATAAAAGTTGCTTTGAACGAGATCTTGAAAAAAAAATTAAGCATGAAATTGAAAAAAAAAATTATAATTCACACATTAAGCGAGTTAATTTTACTTTAAAATTGCAAAATTCTCGAAGAAGATAAATGTTACGTATTTTTTTAATAGTCATAGAAACAAATAATTTAAAAACGTTGTAATAACAATAGTTGTAATAGAAAAAAATTCTCGTAAAAATCGCAATTATCTTTATAAATAACAAAATTCTTCTCCAAAGTTCAATTATTTTCATAAATGTCAAAAAAATTCTTGTCCTAATTTCAATTCTTTTCAAAATTTTTTCTAATTTCAATGATTTTTAATATAAGTTATAATTAAATAATTATAATAAAATAATTTTTTATAAGTTGTTTAATTTAAAAAAGATTTGAATTTGAAATTTTTGAATGTCTTAATTCCTGTGCAAAATCCTGTTCCAAAAATAAGATTAAAAATAGAAATTATGCAAATATTTTTCTTTTTTTCCTAAAACAAAATAATAATTTTGTTAAAAAAATTCTGATTCATAAACAAAAATAATGCAAAATAAATAAATTTTCTATTTCTTAATCACAGTTGTTTAACAATTTTCTTATTTTGTTTAGAAGCAAAGAACAAAAGTCTGCATAATTTCAATTTGGCAAAACATACCTAATATTTAACAAAATTTTAGTCTTTTAATGAAAAGGAGTGAAAAAAATTCTGATGATTTCTATTTGCCATTACAATTTTGAATTACCTAATTATAAAATAAAAATAATTATAACATAATAATTTAATATACAATCAATCTAAAGATAACAAAAAACAAAAGTATAAACAAAAGACAACTTCAGAGTGTGAGGGACAGAAAAAGTGAATGAATGAAAGAATATACAATTTATTATAGTTAATATTAATATAGTTAATTAAGATTAATAATAATATTATTGTTAATGTTAATAATCAGGGTTGTCATAAAAATTAAATTTTATTTTTTTCCTAATTTCCAGACAAAATTTTGACTTTTTCCCTGACCCTAAAGAATATTCTGATTCACTTTAAAAATTATTAGATACTAAAAAAAAAATTCTATTGCATTTATTTACGAATTTCTTTAATTGCAAAATAATTCGAAAACGTCAATAACTTCATTTTTAAATAAATATTTAATCATTACTATTTTTCCATAGGAATTAAGATTTTAAAAAGCTTTAAATTCAATTTTACGAAATTTCGATTATTCGGAAATTCTTTAATTACATAAATATATTCTAGAAAATAAAAACTTTCTAAAGAATTAGAATTAAAATTTTTCAAAAAATGATTTCTACAGAATTGTTAATTAAAAATATGAAAAATTCAGATTTTCAAAGATTTTAATTTGAAATCTTTTCAAAATTTAATTATTTCAAAAAATTCACGCTATAATACTTTTAATATTCAATTATTATCTACAATTTTAACTGAAATTCATTTTTAAATCAATTTTTATTAGAAAATTCTACGAGATTTCAATTATTTAGCTAGAAAAATAAATAATTTATTGAATAATTGAATGTTTCTTAACATTGAATTCTCATAAAGAATTTTCTTAACAAATTTTTAAATAATTGAATTTTTTCGACAAATTTTAATATAATTTTAAAGAATAATTACATTTTTCGAGGAATTTGATTAAAATTGTATAAAAAATAATTGAATTTCTGCGATGAGTTTTACTTATAAAAATAATTGAATTCCTGTAAAAAATTTTATTATTTAATGAAAATAATGGAATTATTACGAAGAAACTTATAAAAATTTTGTAAATAATTGAATTCCTGTGAATATTGTATTCTTTATGAAAATATTAAATGTTTGCTTATAGAATTTTATCAGTTTTCTTAAATACTAAATTTAATACTTTTGGAAAATGTTAGTAAAATAGTAGATTTATTGAAAATCATTGAATTGAGGAAAATTTTTGAAAATAATTGAAATTTGACCTATAGTAGATAAGCAGTGCCGGTTCTATATACAGATCCCTGCACCGACATGTTACCGACACTTTTAGCCCAGACTCAAACCATTTATCCAAGACTCAAACCCTTGGGTGGGGGTAAGATCTTGATGATTAGGCGGAAATGACGTCATACACATTCCTGCACCGACACTTTTAGCCCAGACTCAAACCATTTGGGGGAGGGTGCGATTCAGAGGCGGATATGACATCACGGGGGAGGGTGTGATTCAGACCATGATGCTGAGATGGATATGACGTCACACTTCCTAGAATTTTTGCTTGTGTAATTTGATATATTCTTATCTAAGGAATTTTTACCATTTACTTGTTGTTTATAATGTCTTTGATTTATTGCTTCCGGTTTGGGATTTATCTAAGGAATTTTCCCCACGTGTAATTTGATGCCTATTTATTTCTTGGAATTATAGTCTTTATTTAAGCTATTGTTTTACATGTAATTTGATATCTTGTTTATTAGATTCTTATCTAAGGAATTCTTCCCATGTACTTGTTGTTTATAATATCTTTGATTTATTGCTTCCGGTCAACATTTTTAGTACTTTTCATAAGAATGCTTTTGATCTTACCGCAATTCTAAGAAAACTATAATTAACTTCAAGGTTAAATAGGTCATATCTTGTGTATATAAAGAGAGCAATTTTTCTAAACGAAATCATTCCTGCAGTTTAAGTTGGCTGATGAACATATTATTAGCAAAGCATAGTGAAATTCAAGTGCGATTAAACAAATTAATACAAGAAATTGATAAAGTTAAAAGTTTAATTGAAGAAAGGTCACAGTTAAATATTTTAGTGAAAAAATTTGAAAATTTAAATTTAAGTGATAAAAATGAATTTCGATAAATTAAACAAGGCAAGCAAAGTCTTTGTCACCAAGACAACAAAGGAATTAACCATTGATGCATTCTATAAAGTAACAGACATTCGAAAAATTGATACGAAATTTGGTCCGAAAATTGTTGCTGAAATAAGTAATGAATTTAACATTTTCCTACCACCAAGAATGCTAAAAATATTTGAAGAGGATGCAAATCTTTTCAACAGTTTGAAAGCAGAAGCTGTAAGAGGTGGTGTATATTTGAGAAATCGTGGAGGACCTTACAATCAAATAGAGTTTGTTCCTGAGGGAGTTGACCAGTAGAAGACAAAAAAATGTCATATTTACCATGTGGAGAAATGTTATTATCTAAAATTTACAACTTAAATCCATCATTTACTAAGCAAGTTGTCGTTGGAGCAGAACTGGACACAAATGGGAAAATAATACCAAAAATTCAACTAAGAAGCAGCCATCCACGAGTATCATTGTCTTTGAAGCTTCAAGAATGGCGTCTATTGTGTGATGCAGTAAAACATATCATACGATTTTTCAACGGATATTGTGATGCAACAGTGCTGGATTGTGAAACGTTTACAATACGTTTTAGTGTTACATATCGTTTAATATCAATTGAGCGTTTAGATCAATCATTTACATTTAGTGAAACTTCATTTGCAATATTTAATGAACTTATTCCTTGTGTTGAACAAAAATATGTAGAACTATCAAAATTCAATTTGCAGTATAGTAAAGATATAATTGTAAAGTTTATTGCAGAATTAATCTTTAAAAATAATGTAAAGTCTACAAAACATGCCACAGAGTTTATTAAAAAACATTACAGTAGAATACTTCAAAAAATGATGGGAAGAACTAATGTTTTAAATTTAGAGACATTATTGCTGGAACTTGTCACATTTCACTGTAAACAAATATCAAATGAAGCTATTCAACAAATGTCAAATATTCAATGTATAAATGGTAAATTATTGTAAAGAGAAGATAAATAAATACAAGAATGCATACAATTCAATTTATTTTTATTTTAACCTTCCTTAAATATATTATAATTCAGATTCGTTTATCCAACTGTTATGAGAGTTATCAAAACCTAACCATTTTACAAATACATTAGATCCTCGTTTTTTTAATACTTTTTCAACTAAATATACATCTGGATATTTAACTTTAGAAAGTTCTTGCTCGTAAAAACATCCACTTATTAGATTTTCCTGATAATCCTTCAAGATATATGTTATTGGATTAGTATTTTTTACATCGCTTATAGTAAATATTTCCGTAGTCCAGTTTGGCGTATAACCTTTTTCAAAAACATGCTTAACTTTACTTATACGTACTCTATCTCCAACTTTAAATTTCTTATTATATTTCCTGTTTACTGCAACTTTTTTAAATACATCAAACAACAAATTATTTTCATTTTCAGCATTTACATCTATTGGTTTCATTTTTATTGTTCGATGTTTACTATTATTATACGCATTTACTAAATCACTTAGTATGTCTATCCATTTGTAATTACCGCGTAAACTGAATTGCATCCACATTTTATTCTTCAAAGTACGATTAAATCGCTCACAAATTGACGCTTTCAAATTACTATGCGTAGAATACAAGTTAATGTTATAACTTTTAATGAGATTTTCAAACTGTGAATTATAAAACTCTTTTCCTTTATCTACTTGCAAATTTTTTGGTATACGTTTTTTAAATAAAATAGATTTCATTGCCGCAGTCACATCTTCACCTTTTTTGGACTTTACTGGAACAGCCCAAGCAAACTTTGAAAATGTATCAATGACGGTTAACAGGTACTTGTAACCTTTGTTTTCTCTAGCATAAGGTTGCATTTCAACAAGATCAGCTTGCCAAGTCTCGTCAATACCTCGAATGTCAACATTTCTTCGCTTATAATTTCTTCTCGCTGGTTTATGTAACTCTTTCACCAACTGTAGTTTTTGATCCTCCATTGTTAATTACCTTCAAGTGTGCGCAGTCTGCTGTCTAATTGTAAAATAATCTCTTTGCTGGTAGACATCATCTCTATATTTCTTTCAATACTGATTCTTAGATTTTCAAAATATTTTTTTATCAAATCTTCTATCTCTGCAATCTTTACAACATTGTCATTTATATCATTTCTCACAGAACCGATTACATCATAGATGGCGTTCGTTTTAGATTCAATAACTTTGTTTACAGTATTCAAGTTTACTGCATCACTGTTGCTCTCAGCATCAGCTACGTTACAAAGTTTCTTATTTTCAATATTAAAATCTCCTTCACCAGTCAACTTAAAACCAAGTCCTGGTGGACCTCGATTTGAAGTTTCTGTGCTTTTAAACTGACGTCCGAATATGTCAATACTCATCATGAAAATGATAAAAATTTCTACAACTGTTAATTAATAAACAATTCCAGCTTCTCTCAACTCTTCAATAATTGATATAATCTCATTATTATGACTGGGATTTCCAGCTGCTTGAGATGCCAAGAGCAATCTTAAACGATCAACCAATTCATTAGGATCATCCCAATAGACATAATCAATTTTTGTATCTTCTTGTTGAGTCATATATTCTGGAATTAAACCTTCACCAGAATGTACTGCTATATAGTTTAGATATTTTAAACTCTTTTTATCTCTAACAGCGCCATCTGCTTTGTAATATTTTCTATGAGCATTAGTTGATATTACAATATTTTTATAATTTTCCCGATCAACTACACTTAAAACAGCTTCTTCTGGAACTTTTTTGAATAAAAGCTCAAGTAAACCTTTCGTTGCAGGATATGTTTTATTACCTACACTAATATTATTTTGTTCAAAATTTATTCCTGAATTACCAATCATTAATTGCCCTTTAGATAATTTACGAACTCCATATGAAGGATCTAAATCTTTTCCCTTTTCATCCAACATTTGAAGATATAAAATAGCACCATCTTTCTCTGATTCATCTCCATCTCCATTATCATCTCCATCATCATCATCATAATCATCACCGTTATCGTCATCATCAGCAGCTGTTGCAAATGATAAGTCATCTCTTAAAAATGAATCATTCTCTCTCTTAACTTCTTGATCTTCTTCAAACTCTAAAGGAAGGTCTCCCTCTCTTTCAATTTTTACTGGTCGAATTTGTTTAACAATTTCAATGTCATCAACTAATTTCTGAATTGGTGTCACTATAGGTTTAAAGGTATTATTTAAAGTCTGTTCAATTTCTTCCTTGCCCAATTTCATCAGTCTATGCTTTCGTCGAATAGCATCACTGGCTTTTGCAATTTGACCAAGAATATCTTTTTGTTTTCGCAAATGTTTCAAGTGTGTAGAAGACATGTTGATTGACCAATGTCTTGAATGAAACTGTTTATAAAGAATATCATTTCTCTAATTTTATAAAACAATCAAAACACTTTCTATATCTGCCTTCATTGATATCACGATCTTTATCAATCACTATAAAATCATGCTTATTTTTCCAACAAGAGTTGCACAGTTTTTTAAATTCCATAAATGTCATATCAGTATTTACATGATCATCATAAATATGTCTAAGATTCATTTCATCTTGTTTGAATAAAACTAGTAAATTAACATTGTCACGTATTAAATGTTTTGGAATGCGCGCATATGTTTGACATAAATAAAAGCAATCCACCGCTTTGTGTCTTCCCATAGCAAAAAAAGCTTTAATATTATCTTGTTTTTCACATGCTACGTCATCAAATATAAATATTGAGTTTGGTAACGCATTGTTTGGTTCTACAACATCCACATGTTCATTAAATGGAAAGTAGCCAACACCCTCTACTGGTTGCAAAATGTTTTCTAAAAATTTGTATTTTGGTTGATATAACGATTTTGAGTACACATAAACATTTTCAAATCGTAATCCATTGGGATGTATTAAAAGAGCAAGTAAAGCATTTGTCTTTCCACAATTTGACGGTCCACAAAATATTGCTCGCACACTATTTGGCAATAAATTTCCATGACGATTATCTGTTTTTTTATTACAATCTTGAACAAGAGTGTCAAAATTGTAAACTGGTAATTTAATCGATTGTGCTTCGAACTCCATTCTTACGATAACTGAGGTTAAAACTATAAATACAAGGTTTTTAATAGTTTCAATGTCAGTTTACTGTAGTCGCTTGTAACGTTTGCATGCAAGTCCAATAATAAGGTCCATGCTACTTTACAGCATCTGATTGCTAGGTCTAGTTTTTTAGGAGAGGTTTGCGATTTGGTGTCGATCGTCAACTCTTTCATGCTTTGAGCAAGGTCCACGTTTCCTACTGTCGGAGGCAATTGGGATAATTGACTATTACTGTGATAATTGACTATTGCTGTCATAATTTTTTTGTTAGATCATTAAAGGTTGACTGTTTGTAGTCAAATGGCAAAAAACTATAAATACATTGGTTATATAGATTTCCCCTTTAGTCTTGAAAAAGTTTTCTAACAGTAAAGAATATAAATATGGGTGTAAATAAAAAATAAATTAGTTTAAAGAAAACTTCGAAAAGAGTAAGACGAGGTAGAGGTATTTTGAATAAAATTATCAATAAATTACCTTTCGAACTTCATATACCTGGCTATCAATACTGTGGTCCAGGAACAAAATTAGCAAAGAGATTAGCACGAGGTGATCCAGGAATCAACCCTCTCGACGCTGCTTGTAAACAGCACGATATTTCTTATTCAAAAAATAGGGAAAGTGTAGAAGCGAGAAACGCAGCTGATAGAGTACTTGCTGATAAAGCTTGGCATCGTGTGTTTGCTCCTGACGCAAATTATAGTGAAAGAGCTGCAGCTTACGCAATAACAAATGCAATGAAGGTCAAATCAAAATTGGGTATGGGAATCAAGTCAAAAGAAAATATGAAGAAAAAGAGGGAAAATAAAAAATCAACGTTGAGGAAGATTGTAACCGCAGCTAAAAAATCTATGAAATTGGATACAAATGCCCAGTCTACTATTAAATCAGCACTTGAAGGTGCACGTTTGGCAGTTAAAATTGCTGGTGGCAGGCGAAAAATTAATAAACCTCGCATTTTACCGATACCTTCTAAAGTGGGAGGAATTTTACCTTTTCTTATTCCTTTGTTTGCGGGTTTTAGTGCAACAGGGGCTCTAGCAGGGGGAGCAGCTGGCATAGCTAAAGCTGTAAATGATGCAAATTCTGCAAAACGTCAACTAGAGGAAAGCAAGCGACACAATCAAACAATGGAGTCTATTGCCTTAGGAAAAGGGCTCTATTTAAAACCATATAGGACAGGTCTAGGGTTACACCTTAAACCTTATAAAGCAGGACAAGGATGCAAGTCAAAAAACTTGAAGTAAAGCTACCTCACCGAGCCCTAACCGACTTAGATTTACTTAAATTTGCAAAGCTTTTAAAAATTCCATATTTTCGAGGAGTTTTTATGCGAAATGAACTACCTATGCGTGGTCCTAAAGAAACTGAATTTGCAATTATTAATCTAGATGATAAAAATGGTCCCGGTACACATTGGTGTGCATATAAAAAGAATAAAGATAAAATCGTATATTTTGATAGTTTCGGTAATCTTCAACCACCTTCGGATCTTGTTAAATATTTTGGTGTTGGTAGCATAAAATATAATCATAAACGATATCAAAACTATAATACATATGTATGCGGACATTTATGTCTTAAATTTTTATGTAAACAATTGAATATTCCTGATTTGTATACTCTGCATATAAATAAATGATATTCTTAGTTTAAACGTTAGTTATTACTTTGACCTCATCATGGACGATTCACTTATTTTAACGTTGTCTGGAAATTCTTCCATCTTAGAATCTCAATTTTTTCCACCAATAGAGTTGTCTAATTTTAAAAATTATGCTCTTGGTCTTGTTGAATTTTTAACTTTTAATTCTATTCCTAATATAGATGTTGGAAAGAATAAATTTTACGTAGGAAATGAAGAAATTATTATACCCACAGGAAGTTATGAAGTTAGTGATATTGATCAAGTTTTGCATTTAATTTTAAAAAATAAAGGAATTAATTTTAGAATCAAACCAAACAATAATACATTGAAATGTACAGTTTATTGTGATGAAGAAATTAATTTTAAACCCAATGATTCTATAGGTAGTTTGTTAGGATTTTCTCCTCGCAAATTAAAAGCTCAAGAATACCATGAGTCTGATCAACCAGTATCAATCATTAAAATAAATTCATTAAGAGTAGAATGTAATATAACAACGGGAGCATACATTAATGGTGAAAAAGTGCATACAATTCATGAATTTTTTCCTATTGTTCCACCAGGATATAAAATAGTGGAAGTACCAAATCACGTCATTTACTTGCCAGTCGCTGTCAAGACAATAGACTATATTCAGTTGCGAATTGTAGACCAAGACGGAAATTTAGTTAATTTTCGAGGGGAAACTTTAACAATAAGGCTTCATATTAAATCCTTAAAATAATGGGTATTGTTTTTAATAATAGAAAAAGGATTGGTTTTGGTTATAAAATTAAGACACCATGCCAGAAGCAAATCAGTCGTCGGCGAATCTTGAAGAGATTAACACCTCAGAACCTGCAACTACTGAAAAATCTCGGTCTAAAGATTGTAAAAAAAGGAAAAGAGTAAAAAAGAGATTTAAGGTTATTTTTACTTGTATTTGTGCCTTTGTATTTCAACGTATTATTATTTGCTATGGAAGGGGAAATTTTAAATATTGATTCACCAGTAATTTTTGATGAATCTATTGCTCATTATGAAGTTCATGCGCAACAACCATACACATCATCAACATACAACAATAGTGACGAAATCCGCATCACGGTACAGAATCAGGATCATTGCTTATTTCCAAGCAAAAGCTCGATTCACATCACTGGAAAACTTGTGAAACCTGATGGAACAGCTCTAGAGCGTACAAATTTAATTTCTAATGGCATATGTCATTTATTTGAAGAAGCAAAGTATGAACTTAATGGTGTAGAAATTGATAAAAATAAAAATGTTGGTCTTACAAGTTTAATGAAAAATTATATTTCTCTGGATGCTAGTCAAAATAAATTTCTTGAAAATGTTGGCTGGTTAGAATTTACCAATGAACCAACCTTAACAAATGCACAAGGTTATTTTGATGTTTGTATTCCTCTGAGTATGATTTTTGGTTTTGCTGAAGATTACCAAAAAGTTATTATTAACGCTAAACATGAGCTTATTTTAATCAGATCAAGAACTGATGCTAACGCAGTGTTGCAAGTAGCACCTTTAGAAGAGTTTAAAATTGTCATTGAAAAAATTGAATGGTTATTACCATACATAAAATTATCAGATGCTCGAAAGTTTAAATTATTAAAATATATTGAAAAAGATCCATCTATTCCAATAAGTTTTAGAACTTGGGAATTGTATGAATATCCTTTATTACCAATTACTCCTAAGCATATTTGGAGTGTAAAAACTTCAAGTCAATTAGAGAAACCTAGATTTATTGTATTAGGGTTTCAGAGAAACAGAAAAAATAATACAGTTCAAAACTCTAGTTGTTTCGATCATTGTGATTTATCTGATGTAAAATTATTTTTAAATTCACAATGTTATCCTTATGGTAACATGAATCTGAATATTGGTAGAAATCAGTACTCTACTTTATATGAAATGTTTACAAATTTTCAAGCATCTTATTATAGTAAAGAGTCTCAACCAATTTTATCAAAAAAAGAATTTTTACAATATGCTCCTTTAGTTGTAGTAGATTGTTCAAAACAAAATGAGTCTTTAAAAAGTGGACCAGTTGATATCCGCTTAGAATTTGAATCAAAAGAAAATTTTCCCGCCAATACTTCAGCTTATTGCTTAGTTTTGCATGACCGCATCGTTGAATATAAACCAATCAGTGGAATTGTCAAAAAAATTGTTTAACTTTAAGCTTATATATATTTAACTCTTTACGCGTAATGAGATTAGTTGATTTAAAAATGCAGTACTTGATAGATGTGCAAGGATTCAAATTGCCAATTAATAAATTTGTTTTAAAAGAATTAGCTATAGTTTCTGTAAATAATGATTCAATACCAATAAATATGGTTTTCCAACCTCCTTGTCCATGGAATTGCGTCACAAACAAATATAAATATATCAATCGTTGGTTAGAAAATAATTTCCATGGTATTCGTTGGAATGCTGGTGATGTACCGTACGTTTATTTAAAAGAAATTTTAGAAAATGTGTTTAAAGAAGCAAAGACAATTTATGTTAAAGGTTTAGAGAAGAAAAAATGGTTAAAAAGCTTAATCGATGAAAAATATTGTATAGAAATTATCGATATGAATGATTTAAATTGTCCTTCATTAAAAAAATTAAACATTGAAACATGTATTGGAACTTGTTCAAAACATTTAATCAACAAGAAAACTTTTACTTGTGCTCTTCAGAATGTTATAAACTTAAAAACTTGGTTCTGCAAAAACTGTAATATTTGAGTATTTTAGTTGAAAATGTATTCTATTTTTTTCCTCAATAAAATTATAAAATATCAATTGCACTGTAATTATTATTTCTAACCTAACCTTATTGTTTTCAGGAATAAGAAACGACATTTATTTTAAATACATTTATTTATTATAATAAATTACAATATTTTTTAAGTATAATTTATTGTAAAAATTGTATAAATCGAATAGCAGAGAACTAATACAAACTACATTTTAAATAAATATTTACATTTTATACATCAATTTCATCTATTTCCATTGGATCATGCTGTTGGTAACCCCAAGGAAAGGTGTCAGTTTTCCCTGGTATCAAAATTCTTTTATCATCCTGCCAACTGAGAGCAATTTTATTTTGTTTGACAGTAAATACTTCATGTTTTTTGCTGCGTATAAAGTGCTGAGATCGGATCAGGTTTTCATTTTCATTGAGAGTATGCTTAAAATCATCGAAACCTATTTTTTTTAAAGTTGAATATTTTACCCCTTTTGCTTTCTTTTTAGCTTCCTCATCACCCCATAACTTGAATGCATATAGTTTTGATCTTAAACCTATAAATTCGTCTACAATTTTACCGTTATTTTCGTCTTTCATAAGACCCAGGATTTTTTTATTTGCAAGTGGTATATTATAAATGTTGTTTTCAGGATAATCGGATGTATCGAATTTATGTAAATCTCTTTTAATATAATCATAAAAATTTGGTACTGTAATGTGATAAACAAGACTGTCAGTATCTGTGTAGAGTAATTTTGCAGAATCACTGAAAGTTTCGTTAATGTAATTGTAATGAAAATCATATGTTATTATTTTTGATATGTCTAGAATAGTGAATCCTATGTAAATTGGTTTGTTAAAGTATACCTTTGTTTTATTCATCTCAATAATGACCATATCTTTATCGAATATGGTGCAACTATGAAAGTTTGGTTGAGCAATTAAATTTTTCGCGCAATACCTTCCCTCCCATTTTGTTATTAATCTAACATCTTTGTGTTTTCTAACATTTTCCATTGTCTTGCCAAATACGGAATTGTTCATTAGCTTGTAAAAATTCTTCTCAAATTCATTACTCGATTTTTTTCGAAGCTCGGTATTTAAATCAATGTAGGGTTTTAACCATTGCTTTTGCTTAAATTTTAAAACTCTATGTATTTTAGTTAATTTCATTCCCAAAGATAAATATAGCTTTAAATTTCTATAGTGAATTGTATAGTTCTTCTTTGGTAATAAATTTGGAATCAATTTAGGAATTGTACATTTTGCGAGAGGAGGTATGAAATGTTCAGGGCATAAGGGCAAGTCTTTATGTGAATCATGAAGTTGAGTTGGATAATCTAAATCTACTTCAAGAATATATCCTTCAGGAGAATCATCTGGAATATTTAGGAAAAAGTCATTACTATAATTTTCTAACCATTCAAAATCTGTATATGGCAAGCTCTCGCTCATAGAAGCACCATACTGATTATTTATATCGAAATACATGATATAAGATTCTGGTATTAAGGGATTAAAATCTTTTTCCATAAATCTATTATTAGCTTTCGCGTATCTGTTTGAGCATTGTGAAACACCACCTCTAATTCCCTTTTCAATAAAAAGCAACATTTCTACATCTGTCAACAAATCAAGTTTTATGTCTGTGTACTTGAGCATAGCGTCAAATGCCAGTCCTGGGGCAGTATAGTAATGTAACGCGTCCAAGTTATAAGTTGTAAAACAGGTTTTTCTAAAATTTTCAAAAATGTCGGCAAGTAGTAGAACGTCAGTCTGTAAATACAAGTCAGAGTATTCTCCTATTGTTTTTAAATTAAACGTTTTCCATACGTTACAAGCATGTTCATAGTCTTCGTCTGAAATATAAGCGTCATTTAATTTAGAGTAGAAAGAGTCTTTTACTGGCAATTGTCCTTCTTCTAATTTTTCCCAGCTACTAACATATTCGTAAGGAAATATTCCTTTTCTTGTCAATAAATTAAACTCGTCCATATTTTTACAATACTTTTTAGTAATTTTTTTCTCATCATTTTCAAGATAGGAGGATAATTTGTCTAAACTGCTGGGCATAAATCTAAATGAATCCAGAAATCTTAATACTACTTTTGTGCCTTTGACATACTTTGAAAATGAAATGTACTTTTCCTTGTTTATTGGTAACAGTTTCATTTCACCCTCAAAAGACGTTGCTAAAGCTTTAATAATGAAATGTGCATCATATCCTGACAAGTTGTGAAAAATTATGGGAACAACATGCGAATCTTTATAATTTACATTGCAACCTTGATGTGCTGGACCACGATATTTTCCCGTGAAATGACAATGGTCGCGGTGTTTAATGTCATCATTTTCAAAAGGTTTTTCACAAATATGACAAACTGTTGCTGTATCAAATTGAATTTGTTGTAAAATAGTTAAATTTTCCATTGGAATAATATTTGTAAAATAAGTATTTGCTTTTTCAGCCAATTGTTTTAATTCAGCCATGAACCAATCAACACAATCTGGACCCCGATATGATTTAAATTCTGAAAGTGATTCGTCGAAATTGCAATGTACATAGAAAGCAAAACTTGTCGGGATATGTTTTTGGTATGTTGATGTGTTTGTGTGTGTACTTGCTATAGGTTCTAAGAGGCTTTCAGTGTCAGCATACACGACAAAGGGAACACTTTCTTTATTTCTATAGTTTTTAAATTTTAAAATTTTATCCTCTTCTTTAGGCAAAATTACTCGACACTTGTTTATTTTATCACAATCCAATTTATGATTATTAAATGATTTTTCGTGTACAAAATGGCATAAACACCTATCACAAAGTAACATTCTATGACTGTTTTTTGAGATCTGTGAATTTACTAATCGAGATAAATTATTGATTAATGCAAAATGATAAATTTTGTTATTTTGAAAATTATTATCATCATCATCATCGTCTAAATCAATTTCAGTATTTTCAATCATTAACAAATGATAAGTAGGTTCATTTGATTTGTTTTTACTTAAATAAAGTGGAACAATTTCATTCTTTTTATTACTGCTTTTATCAATTCCATAAACATTAATACTCAGGTTGTTTAATTTTTCAAATTTTGGTATATCCTTCAGAGAAATGGGGAATTCAAAATCATCAAACTTTAAATCAGTATCTTTAAAGTGAGGATATGAACTTGTAAGATTCTGGTTCGTTTCAGCTGGATATCGTTGTGCAATGATAGACCATAAAAAACAGTATTCATCAAAATTTTTAACATTAATCACAGCTCTTTTATCAATTATAAACTTTGGCATTCTAATAAAAGTTGAGTATCCAGCCGCAAGAGGGACATATTTATTTATATTAACACTTAAATTTATAATTTCATTTAAAGACCAACCTGACTTTTTTTGTTGAAAATCATCAATCTTAACTAGAAGCTTTTCACGAATTTTATGATCAAACCATTCATCAAAGTTTGTTGATTCTAAAATTTTTGAATTTTTAGTATTGAAATATTTAATATCTTCAATTTCCCTACCCTCTTCTAGAGCACTAAAATTTGCTGCAAGAATAACATTAACTTTCATGTTTCCCGTCTTTTTAAATGCATTTTTTAATCGAGAAATAATCATTTTCTTTGCATCACTTAGAAAACTATCTATATTTTTATGTTTTAAATTTATAACTACACCTGTTCTAATTCGATTCTCAAAAGCATTCTCTAATTCTTCCCACCTGATCCATCTCTCATCCTTTTTAAATAAGCCCGTTCCTGTTCTTCTTAATTTCTTAAACTTTCTGCTGTTTGCTTTCAGTAGTCCAATAGTTGACAAAATCTTTCTTTTCTCTCCACATGACACGGATCCATTTCTTAACAATTTGTTCAGCAATCTAATGTTCTTTACACTATTATTTATCCAAAAATTTAATTCCTCTGTTGTAGTTTTTTTACTTAATGTTTTAAAAGCATCGTTCATAATTTTCACAAAATCTTTACAATAACTGGAGCTTTTATCAGTTTCCATAACTTTGCTTGCTTTGTTTAATTTATCGAAATTCATTTTTATCACTTGAATTGAAACTTTTAGTTTTTTGCTAAAATGATTAACTCTGATCAGACTATAATAAAACTTTTAACTTTATCAATTTCTTGTATTAATTTGTTTAATCGCACTTGAATTTCACTATGCTTTGCTAATAATATGTTTATCAGCCGATTTAAACTGAAGGAATGATTTCGTTTAGAAAAATTGCTCTCTTTATATACACAAGATATGACTTATTTGACCTTGAAGTTAATTATATATTTCATAGAATTGAGGTATGATTAAAAGCTTATGAAAAGTACCGAAAATGTTTGTAAAAAAATTCCTTAGATAAAACTTAGTCAAAACAAAATAAATAAACTGTATAATAAGACCTGAAGCAATAAACAACAAGTACATGGGAAGAATTCCTTAGATAAGAATCTAATAAACAAGATATCAAATTACATGTAAAACAATAGCTTAAATAAAGACTATAATTCCAAGAAATAAATAGGTATCAAATTACATGTGGGAAAAATTCTTTAGATAAATCAAAGACATTATAAACAACAAGTAAATGGTAAAAATAGAATTGCGGTAAGATCAAAAGCATTCTTATGAAAAGTACTAAAAATGTTGACCGGAAGCAATAAATCAAAGATATTATAAACAACAAGTACATGGGAAGAATTCCTTAGATAAGAATCTAATAAACAAGATATCAAATTACATGTAAAACAATAGCTTAAATAAAGACTATAATTCCAAGAAATAAATAGGCATCAAATTACACGTGGGGAAAATTCCTTAGATAAATCCCAAACCGGAAGCAATAAATCAAAGACATTATAAACAACAAGTAAATGGTAAAAATTCCTTAGATAAGAATATATCAAATTACACAAGCAAAAATTCTAGGAAGTGTGACGTCATATCCATCTCAGCATCATGGTCTGAATCACACCCTCCCCCGTGATGTCATATCCGCCTCTGAATCGCACCCTCCCCCAAATGGTTTGAGTCTGGGCTAAAAGTGTCGGTGCAGGAATGTGTATGACGTCATTTCCGCCTAATCATCAAGATCTTACCCCCACCCAAGGGTTTGAGTCTTGGATAAATGGTTTGAGTCTGGGCTAAAAGTGTCGGTAACATGTCGGTGCAGGGATCTGTATATAGAACCGGCACTGCTTATCTACTACCTATAATTTTATTAAAATTTTTGAAAAATATTTAATTTCGGAGAAGAATTTTATTTATAAAAATAATTGACATTTTGACAAGAATTTTATTAGTTCTGAAGTAATTGCATTTTTGCAATCATTTGTAAGTTTTCAATAATTTTTTTTTAACTAAAATTCTTCTATATAATTCCATTATTTTGAATATTAATTAAATATATACATTAAAAATTTAACTAATTTCAGAAGAATTTGAATTATTAAAATTTTCCAAAAATTTAAGTTCTTCAAAATTTGTTATTAAATTACATAATTCATAATTGAAATTTTATAAAATTTCAAATTTAAACCTTTTGAAGTTCATCTATTTATAAAAATTGTAAACGCAACTCTTTTAAAATTAAATTAATTTTGAAATATTTAAGTAAAATTATTCATTAAATAATTCAGAAGTAATAATTTTATATGAGTTTTTCAAGAAATAAGTTATTCATAAAGAAATTATTGTCAAAAAGAGGAAAAATTATTAATTAATATTATTAATAATAATTAATGTAGTTTAAATTAATTATAAACAAAAATCAATCATAAACAAAAATTATAAATTTCTCTAAAATAAAAAATTGACCAAAAAGTCTATTTTAAAAAGTCTATTCCGATCATAAAATAAATTTAGAATTTATTTTATGATGAATTATAACAGTTTAGATTAATTATAAATAAAATTCGAATTATAAATTTCTCTAAAATAATTAATTGATCAAAAAGACTAAAATTGATTATAAAATAAATTTATAATTAATAATAATATTAATAAAATTATTGATTAACAATTTTAATGGTTTAGTTTATTCATAAACAAAATTCGAAATATAAATGTTTCTAAAATAAAAATTTGAACAAAAAAGACTAAAATTACGATCATAAAATAAATTTAGAATATTTTTCACTATATTTTATTCGATATCATAGAAAAATAATAAAATTATTGAATTTTTTATGATAAAGAATTATTATTACAATTTTACTCTTGAACGAAATTGTTAAAAATTATTATAAACATAAATTATATCAATCTCCGGGGACTCTTCTAATGTTTACACTCGTTATCGTTTTTTAACCTCGCTTTTAAAAGACGAAATTAAAGTTTGCAGTATAGAACTATATATGTATAAACAATCATCATTGATAAGAAAAACTATTTTCAGCAAACTATTTGCAAGAAAACTTTTTACAAATATTGTTTTTTTGGGAAAAATTTACGATAATCCACTTTTAATTTCTGTAATTAATTAAATAACAATTTTCAAATGATTTTATTACATGTGCACGAAAAATAGTATTAAATTATTAACGAAAAAATTGTTCTAAAGGCTAAATAGACAAATATTATTGTTTTAAATTATAGGTTAAGTTTGGTAAACGATGAAAATTTCGGGATTATTATAGTTTTTTAATTTAAAAAATACCTTACCATTATTAATTAATGAATAAAATTTGTAATTGAAGTAATTAGATATCAATTTGCCACTCCTTTTTAGTGGAAAAATGAAATATTTATTATTTTCATTGAATTTGTTTTGTTGATGCGACTCGTGTGTGACTTTTGACTATTGTCGTTTTAAAACAGTAGAAAAGGCTCTTTTTCCTTTGAATTTATTTTAATTCTTATATATGCCACTACTTTCGCCATCGTAAATTTCATTTTTTTACACTTTAGACTCAATTGAAATGTTTAAAATTAATAAAATTGAATAAAACACTTTGTAAACAAACAATCCTTTGTTTTGTGACGAACTTTAACGTTTTTTTGATAACAATCTGGCGGTAACTTCTAGAACCAAGTCAACAATAACAAAAGTAACTAGAATTCTCTAGTCACTTAAATGACTTTTTTTGTTCTTTTTTATTAAAATCAAAACCCTTTTGTCTACAGAAAATACTCGAAATTGCAATATAAACTTTTATTTTAGAAAATAAGTTTAGTAATGTTTACTTAAATATATTGGAGGATAGGGTAATTTTAAATTACCCGCGTAAACTAGTAACAATTTGTTAATATTTACACCTTTTTACATTGGCAATACAGACACGTGACTAACTTCATTCATTAGCCAATTGGCCGTTAAAATCAAGTGTAACCGAAATTTATTTGTCGCTAACTTTTAATCTAATTAAGCTATTAAAATAAATTAAAAGTGTATAATTATTAGTTTTTTATCGAATATTAACTCTCCATCGACTTTATAATCGTGAATAATTAACTAAATCAAGGGGATAATTATTTTTTCGCGGGATAAAAATCTTGTTGCAAAATCGAGTCAAATTGCGGGTGGTGCATAGTAAATTGGAATCTTTATTGTGCTTTGATTTGATTATTTTTAATAGAGCTTTTAAAACTATCTAATATCAAGTCGAGAAAAAACGAAGTCAATCCGCAAGGTCGAAAGAAGAATTAAAATGCAAAAGACACCCGTTATAGGGGTTAGGATGGGGCCAGGTGGTCCATTTGTGTTAGTATCAACACACACATCGCTTGTTATTTCTAAACATATACGTAAATACGTATGTGTTTGATTTAACCATGCGCGTGTGTGTGTGTGATGCTTTTAGTTGTTATTAGTTCGTGAATGTACCACCTACGTTGCTTCCTCGCGGCGCCACCGGCTCCATTCCCCCATCGGTGCTCGAAGTGCACTGACGTTAATGCGTCATTCGGGGAAGTTTCGCGTGAAAAAACGTAAATTTTCTCGACGATTAAAACAATTTCACAAGTCGGTCGGTGTGAGACAATCAGTGTTATTAAATAGTGATCAGTGTGTTTCGAATTTGTGATCGAATTTGATCTGAAAACTTGACGGAACGCCAACGACAAAACTTACACGGAGAGAGCGCGTCCCTGCCACCATTCTGAGTTTCTTCTATACATATATTCTCAATTGGACGAGGGTGCGGAATATCTCTGAGAAAGGAGGAGGAGAAATCTGTGGAAAATTATTATCTGTTCTTTAATTAGGAGATGTCATAATTCAAGGTAAGACAATATGACATTTTTTAAGGTTATGTTACTCTGGTTCTTGATAAAATTCATAAAATTACATTCATTACATTCATAACGGTTCATTGAATTCTTTAAATTTTAAATACCTCCAATCCTTCCGACTTTTTTTTATTTATATTATCGAAAATATGATTTTTTTTTTGTTTTTATTGATATTCCATGTCGTGTAAGGTAATTTTAACTTTTTTCTCTAAATGTATCGTTTCATTTGTTTTACTCGTGCTAATTGTTAAAATTAATATTTTTGACAGTTGAATACTGCTTGTCATTTATTAAAAAAAGCATTAATAACAACGTCGTTTGGCTAATTCGATAATTGAGTTAGATTTTCCTCAGGAAAGAATGTCGCGAAAAAAACTATTCATTCCTTTTTTCATTGTCAACCTTGACTTTATTTATTTTTCCTCTATTTCCTTACTTTTCTAAAATAAAATTACAATGCGTTAAGGTAATAAAACAAAATTTCGTCTAATTTAATAATTAATTGAAATTTGGATTTAAGTGCATAATTTAAGTAAAGGAGGAGTGTAAGTAAAATCTTTTTTGTTGAAAATCTTTTTTAAAACAGGAATTTTAATATATCGAATTCTGTGAGAATGAAAAAGAAAACTGTTTATTGATTTGAAATTAAATGTGTTGAGCAAAAAATATTGTCTAGGTCAAGATTTTTTCCAACAGGAGCGTAGGAATGCCTTTTTTCTCCCTCGTTGATATTTTTGGATGCAATTTTTTTCTTTTTTTAATGTCAAAAATTTAAGTTGATAATTTTTCGCTTCGAAACGAAAGAGGGATGTACGTTGCTTGGCAAAGCTGTTTGCTGGATACATTTACAGACCCGTTTCGTGCGTTCGTACATAATCGGAAGACCGCAGTCTCTATCGCCCGTTCTCGGTTCCCAGAGAGCTGCTGCTGAGAGAGAGAAAAGAGATAAAGCGAGGTAGAGAGAGGTTTATATATTTCCGTCTTTCGACGACGTCGACTCAACGACGAAAGTCGGACTCGTTTGCAGAATAGGCTTTTGAGATCGATGCGAAGCATTAGCGGAAAATGATAACAAAAAAATCTTCTTTTTTGTTGAAATACTTTTTTTGTTTGAAAATTCATTCAAAGTTTTTTTTTTCTACTTTCGTTGAATTGATTTTTCGTTGAACCGTTAATAAGTCTAAATCGTCGTTCCACCTCGTGAATCATTTGGTCCAATGTGGATATTACCGATGAATTGTAACTTCAAGGAGAAACACGACATAAAATGGATGTTGTTTGCCGGTCGATTATAACACTATACCTTGCAGTCAGAAAGAAAAGCAGTAGTATTGTATCGGAATGAAGAAAAAAAGCAGTTTCTATACCAAACTCGTTTTATATGAGCTCGCTTAACAGAAATATTATCTTTCTTTCTTTTACGGAATTTTTTCCTTTCTTGATAAATTTAATTATACCTACAAATCTGTACCTAATTATATGAAAAATTTCCCCTGTCATTTTTGCCATAAAATGTGAATTTTTAATTTAATTGATTAATTAATTATTTATTTATTTTAATCTAACAAAAAAATGTTTAGAATCTAAAAAGTATTTTAGAAAAATGTAAATTATTCAAGTGCGTGATATTGATTTTACCAGATGGTGTAAATTATTTATGGGCTACGAAATTTTTTTTCTCAAACTGAAATCAATATCCGTGACATGCTTTTTAGCGTTATAGTGTGGATATATATTTTGTTGCTTCTTAAAAGAAAGAGGAGAAAAAAAATCTCAAATTTCTAGACTTCTTTTTTTTGTATTATGGGCAACTCATCCTATCACCTCTTTCTGACTATATATATATATACTTTGTCAGAATTCGATCGATGAAGCTCGTACCTATATCTGTTATCTTTCTCCGCCAAAAGGGAAAACTGAAAAGACCACATCGATAGTAGTTTCATTATAAAAAGTAAAGACAATTTAATTTCTTCGCATGTTTCTCGTTTTTCAATTTTTTTTTACTTTTATTTTGAGATAAGTCTTTACTAATTACATTTGTTTTTTTTTAATTTTATCGTCTCTACTGTGAGAGTGAAAATAAAAGTATATCTTCTCCTCTCTCTAAATCTGAATTAGCGGAAAGAGAACCATTTTTCAGAATTTCATTTAGCCGCAAGTTTTCGAATGTTCAACTGAATAATATTTATTATTTAATATTTATACTATTTATTACTAAATGTTTATAATCTTTATTATTAAAATACTCGTAATATTTATTATTATAGTATTTATTATTAAATACTTGTAATATTTATTAGATATAAAAAACTTATAATTTTTATTATTATTAAATGTTTATAATATATTTATTATTAAATATTAATATTAATTATCAGAAATATTTTCATGGATTACTGATTGGACTGATTGCAATAAAAATTAAAAACTTAAATTTAACATTTAGAATGATTACCTAATTTTTGTGACACGTGACGCAAAATTATTGTAATGAAAATTTAATTTGAAGAAGAAATAAATAACTTTTTCGTTTATATTTGAACGACGATATTTTTTTTACTTTATTTAATTTGTAATTTTATTAAAAAAAATTATTTCGTATATAAAAAAGAGAAACTTAAATCGTTAGGAATTTCTGCGCATTTCAGTCTATTTTTACTATTTCCGGAAGTAAATTTTACTCTTTCCGAAGTAAATTAGTGAAATTACTATATAAATTTATAATTAGTAAATGAAATTAATTATTCAATTAAATAGAATTACAATTAGTAAAATGAATTTCGAGCGAAACAAAATTTACTCTAAAAATATATCTTTAAATTTTTGAACGTTTAAATAAACGTCAAAATTTTTGTTATTCTTTTTAATTTCCATTTTATTATGTTTCTATAAAATTTCGAACTTTCGTATATGAACGACAATTTTCTTACTTCTTTTAATTTGTAATTTTATTAAAAAATTTCTTTTTGTAAATTAGAAAAATTAATTCTTATCTAACTAAATGTTTAATTTAAATTATTTTTAATACATAAAATAATTTTTATACAATACAAATTCAGGCCTCGAATATATTATCAACTTTTTCGACTTATTTTCAAAAATTGCGTCTTTTTCGACTTTTCTTCCAAATATTTTGCAATAAAATACAACTTATTTCGAATTTTAAAGTATAAAAAATAACTATATACCTAGATAAATTTTTTAAAAATTATTTTTGAATAATTTTTCTAATTAAATTTTTGAAATAAACAATTGAAAAGATATTGATAATTGTTGAAATTTTGTAAAATTTAATTTAAAATAATTAATTTTTTTCAAGTATTTTATTACAATTTGTGAATATCACGGTTTGAAGAATTTTAATTGCAAATTTTGAAAATAATTGAATTCTCAAAAATTTTAATGAAAAATCTTCAAGTGTAAATTTAAAAATGACAATTAACTACTAAAAATTATATTAACAATATTTTTGAAAAAAATATTTCTTGGAATTTTTTTATTTCAATTTTTTAAAATTCAATTATTTTCAAATATATATTCAAATAAACGAAAACAAAAGAAAAAACAAAATTAAACATTTAGAATCTTTATAATTTACTGTTTTTTATTTTTTATATTTTGTATGCATTGTTATTGTAATATAAAATTTTGAATTTGAATAAGATGATATTAATAAATTTCGTCCATTTGAACTTTATAATTAATTTGATAGTAAAAAGTCAATCACCTGATTTAAATAGAAATAGTAATATTTTACTAATTAAGTTGTTAATAATAACTAATTATTACTTGAATTTATTTTTAGATTAGGTTAAAATTAAAAATTAAAATAAAATTAAAATTAAAATATTTGGTAGAGGTAACTATTTCAATTAGTGAAATTTGATATTTGTTAAAATATATAGCTTTTATTATTAATTATTAGAATTCTATACTAAAAATTAGTAAATTTTTACCATTTAGCAGGAAAACGAATTCTTTAATAATAATGAAGAAGAAAAGCAGATGAATTAGTAGAAAACAACTAGTTCATAATTTAGAAAGTACTAATTTAAATTAGTTGATTTTTTACAACTTAAAAAAATAAATACTGTAACTTTCACAATAACTATTGGAAAATAATTTGATTAAGGTAAATATCTATCTAATAATTGATTATTTGAATAAAAATAATTTTTTTCCACTGTAGAAAAACACTAAATTTTTCCTAGACACGGGAGAAAATTTCAATTAAACATTCAAATATTTTCCTTTTAAATTCCGTCTTTAAAATGAAACAATGAGTATCTAATATTGAAATTAAATTATCAGAGAGATATTGATTTAATTAATTACAGTGTACGAATGAGGGCAATTAAGAGAGTGAGAGAGAAGAAAAAAAGTGATGGGGCGCGGTTAAAGCTTTTAATTTTTCCTTTTTGTCTCCTTCTTTTGAGAATATGATGACCAATCAATCGGAAATATCTTTTATTATTTTTTTTTTCTTTAAACTATAGAAGAAGAAAAAGAAAAGATAATATTTCAAAAACCCGAAAGAAATTGGGACAAATTGAAAATGAATTAAATTCAATTGAAACAGAACTCTCATGAGAGATATATAAGGGTTTTTATTTCAAGAAATGAGGAAGGGAGAGGGAGATATATTAATTATCTCCGACATGTGTATATATAATATATTGTCGGATATAAATTTTCTGAGACAAAGGAATATGGGCTAATATAAAATAAATATATATATATATATATATATGTATATAATAGGGTTATTGGGAGAGGAAAAGCAAGCGAAGACGATGCTACCAACAACAATGGGAACGCGGGATCAATTATGCAGCGCAGGCACAATCGTATATGTATATATGGCTAAATAAAGTGTGTTGTAGTTCACGTATACACTCATCGCCTACTTCTTTTTCGCTACATAGCAGTTATGTTTCAAGAGTGCCTAGCGAGTCGTAATCTCAACAATTATTGTTGTAACCAAGTCGACACTATTACTACCAGTGGGTCGTAATAATAATTGCTACCAACAAACGTCATCAGCTCTCTTTTTTTCTACTTTTATTCTGTAAACAAATGTTTCAAAGTAAATAAAACGAGAGTCATTTAAAACTATCGTGGCAAGGAAAAACTCAAATAATTACATTTTCTATAAATATTTAATTATATTTATTTTTGAATATGAATTAAGATTTTTAAAACCTTTTTTTCAAAAAATTCAAACCTTTTTAAAATTTTAAAATTATTTTTTATGATAATAATTGAATTATTGCGAAGAAATTTATAAAAAATTAGTAAGTAATTGAAATTTCCTGTGAAATTTCCATTATTTATGAAAATAATTAAATGCTTGCGTACAATTTTATTAAAATTTTTGCAAATAAGTGAATTTCAGAGAAGAATTTTATTATTTATAAATATAATGGAAATTTTGAACAGATTTTTTAAAGAAATTTTAGATGAAATGAATTTTGTAGAAGAATTTTGATATTTATAAAAATAATTGGAATTTTGAGCAGAATTTAAAAAAAAAAATTTTGAAAATAATTGAATTTCTGCAAAGAAGTTTCTTATTTTTGAAGATAATTGAATTTTGCAGAAGAATTTTGATATTTATAAAGATAATTGAAATTTTGAGGAGAATTTAAAAAAATTTTTTGAAAATAATTGAATTTCTGCGAAGAATTTTTCTTACTTTTGAAGATAATTGAATTGCAGAAGAATTTTGATATTTATAAAGATAATTAAAATTTTGAAGAGAATTTGAAAAAAATTTTTGAAAATAATTGAACTTCTGCGAAGAATTTTATTACGTTTGAAAATAATTGAATTTCTAGGAAGAATTTTATTATTTTATAAAGATAATTGAAATTTTGGCAAGAATTTTATTAAAATTTTTTTAAATAATTGAATTTCGGAGAAGAATTTTATTACTTTTGAACATAATTGACAATTTTAAAGAGAATTTTTAAAAATATGTTAAAAAAAATCTAATTGAAATTTTGTTAAGAATTTTATTAAAATTGTATTCCGGATTGTTTGATATTAAAGCGTGTGTTGTCGAGAAATGTGATTTTTTTTACAATTTCGTGTTTCTTTTTTGTCGTTTTTTCTAAAATTTCATGAGACTTTTTTTACGACTTGTTCGAAAATTTTATGCTACTTTTCGTGACTTTTGTTGTGAATTTATGCAACAATTTTGAAAACCGAATGATTTTCAATAAATTATTTATTTTTGTATTTAAACAATTGAATTATCATAGAATTTTCTACTATAAATAATTGATTTATTATTAAAATTAAATTCAGTTAAAATTTTAGATAATAATTGAATATTAAAAATTTGTTTGAAAAAGTTAAATTGAATTTTTTTTTAAATTATTTAAAATTTTTATTTTCTAAATATTTAATTGAAGAATTTCCGAATAATCGTAATTTCGTAAAATTGCATTGTAAACAAATGTTTTTGAAAATTTTGAAGGAACTTTTGCAAAAAGTTTTAAAAATAATTGATAATTCAACTCTTTCGAAAAATTTTAATAATATGTTTGAAAATAATTATATTTTTCGAAGAATTTACTTAAAATTGTGTTAAAAATATTTGAAATCCTGTAAAGAATTTTATTACTTAGCCTACTTAGTAGAATAATTGAATTCTTGCAACGAATTTTTATTATGTTTTTTTTTAAATAATTGAAATCCTGTGAAGAATTTTATTATTTATGAAAATAATTGAATTCTTGCAACGAATTTTATTATATTTTTTAAAAATAATTTTTTTTGAGAAATTTTACTAAAATTGTAGATTTTAAAAATATTTGAATTTCAGCTAAGTATTTTTCATTATTTCTGAAATGTAATTGAATTCTTGCAAAAAATTTTTAAAAATAATTACATTTTTCAAGGAATTTATTTAAAATGTATTAAAAATAATTGAAATCCTGTTAGAAATTTTGACTAATCTTCAGTAAAAGACTAGTAGTTTATATAGTAAGTCGGCTTATTAATTTAAAATAGTAAAAATACGAACTTACTAATAAATTAGTAGTTTTCTACTAGAAAATAATAGTTTTTTACTAAAAGTTAGTCAAAAACTGTTACTAATAATTTAATTGGTAAATGAATCCGCACGATTTTCTTAGTAGAAAATGTCTAATTCAGATTTAGAAAGTAGTTTTTGCTTTTGCATTGGTAAACTTTAATAATAAATTAGTAGAATTTACTATAATTGAAAAGCAAAAAGTCAGTCACTAATTACAGGGTTGCTACACTATAAAAAAAAGGTTCTAAATTAGAGCTGATTTCGGTACTAAAATAGAACCAAATTACGATTTAGTACCAATTTTGGTACTAAATTAGTACCTTTCCTTTTACAGTGTACAGAACCTGGAAAACCTGGAAAAGTCAGGGATTTTTTAAAAAAGGTCTGGAATACCTGGAAAAGTCAGGGATTTTTTAAAAAAAGGTCTGGAATACCTGGAAATGTCATGGAAATTTGAAATGCCTGGAATTTTATTCCACTTAATATTTTTTACTACATTTTTTCTTTTAAAAAATGATGTCTTGGAATTCCTGGAAATGTCCTGAAATATCCTTGAATTTTCCATATTTTGCTTTTAAATATTCAATAATTTAAAAATTTTACTCAAATTTAAAAAAATAATTTTTTTGATCCATCAAAAAATAATTTTAATTTGTCGTTTGATTAAAGAATCTGATATCTATATTATATAATATTGATTTTTAACTCTTTTTATAATAAAATTAATATTTTTGTTCAAGTAGGTTAATTTAAATTATGTTAATCGTAATATGAAATAATATTACACATGTAAATGTCCTGGAAAAATAAAAAATCTGTCCTGGAATGTCCTGGAATTTTAAGTCATATTTTCAGTAGACACCCTGTCTGTGCTTTAATAATCAAATAGAGATAATCTAACGTGAATATTTTTATAATACAGAAAAATTGCTCTGATTTATAATGTTCAAAAGGTGACCTGGAAATTTATCAGATTTGGTACTGGAAAACCTGGAAAAGTCATGGAAATTTAAAAACAGACTTCTGTAGCAACCCTGTAATTCTAATTAGTAAACATTTTTATTAATTTAAATTTAGAGAATAGAAAATCACTAAGCAAATGATGAAAAGTTGTCCACCAAACGGTGGACTGTATGTTAGAAGAATTTTAGGTACTATTAATTAGTAGAACTGTTTTTTTTTATTAAAAGTCGATAAAACAATTTTACTAATTCATTTACTGAATTAGATGACTAGTAGTCCATGAAATTCTACTAAATAATTAGTACAATTTGACAAAAAGTGGAATTCAGATTTATAGAGTTTACTATGAAATTAGTAATTTTCGCGTCCTCTTTAATTAGTAAGCAACTTATTAGTTATATCTACTAATTAAAAAGATTTAGAGAGTAAAAAAACGAGAGACAAAAAAGATTGTAGTTTATTCAGAAAAAGTCTTTCAAGACAATTTCATTTATTTCCACGAAGAATATTTAAAGGTGCATTTTCTTTTTGTATAGTGCTTTTTTTGTGGTTGAATAAAATTTCCAGGTTTTCGAAGAACCTTGTGCGGCGTCGTTGTCGCATCAGGGAGGAAAAAGGACACGGGGGAGGATGAAACTGTTCCCGAAATAATCGTGCGTATCGATCCTTCTTTTGTATATGCCCTGTGTGCATGCTCACGTATATATTTGCCACCAACGGGGCGCAGATAGTGACAAGGGGTGGTGAAACTGTATGTGAGGGGCCAAGGGGGAGGAATGCAGAACTTAATTCCCGACATAACGTTGACTGTTTGGCTCGCGTTATTTCATTCTCCAATTGGATCCTAGCGAGACAGAGAGAGAAGGAAAGAAGCTGTAATAAAGGGAGGGAAGGAGAGCGAAATACAGAGAGAAGAAGAGCGAAATAGAGAGAAAAGGAGACGGAAACAGTGCGAGAGAGAGAGAGAGAAAAAAAAAGCATCTTCTACCTCACATTGTGCATTGTACTGTATTTTCAATTACTCTTCACGTAACCTTATTCGCACGTGATTTCCGTTAGGCACAGGAATTTATAGACTTTCAGCAATAATGCAAAATTTCTTATTAGAATCAATGCGCATAACATATTAAATGCTTTTAATTTTAACATTCCCACACGGAGAGACCCACATTCGTAAAAATTACTAAAAACGGTTGCAATGACCGGAAATAAGGGGACTTTTAGCATAATGTGCTACAGAATTAGATAAATTTACAAAAGAAATAGATAAATTTGCTACATTGAAATAGCAAGTTTTAATATTTTGTGTAAGAGTTGTAAATGTAGCAAAAATTGATTATAGTTTTCTCTAATTTAATTAGACAAAATCTGACAAATGAAAACATTTTCCACTAAAACCTACGATCCACTGTAGTAATTTTTGGTGAGCAAGTGTGGCTAGCGAGTGCAGTCATATGGCGCCTGTATTTCTATTGGTTGCTAACCTCGTCAATCTCCGTAAATGAGCCGATGCCTTCCGATCATTGACAGTGACTATGTTTCGCGTATGTAAAATAAATTTGGATATTATCTACAATAATTAAATATAAAGTGAAACGTAGGTCGTTCGGTATCTCAGAAATTGACCATTATAAATTAATAAATTTTGCATTTATTCCTGTCCCAAGAAGTATGTCTTATAATAAGTTGTTAAAAGTAAACTGCTTTCTCGTAAGTGCTGTAAATTTTCATCATTCAATATATAAGGAAACAAAGATGTATACTTTCAGTGAAATTCGTTGTCGTGCGTGCAGTTGTGTATTAGTGTATTAATTAACCGCGTCTATACATATAAGTGAAATAAACATGTGTGTGTCTTCAAATATTTATCCAAAAACAAATATATAAGTGTGTGAGTGTGTGTGTCTGTGTATGTAAAAATCCTTCCAGTTTACCTCCACTAGTCAAGAATTGACGGGAAACCGGCGACAAAAATCCGTATTTTTTCTTTTCACTCTTTCTTTCTGCATTTACAACGACTATAGTAATTTTACGTACACAATGTTTCTGAGTTTTACTACAGTTGTTTGGAACTATTGGACGAAATAGTAAGAAACTTTGCTAATTTGGTGAACATTTGTCGGGATTAGTGACTTAGTGTAGAAAATAGTAAAAAATACAAAAAGTCCCCTTATTTCCGGTGGTTGCAATGTGAATATAGTAAATTCTAGTGTGATTTTATACAAAAATTAGTAATCTCGGTCTCTCCGTGCATTAATTTTAATACTCAAGGCTATGAATTCAGACTGTAAATCTGAATCGGTTGAAATTTTGAATAATTTCAGTCAGTGACTGACTTTCCAACTGCTTTCTATAAATCTGAATTAGTTCAAAATAACTAATTTATAGTAAAATTGTAACTGAGTTTTCGCTTCAGCAATAAATTAGTAAAAAAATAATTTATAGTAAAATTTTAACTGACTTTTTGCTTCCGCAATTAGTAAAAAATGACTAATTATTAGTAAAATGACTTTTTGCTTTTGATTTAGTAAATTTTACTAATAAGTAATAATTTCTACTAATTTATTAGTAAAATCAAAATAAACTATTAGCAAAATGACTTTTTGCTTTTGAATTAGTAAATTTGACTAATGAATAATAATTTCTACTAATTTATTAGTAAAACTAAAATAAATTATTAGTAAAATAACCTTTTGTTTTTGAATTAGTAAATTTTATTAATAAATTATTAGTAAAATTTACTAATTAAAAAAGTCAGTTAATAATTCAGGGTGACCACATGTCAGTAAAGTCAGTAAAGTCAGGGAAATGTCAGTGAAACAAAATTTTTGTCATTAAAGTCAGGGAAATGTCAGGGAAACAAATTTTTTGTCAGTAAAGTCAGCGAAATGACAGGAAAAAAATTTTTGTCAGGGAAATTAAGAAAATTGAGAATTTTTTCGACTTATTTTTGAACATTGCGACTTTTTTTGACTTTTCTTCCAAACATTGCAACAAAATACAACAATTTTTAATACTTAAAAAAGTGCAACTTATTTCTGATTTTTATAATGCAAAAAATAACTATAAACAAATCTTTCAAAAATTGTTGGTGAATCATTTTTTAACATAATTAAATTTTTCAAATATTTTTATATAATAAAAACCTTTTTGGAGTAGTTGAAATTTTGTAAAATTTAATTGAAAATAATTAATTTATTTCAAGTATTTATTTACAATTTTTGAAAATCAATTTTTGAAGAATTTTAATTGCAAATTTTGAAAATAATTGAAATATCAAAAATTTTAAAGAAAAATCTTTAAAGTTAAATTTAAAAATGAAAATTAATGAAAATTAGCTTCTAATTTTTCAAAATTAAATATTTTCAGTATTTTCAATTACATATTTCCAAAAATTTAAATTAAATTATTTTTGTAGTTATTTATTTATTAATAATTATAAGGATTAGTAGAAATGTTTACTAATTTGAATTAGTGATTGAATTTTTGCTTTTGAATTCATATATTTTACTAAGAAATTATTAGTAAAATGACTTTTTGCTTGTGAATTAGTAAAATGATTTCAAAAGCAAAATGTCAGTGACTAATTAAAATTAATAAACATTTTTACTAATTCAAATTTACCGAACTCCAATTTATGAACTAATGTTTAAAACAATTTAATTATATTTTTTAAAACTTTTTCCTCTCAATTTGAATTAGGTAAAAATAATTAATTGCTTCAAAGAATTTTATTATTTTTGAAAATACTATTGAATTCTTGAGAAAAGGTATACTAAAATTGTTGAAAAAAATTGAATTGTTCCTAAAAACTCTATTAAATTTTTTAAAAATAATAACTAATAATTGATCAGTTAATTAGTTAGGTAATTTAATTAATTTAATTTTAAATCTGCATTATTCAAAAATAAAAAATTTTGTAATTTGTATAATATTAATAAAAATCTCTAATTTTGAATTAGTAAAATTTTTTACTAATTTGAGTTAGTGACTGTCTTTTGAGTTAGTAAATTTTACCAATAAATTAGTAGAAATTACTATTTATTAGTAAAATTTACGAATTCGAATTAGTAATTATTTCTACTAATTCAAATTTAGAGAGTTCGTCGCTAATCTCAGGGACATATTTCCGAAAGAGATTTTAGAAAAAATGAAAAAAATGTAGACTTTTAATGAAACCGAAAAGAATAAAACAGTTTTTTCGAGGGTTTTAACTTCAATAAAGTAGTTTGGAAAAGTTTTTAACTTTCTAGGTGAGCAAAAGAGGTGAAATTAGTAACATTTTGATCTCTAAAAATCTTAAATAATAATTGTCGTCACTAACTTCTGTTCTGGGACTTGTGGTTTTTTAATACTCTCTAAATTTGAATTTTGTAAAAAATCGTTCACGATTTTTATTATTAATAAAAAATTTTTTTTTTTTTATTTTTATTTTTTATTTTTTTTTTTTATTCGTTTTTTTTTCGTTTTAAAAAAATTTTAAACTGTACTAAATGAAATAGTGAATTTTATTACTAAAAATCACTGGATATATATCCAGTGATTTTTAGTAATAAAATTCACTATTTCATTTAGTACAGTTTAAAATTTTTTTCACTTAAGTTTTAGTGGAAAGTAACTATCAGAAATAGTAGAAATTTTCACTAATTTAATATAGTGATGTGGAAAAATGTTTTTTTAATTATCTATTTAGAATTTCTGTATCTATATTATTCTCTCGTTTTGCTGCCTATTAAAAGGCATTAATCGTAAAATATTCCTTTATAGGAGTAGCAGGGAAGGGCTGGTTGAAAACCTCAAGAAACAGTTATTTGATCTCCCTTTTACTTCCTTTATTCTTTACATCACAACGCTTTTTCGAAACCTTATTTCAAATTATAATGTTCGCCTATTAAAAACGTTGTGTGTGTGTGTCTGGGTTTTCTTTTTAAAAGAAGCTCTCGTGGTAGTCTTTTTTTGAATTTGGAAAATAAAAACAAAATATTATTACTGACGAAAAATTTTCTTTAACAAAAAAATCATAAATTTTCGGGAAAATTATTAATTATACAAGAAAGTAATATTCTCAAAATTTTTAACGTTCAAATGATACGAAAGTTATTTATTTCCTTTTTAAAATTCAAATCTTATCATTGATTATTAATTTATTATGTTGCGTCACATTTTGAAAAAATATGGTATAATTAACATTTCTAATTTTTTATTTGGTATTTTCTTTTAAATTATTTATGTTAAAAAAATGTTGTGTTTATGTGAAAGTTCCGTATTTTTTTTCTTTTAGAACATAGAAAATCGTATTTTTATAGCGTCGTCGACGCTAAATACTGAAAATAAATAAAATAACAATACTAAGATAATATAAAGTGCAAGAGTGATGCAAAAAAGAAATATCCTTATATTTACACATTAAAATTATTGAACAATGTGTACATTAAGAAAATTTCGCGTGAACGTGCCGGTGCGTGAAAAAAAACGAAACAAAGAACCAAACGAATAACGTACATGAACACATGCTGTATTAAAGCAAAAAAAATTACCATTTCCGGTTAAAAGGTATGCATAATACTACAATATTTTTGATTGCAGTTAAAGAATTTTTACATTAAAAAAACAAGGCAAATATAAAAAGTGACCTTCTTTTAATACGATATATATAATTTTGCACGGCTTTTATATATTTAAACTAATAACAACAATCGTATGTTTCTATTTATGGTTATAATATACACACTAAAAACTCAAAAGTGAATATTAATGCTTTGCTTGAGGGATAAAAGTGATATTTTATAAATGTAAATTGTATTATGAAAGTTTGAAAACGAGAATATTCGATATAATAAGTTTGTTGAACAATTATAATGTATAAATATGTTATGAAAATTTGTGATAATATGAAAGTTTAAAATATATGTATCCTCTTAATTTTCATTATTGTATGGAGAAATAAAATTCGACAACAATTTTTAAGTATTGAATGCAGGGCTGAAACTTAACTTAATTCAATTATTAAAAAAAGATCAATTATTTTCATAAATAATAAAAATTATCGCCAGAATTTCAATTATTTTTAATACAATTTTAATAAAATTTCATGGAAGAATTCAATTATTTTTAAAAATTTTAATGCATTTCTTCACAGAAATTCAATTAGTTCAAAAATTTTAATAAAATTCTATAAAATAATTGAATTATTTTCAATAAAATTTTATTAAAATTCGTCTGAATATTTCGATTATTTAAAATTTTGTTAACAAAATTCTTTATGATACTTGAATTTTAAGAAATATTCAATTATTCAAAAAATTATTTATTTGGGAGCGTTCACAAATGATGTCACGCAATTTTTGGAGATTTTCGACCCTCCCCCCCTTCCCCCTGTCACGCAATTTTTGCAATTTCACATGAGAAAAATACATTGTGTCACGTTTAGTAAGACCCCCCGCTACCCCCAAAAGCGTGACATCATCACACTAAAAAAAAAGTTTTACTTTTAGCCTGTTTTCGAGGCTGAATTTAAGGTGTAAACGGAGTCAGCCCCATTAAACAAGGACAGACTTATGTGAAATACATGGGCTGAATTTAAGGTGTAAACGGAGTCAGACTTTTTTTTTTTCTGTGATTTGTGAACGCTCCCTATTTGTATTTAAATAATTCAACTCTCGTAGAATTTTCTAAAAAAAATTTATTTCAAAATTAATTTCAATTAAAATTTTAAATAATAATTGAATATTAATAGCATTATAGGCGTGAATTTTTAGAAACATGAAAGAAACATGAAAGCGATCACTCCGAGTCTGTGACTCGGAGTTATCGATTCCTTCATGTTTTATAACAGTATTCTTATATAAGTTGTTGAATTTCATAAAGGTTCGAATTTGAAATTTTTGAAAATATTAATTCTTATGGAAAAATAATAATGATTAAATATTTATTTAAAAATTAAGCTATTGATGTTTTCGAATAATTTTTCAATTAAGAAATTCGTAAATAAATGGAATAGAAAAATTTTGAGTATCTAATTATTTTAAGAATGAATCAGAATATTCTTTAGGGGCAGAGAAAAAGTCAAAATTTTGTCTGGAAATCAGGGAAAAGTAAAGGAAAAACAAAATTAAATTTTTGTGGCAACCCTGCTTAAGAAAGAATCCAACAAAGGATTTGAAAGAATCGGAACAAAAGGTGAAAATAGAGTTACCAACGTTTTCGTCGACAAAATGAAATAACCAAGCTCCAGAAAAAATTTGATTTAAATCAAAGAAATCCAATTTAAATCAAAAGCATCGAATTTAAATCAAAAGAATCTATTTTTTTTTTTTGAAAATACTCATGATTTTTAACAGCTCTGAAATGAATTAATTCATCTAACTTTAATATCAACAATTTTTTAAGAAATCATCTCTTTCTTTGGGGACAAGAAGTTACCTTCGAATAATTTGAATTTGAAGACAAAATAAAAATTATCGTCGTATTTTTTCGCTTTTGTTTTTAAAAACCTTGTGACTTCAGCATTTATAGAGTACTTTTAGTGCAAAAAGTCATATGCCCTTTTTGAAAAATTAATCTTGCAATTTAAGGAAACTTGAATCTAGTTGTAAATTTAATGCTACTGTGTAACGAAACTAGCATGTGTACATATTAAGGAAAGTAATTTCAGTAAAAATAAATGTAGATGGTTGTATTTAAAGATACTGAAATTAAATAAAGACATATAATGTTGGCGTATCATGATAAAGCATCTCGAAGTTTGCTTTTCAACAACGTATTTCATGGATGCGATCGGTAGAACAAGATAAAGTGGAAGAATTGAATGAAACTGTAGTCTTTACAAACGTTTTGTCATTCTCAACATATATTTAAAACACATTTTTCTTATTCTATTTTTGTATACCCGCACATATTTCGCATATAGATAGATCGCATTTGTCTAATTTTTAATACCACTTTACTTGAGAGAAACAATATTATTTTAAACAAGTTCCAATGACATTCGAGAACTGATACTTTAACGGATATTGTATAATGGCAGTGAAAAAAAAATTAAATAACGTGAGCATTTAACAAGCAAAGGAAAAAAGTGAAACAATGTTTTTCATCTTCTTGATAAAATATCAAGAGAACTACTGACTTTGTAATATACACAAACATTTTTCTAGAGTATTCATGCTGACAAATTGTTGAGGAATAGAGTTTACATTTTACAATATTCCCTCAAATATATTTTCTGCAACACGGTTTTTCCATGCGAAACAGAATTTCATCGCGAGGGCGGAGTATAGAAACGCGCACCGAGTCTATATAGGTGTATAAAGATAAAAAAAAAGTTTCAGTTGCGCGTTTGCTTTTGAATGAATAAAAACCTGCAAGGAAGGATACAGCCAATATATAGTTTTTAATTCTGTTATCAAAGAGAAAAAAAATAATAATTAACGCGCGCCATTGTTAAATATAAAAAGAAAACGGTTAACTTTCTTTATATTGTTAATAGCTAATTATATTAAGTCAGTTTAACAATCTGAGCAATTAGATTTTAAATATATTGCGCATATATACACATCCTTCTCTATATCGCACGAACTCTAACATGCAATTAAATGCTCATTAAAATTATATACAAAAAGTGTTTGTTTATTAGTTAATCTAAAAGTAAATTATCTTTCCTAAAATTTACGACATGAGCGTTAGTGTATAATTATTTATAGAGAAAAAAAACACATCCACAAGATAATTTTGCTTCCTCTTTACTTTGCCTTTTTTAAATTAATATATTTAAAACTAATCTGCGAATAATTTCAATTTATATCAAATTTTTTCACTCTGAATATAAATTAGTGAATAGTTCAGCATTTCTTTAAATTAATGACAATATTTTTACTAATTTTTGATAAGTACGTTAGTATTTTAGTTTCAATTATTTTATTTCTAAGTTTCTTCGGTTAGTTATTTTTATGGGATTTTTGCATTTGAATTGGTAAATTTTACTATTTAATAGTAATTTTTACTAATTTATTAGCAACATTTATTAATTCAAAAGCAAAAAGTCAGTGACTGATTAAAATTAGTACTTAAACTTTACGAATTCAAATTTAGAGAGTAGCACACAAAACACAGTATTCAATTTAATATTATTATGCAAATTACAAAACCAAATTTATTTTCAAATATCAACTTCAATTTTTGAATAATTAAATTCAAAATTAAAACAACTCACTTATTAACTAATTAAGTAATTAAATATTATTTATTATTTTTAGAAATTTTAATAAAATTCTTCGGAACAATTTAATTATTTTCAAAAAATATTAATAAATTATTCTTGGCAAGAATTCAATTATTTTCATTAATAATAAAATTCTTTGCACGAATTCAATTATTTTCAAAAATATTAACAAAATTTTCCGTAATAATTCAATTATTTTCATAAATAATAGAATTCTTCACATGATTTCAATTATTTTCAATAGAATTTTAATAAAATCTCTCGAAAGAAGTAAATTATTTTCAAAAGTTTTGATAAAATTTTTTTCAAAAAAATCAATTATTTTTAATACAGTTTTAATTTAATTCCTGGATAAAATTTAATATTTTTAAAAAATTATTTAAATATAATTTTTCGAAACTATTCAATTATTTTCCAAAAAAGTTAAATAAATTTCTATGCAAGAATTAAATTATTTCTGATTAAAAATTTAAAAAGTTACAAAAATTATAACATTTTTTTAACAAAAATGTAAGTTTTTAAAATTAAAAAAAATTTTCTTATTAAGGAAAAATTATGAAAAATAAAATAATTTATAATTTTTTTTTTGAAAAAAGAGTATTAACCTTATTCTTTAAATCTGAATTAGTAAATTTGAACTAATTAGAACAAAATTTAAGTTAAGTTTACAAATTGAATGATGATTTTTAATTCAAAACAATTTGGTTAAATGAACTTTTATTATTTTTAAAATTCCAAACATTTAAAAGGAGATATTAAATTATTTATAATTTATTTATCTCTTGTTTCTGTAAATGACTAACTTTACTTTAAATAATTAAATTCTAGAATAACTTTTTTAAATAGATAATTAATTGTAATTAATTTAAAAAGTACTTGAATTAAAAACAGTTGCAATTTTCAGAAATAATTGAATTTTAGAAAATTCTGAACAAAACTTTTTTGAAAATTTCAATTGCTGCGAAGAAATTAATAATAATTGAATATTTATTTAAAAAATTATTTATATTTTAAATAACTACTTAAAATTTTGAAGAAATTAACTTATTACGAAATTTAAATTTAATTTTTTAATGATAATTGAATTGGTAATGAAATTTTATCAGAGAATTATCAAATTGAAAAAATTTTTGTAAAATTAAATTGAAAAAAATGCAATTTTTCACAGAATTCACTTGCTTTTAAAAATTATTTTTTTTATTATTGAATCTCCTTTGAATGGGAAAACTGACACCCATAGTTATCAACACCCATTTAATTTTGTAACTTAAATTTGAAAGTTAAAAATTATTTATGAATCTACAATTTGTACCTAGTTATATTAGCACCTACTTGATTTTTCAAAATTTTATGCTGGTTTTAAACAAAAAAATATTGAAGTTTAAAATTTAATTTCCAAAATTTTGTAAGTGCTAATAACTGATTTATTAATCAGTTATTAATAACTTCATTGTTAACTTAATAACTTCATTGTTCTTCATAAGAATTAGGGAAAAATTTAAAATTCTTTTTGGAAGTCAGGGTAAAACAAAATCAAATTTTTGTCATTCTTTTTTTACTAATTCATTACTATTTAAAGAGTAAATCTGAATTAATAGTTTTCAACTGATTGAAGAATGATAATTCGTTTACCAAATTAAATAAATTAAAGAATTTTCCAATATAGGAATTAGTGGAAGTTTTTATTAATTTTTAATCTCCACTATCTGAATCTGATATATTTTATATCGTTCCTTTAAATTCTGTAAAACATTTATTATGCTTCTAAATGTTTTTCCATTCTATATGTGAAACATTTTTTTATATTTCTGTGTGAATTAAAATTTTTTTCCACTTGTTAATGATAGAGAATAAAAATACAGAATTAATTCAGAAATAATTTAGAATTCATTGAGAAATTAATTTGGAATTCATTCAGCAATTAATTTAGAATTCATTTAGAATTTAATTCAACATTCATTTAGAGATTAATTCGAAATTAATTTAGAATTCATTCAGAATTTATAAAGACGATGTACAATAAATTCGCTTGGTCTTTTTCTGCTATTAAAGACAATTTATTAGGTCTTACAAAGTATGTATATATAGTAATGGTAACGTGGCAGTATCTCTCACGGTTGTTGGTTGCATACACGCAATAACACACTACACATCTTGTATATATTTGTCCCCCTCGCGTTACACATGGTTACTTTACAATTAGATATATCCAGTACGGTAATTCGCGGTTTCTCTCGAGTCCAGTAGTTAGAATAAAAAACTCTCTGGTGGTATCTCAACTTGGCTGCTGCTTCTTCTTCGCCTTCTTCTTGATCGCAAACATACTATACATTTGTAAAAGAGAGAAACGAGAATTCGTCTCATCTATCCGAGTAATGCTGAAGGAAGAGACAAAATCCCTCTCTTCCTTCTTCTTTCCCACTCACACCAATATTGCTTCGCCTGGTTCTATATTCTTTTTCTCACTCCTTCTCCTCCTTCTTTGATACATCTTTCTCCTCACTCGGATCCCTTTTTCTGTCTGTTGAACTCCATCTCTCTTGTATGGCTCCATTTTCTCTGTTCCACTGGTTCTCTCGCGACTCTGCTGGCGTTCTGTAATCTGTATAGCATGAAGGTCCGCGATTGGACCGCGGATGGGAGAGTATAGAGAGAGGGGTGAGGAAGGGTCGAAGCTAGGAAGAGAGAAGAGAGCGCGCACGGTCCAAGGGGGTGGAGGAGGAGAGGAGGACCACGGCTGGGATGAAGAGGAAGCTGGGGCAAAAGGAGGGGGGTGTTACCGTCGCATTTCAGAGAGAACTTTAGCGCTATGGATGGAGGTAGGCTAGCTAGCTAGCTGATGGCGGGTGGGCCGTTCAAGTACGCGAGGGGGTAACGGGGGGTGAAAGTGGGATATATACACGTCTCTGTGCTGTATGCTGCCAGGCTACCCTGCATCTCTCTCTCTCTTTCTCTATCTATCCATCCACCTATTCATCCAGTGCCGTGCCATCCAGTGGAGAAGCCTCTGAAAGGGGTGGATGACGTTGGACAGGTATATTTCATCAAACGCATCATATTCCCCGAAAGGCAGCATATCCAACTCTCAAGCAGCCGGTTCTATTCAAACCTGCGTTTTTAGCTCGGGAATTTTGTTTTTTATGTCAAATGATTATAAACAACTAATCATAATAAACTAAAATTCCAGAGTTCAGATGTTTGGGTTGCACACATTTTTTTTGTTCATAATGGTTGCCACGTTCAAACAGTTCTATGGAACTGTTTACCCAATCGAATATAAGATAATTTTATTGCGAACACGATGATAATAAGGTTTCTTAACAACACTCTTAGCAATGAGTCCGAAAGAAATAGGTTTCATCAATTCTGTCTGATTCTGCTTTGTCATCAGCGATAAAGCTGTGCTAGATTAGGGGCCAGTTCGAACAACCCCGATTAAAAGTTGATCAATGATTAAAAACAGTTTAACTGCTGATTGGTTGGTTAAGGATTTAGTAATTGATTAACTTTTGATTGATGTTGGACAGAAGAAACGTGGATTCATTTTTGCTCCGTATCAAATTGAACCGATGTTGAATGACAGAACGTGGCGTCACCTGTGAGGTTCAGTTTTGCTGCTTATCAAAATGAGTATATCATACGATTATCATTTTGGGCTCAGGATTTTCTTTGTTTTGCAACTTCTAGCATGATGCAACCGAACCTAGAAGTTGCAAAACTGTTTTCTCTTTTCTTTCGCCAAATTGAAGTAATTCAATTTGGCCCTTTTTTTCTTTAGTGGTTTCTGGGCCAATATATTCTATTGAAACATCTAATCCGATCAGAAATTGTTTTAGACTCCTTAACTTCTTACTAGTCTGAAAGAAATGCTTCGTCAATTCTGCTGATTTTGGTTTGTTACATCGTCAGCAATTTGTCCAAGATATTTTTGCGTAGTGCTAGATTAGAAGTTAAATCAGTTTCTTTTCGTAAAAGAAGAATTGAATGTATTTTTTGTACGTTCTTTTTAACTCATGTTCAGTAGTTTCCGGAGCAGTAGAGACAAAATATAATTACGAAATATCTAATCTGATCAGAAACTGAATTAGCTCTCGTTGTTAGTATAAAGTCTGAAAGAAATGTTTCTTTAATTCTGTTAATTGTGAGTTGTTTTCTGATCAGCGTGATCTGTTTTAGACTCTGTTACTATAGTACGAAGTCCGAAAGAAATGCTTCGTCCATTCTGCTGATTTTGGTTGTTACGTCATCAGCAATAAAGTTGTCCAAGCTATTTTTGCGCAGTGTGTTAGATTAGACGCTGTAAAACAGTTTCCTTGCATCTTAGGCCAAATTGAAGTAATTCTTAACACCGCTTTTTTCAATTCATGTTTAGTGGTTTCTGGACCAGTAGAGACAAACTATTATTACTATTATTATAGTAAGAGTTAAAAGAATTTTAACAGACCCATCCGATTTTAATATTTATTTAAATAAATTCAAACATTAGGCCGGACTTGTACTTTCGAGTATTTTTTAATTTTAATTTCACAAACTTTTAATTTTACAATCATAATGAACAAAATAGTACCTTCTCATGTGATGGGAATGTAAAAACAGAAAAGTCCATATCTAGAGTATTATATAGATCAGCGAAATGCACCGTTCGATTAACATTGTGGAACATGAGTCAAGCGTAGGGTTAAACAACCATATTTTATATGCGAAATCCGTTCAGTTGGCTCGTTTCAGCCAAACGGATATTAATTCAGTCACACGCATGGCAGTTCGAACTTAACTGCAGACTAACATAATCAATACTTCAGTGACAATTCAAACAGAAACCCCAACCAGAAGTTTATATTTGTTATTTGGAGGTCATTTCTTTTTGTGCACCACGTAATTATATATAGAATGCCGTACTTTTGATACGAAGCAGAGAAAAGTTGGTGAAAGTTCGGATTCAGATGTACTAATTTATGTTAAATGTAACATAAAGGAGTAATTGTTTCAAAGATGCAATCGTTTAAAACGAAATTGTATGTAAATCAATTTTCTTAAATCTTCAACAATACATATACTTGTTAGTGATAAGATGTTTGTTTGAATTCAAAAATTGCAGTGATTTTTTTATAACAAATCATAAAGTATTAACAATTTTTAGTTCAATAAAGTAGCCTTTTTTAATAGAAATAAAAATAATGCTTAAAAATTACTATACAAAGACCACAAAGTAAAATTAAGATTCTTCCGTTTGCAGTGTTCATTATGTTAATTTTCTTATTAGTTTCGATTAAGATTCGTGCGGTTATTTTGTCGTCGGTTAATTTCTCATTTGAGTATACAGAAGCTCTAAACTTGAAGATATATGTCCGTATAAATGTGTTCATTGTCGACAAATATGCATTCCACACATAAAATTTATGTCATTTGAGTTCGGGTGAATCCAAAGTTCAAACTTTTCAGAAGCAAAAAAAAAAAAATAAAGATTTCTTTTCTGTAAAAGAGATCATTATTAATATGATAATTGAAGAAAGAAATGTGCCCATACTATATATATAGTTGGTTACTATTTTGCACGATAAAGTTTCTTTTACGATAAAAAGCGATATCAGTGCGCCTTGATTTCATATCATTATACAAACTTTAGTTTGTAGAACTCCAAATAGTCGAGGATTCTTTAGCCAGTGTGTCGTTTTCTTTTGCCTCTATCAAATCTCCTAATCATTTAAAATACCATTTTCGAAAAATTGAAGCGAAAAGTATTTACGGAAGTAAGTGAAACTGGATAATAAGCAAAATATTTTTTATGGAATATTTGTGAACATCCTCTTTAGGCTTGTTAAAGAGTTAAAAAGTTGTTTTTTTTTATGTGGCTAAAAGGATAGTTTTTCAGTGTAAATATTATCATTGGTCGAAATAAAATTTGTTTCCTTTTACATTATGATTATTGGGTGAAAGATTATTATCATACAATTGTTATTAGTTCCAAGAGTCAGTTTGTTGGGTAATTGTAGAGTTGGGGGTAATAAAGACAAGTGGTCCATAAAATTTGTACAGTTCGCACTCCTTTACTGCAACCTAGTGAACCAACTCTCTTTCATTATTGGATAATCAATTTTTATTTTTGGTCAGTGACAGTGACAGATAAATAATAAACGAATTGTGTTTGCAAATAAAATTCTAAAAGAATAGGCAAATTTTTGATTATTTGTTTCTATTGACAAAACAAATTTTATTCTCCTTCAAAAAGTATTCTTTGCCCTATAGGGAAAATAATACTTTTTGAAGGAGAATAAAATTTGTTTTATTACCGTAAAGAAATTAATTCAGAATCAATTGCTTTTTAATTGATTTGGAATTAATTTTCATTTTGAAATAATTATAAAGAAATTTTTGTCAAATTAAATTCTTTACAACCATCAATTAAAGTAGACATGAATTTTATCGCACACCGTTTCGATATAATAATTTAATTGCTCACAAAATCAAAGTGTCAATAAATTCTTGTGCGGTTATTAAATATTAATAAATGTGTTTAATGTACATCTACTGGATCATTAAAAATGTGTGTGAAACGTGATCAAAGGACTTTAGACATTAAGTGAAAGTTTGAAAGAGATTCATTTTGTGCGTCACCGGAAATATTTTCCGATGTCAATGGTCTTGCGTGACACATTCTTGATTACTGAAGGAAGCAATCTTTTTTTTTCGATTTTCTTTTTTCGTCCCCTACTGAGATAAAGTTCTATTTCATTCTTAATGTTCTTTTTTCGATGCGAAAAAAACTAAGGCAACGTGGGGATAAAAGAATTTCCCTAAATAGCTGGATGAAGATTTCGAGAGATTTGTGAAAAATTTTTTCTTTTGAATTAGGATAAAGTTGTTCACTAATTTAAATTGGTAAAAATTTCTACCAATTCTTAATAATTTTCCGCACTGAAAAATTTGTGGAATAAATCTAAAACTACTAAATGAAATAGTAAAAATATACCATAGGAATTAGTGTAGTTTTTTTACTGAATTTGAAATAACTTTTCACTATAATTCAAATTTAGAGAACACGTATAACGGTAAATGTAGATTAGGTTAAAGTGAATTAAAAATGGAGAAAGGGAATTGAAAATGGAATGAGTGGTGATGGAAAGAGAAATGTATCAACTTTATAAAGACTACTTAACAAGTGGATTTGTCTGCAATTGAATATGCAAATAGTAATTGATGTTCAAAAACGCGTTTCAAATCAATATTGCACTATAATACTTTATATTGTGTAATAAAATTAATATTATTATCACTACTTACTGTCGAATATTGCATAAGGAAATGAATATTAACAATTCGTAATAATATAAAACCGAATCAATTGATTCTGACAAATTTTTATTTAGAAATTAAATTCTCTTTAGAGAATAATAAATATTTTAAAATATCCTCGAGTAATTATAGTTTTAAAATTAAATTACTAAAAAATAACTAATGAAGTAAATAACTACGAAAATAGTCAAATTTTAGGGACTAATTGAATTATTTAACAAGAATTTTTGTTATTTTAACTAATTCTAGTTAGAGAGTGAATCTCTGATATTGATTCTCGAAATATCGAAATTTTACTACATAACTGGTAATATCGTTTTATTTGCTTTTTTTAAAATTAATTCGAACTGTAATGAAGGCAATTCAGCTGTACTAAATTGATACATTATTTTATTTTCAAAATTATTATTGGGTTGTAATTATAATGCGGTGTGCGGAATTTAAATAGATGCTGTTAACTTTTCACTCATTTAGATTTTAGAAAGTTTGTTATATAGTAGTAAAACAAGAATGAACGAACACATTAATGTTAGATTAAAAATTATGAGAGAAACAATTACATTGGATTATTGCTCTCTTAATCTAAATCAGTGAAATTTCCACTATAGTAAATGTAAAATAATTAACACTTTTTAATCGTTCATGAAGTAATTTTAATTGTGAGAAAATTAACAAAATTACAAAAGATGTTAATTTGAGAACAATTTTTACTTTTTTTTATAAAAAATTATTGCTCTCTGAATTTGAATTAAGTGAAAATAACTAATTTGACAGTAAAGAGTCAGTTACTGAATCAATTAGTATAATATTTATAGTTATCAAATAGATAATAGCTATTAATTACTAGTTACATTCACTTGCACGTTTTTGTTAAAATAACTGAAATTTTTTGTAACTAATTCAATATTAGTCAAATTCGAGATTCGACTACTTTCTTTCTTAGTTATTCGTTTACTAATAATTAGCTATTTTTTACTATTAATTCGGTTTTTTTAATCACAATTAGTTATTTTTTATTAATTGCTGAAGCAAAAATGTAAAAATTATTATTTTATTTATTTATTACTATGAGTTGGTGGAATTAGCCCTTAGTGACTGATTTTTTGCTTTCGAATTAGAAAATTTTACTAATAAGTACTTATTTCTACTAAATAACAAAAGTGAGTCACTAATTAAAATTAGTAAACATTTTTTAATTTTAATTCAAATTTAGAGAGTAGCTAACACATACTAACAAATTATTTTTGAAACATCTAGAGGTGTTATTGAAATTTAAAAAAAAATTTACTTTGTAAATTTGAATTAGTAAGAATGTTTACTAATTTGAATTAATGATTGACTTTTTGCTTTTAAATTAGTAAATTGAACTTCTAAATTAGTAGAAATTAATATTTATTAGTAAAATTTACTAATTCAAAAGCAAAAAGTCAGTCACTAATTCTAATTAGTAAACATTTTTACTCATTCAAATTTAGAGAGTAAATTTAAAAATTCAGAAAATTTTTATTCAAATTTTTAATTTTAAAAAAATTAATGTTTTTTTTTTATAAATAAATATTATTTGGAGTATTTTTTCATCAGAATCGGAAAATCAGTCAAAATTCAGTTCCGTCAATCCCGTAAAAGTCCGTAACTTTGCTTGAAGTCCGTAAAAGTCCGTTTTTTTGAAAAAAGAACAGTAAAGTCCGTAATTTGATTGAAAAAGGTCCGTAAAGTCCGAAAATTGTACAATATAATTTGGATATTTTTGGAGAAATTACAAATGACTGTAAGAATTCAATTATTTTCAAATGTAATAAAATTCTTCGCAAAAATTCAATTATGTTCAAAAATTTTTTTAAATTCTGGGTCAAAATTTCAATTATTTTTAGAAATAATTAAATTCTTCTCCGAAATTCAATTATTTTCAAAAAATTTAATAAAATTCTTGGCAAAATTTCAATTATTTTCCAAAATTTTCCTCAATTCAATGATTTTTAATAGGTATTTACTATTTTAATAAAATTTTCCAAAAGAATTCAATTATTTAAAAAACAATTTAATAAAATTCTACACAAACCTTTAATTTTATTTTTGAAAAATAATAAAAATTTCCCAGGAATTTCGTTATTTACAATTTTTTTTTTTTAATTTCTTCGCAATCATTCAATTATTTTCATAAATTATAGGGATTCAATTATTTTGGTAAATAATAAAATTCTTATTAGTAATTCAATTATTTTGATAATAAAGTTCATTGCAAAATTTCAATTATTTTTAATACAACTTTAATCGAATACCTCGAAAAAATGTAATTATTCTTAAAAATTTTATTAAAATTCGTCAAAAGAATTCAATTATTTAAAAATTTATTGATACAATTCTTTATGAGAATTCAATTTTAAGAAACATGCAATTATTCAATAAATTGTTTTTTTGTATTTAAGTAATTGAATTCTAGTAGAATTTTCTCATAAAAATTGATTTAAAAATGGATTTCAGTTAAAATTTTAGATTTTAATTGAATATTAAAAGCATTAGAGCGTAAATTTTTAGAAATAATTGAATTTTGAAAAGGTTTCAGATTAAAATCTTTGAAAATTTTAATTATTCATTTATTTTAACTAACAGTTCTGTGGAATTAATTTTTTTGAGAAAGTTTAATTGCGGATTTTGTTTATATTATTTGAAGTTTTTATTTTCTAATATAATTGAAGAATTTCAGAATAATTGAAATTTCGTAGAATTGAATATTGTAAACAAATGGATTTGAAAACTGTCAAAGAACTTTTTCAAAAGTTATTGCACTGAGAAAACGATTTATTTGATCCAAACAAATTTTGTTAAAATCAAACTTAAAATATCTTTATATTGCTATACAGTCGAAAATATTTAAGTTTAATTCAAACATATTTTTTGGTTCGTTTAAAGAAATAATATATTTAATTCAAACCTAAGTTGTGGTTGATTTTAATTTATTTATAATCAGCTTTTAAGTTTGAATCAAGCATAAAATTTTTAAACATATTTTTCGTTTAAATCAAAACAGAAAATATGTTTGAATTAAATATAATTATTTAAACAAATAATATTTTTGAATCAAAGCAGTAGATATTTTCTCTATATATATTGGGATTAAGCTTACAAACTAATTTTAATTAAACAAAATTGCTTAAAATTATTTTTCTTTTTAAATTAAGTATAATGTTTTCTCAATGTAAAAATAATCGATTTTAAAATTTTAAGAATTTTATTTAAAAATTCTTAAAAATAATAATTAAATTGATAATGATTTTATAACTGAGTCATCTTTAATTATTATAAAACATAAAGAAATCGATCACTCCGAGTCGAAGACTCGTTATGAAAAATTTAATTTATAGTTTCAAGTAAAATGTTCATTTATTTGACTTGGACTGGTTATATTTTTGTCATCAATAAATTGGTCCGTAAATGGTCCGTAATTTTTATTTTTGGTCCGTAAAGTCCGTATTTTTAAATACTTTACTGACAATCAGTTGCATATAACTGACACGGAGAAAAATATAAAGTGATTTTTATTACTTTTATAGTAAAAAAATTTCCGGTAAAGCATTTTTGGTAATTTTTACTACTTTTGGAGTAAATTTTTCTACGTTCGAAGTCAATTTTACTAATTTTTACAAACATGTACTTCGAACGTAGCAAAATTTACTCCAAAAGTAGTAAAAATTACCAGAAATGCTTTATTGGAAATAACTAGTTGATCAGTAGGTCTGATCAGTCAGTGACTGAATTTTTTTCCAAATTAGTTTTTCTAACTGATTTATGTTTGTGGAGTACTAATTATTGTGACCAGAGCTGGTTTACTGATGGTTAGTAAAAATGTATTAATATTAAAATATTCATGTAGTAAATTGAAGTTATAACTGATTCAATCAGTTGTACATTAAAATATGTCACGCATCATCAATATTACCAATTTATCATTCGATTTCAAACTTTATGTCGGTTTTTATTCGACTACAAGTGTCTTCATTAATTGGATCATTAAACTGAAAAAAAACAACTGAATCATTACTTAAAACCGAATGTTTTGATGAAAGTAGTAAAAATTCTACTAACTCGAATCGAGTGAGCATATATGATGAAAATTGTAGTACTTCTGCTTTTAGAGTGAGTACTTCTGATTGTGACGCAGTGTAAATAACTACTAGATTCAATACATCCACACATTTCTACCAAATATTCATGAAAATTTATCTGTTTATATCTCTACATATTCTATATTCAATTACATTATCTGAGTCAATGAACCTCACTATCTATCCATTACACACTGATGTCGTATTTTGTCTCCAACAAAAGGTATTTATACAGTTCGCCTCTAACGCTACTATATTTAATTTCACAACAATGCTTCGTCGTTTTCTTTTAATCCCAGCGCATATAATATGCAAAAGAAATTCTTTACTTCTCACAAGTAGACATCATTATACCCCTAGAATCTTGTACACTCTCTCCTGATGGCTGATTTGATGAAGGGAATTTATCTCTAGCAGAGGCTTTGAGTCTCGCCTTGATATCCTTTTGTCGTTGCTATCGATAGGATCGTATCAATCGGCCCTACCTCCGATGACATGCGAACCCCGCTACTTTCAGATCACGGTTGTTACGGTCCTGTTTCCATCTATCTCTGATCCTCTCTCACTCTCTCTCTCTCTCTTTGTCGGTCGCAGAGCACAGCGCTCTGGTCTCTTACTCCCTGGTTCCTCTCCTCGGCTGTGTGTTCGTTCAATACTCCGAGAGGGACAGAATGAGAACTCGAGTGAGAGAAATAGAGTTTTGCGGGGTGGGTAAAGGCGGGTTGGCGTTTGAGGGTTTGAGGGACACAAAGGGGGGGAGGGAGGGAAACTCGCAAACCAACTCACGGAACTCTCATGGTGGCTATGGACGTTTCTCGTTCGCACGGGAACCGTCCGATCGCGATCAAACCATCCTCTCTCTCTCTCTCTCCTCTTCCCCTCCCTTTTACCCTTTTTACCTTTTCTGTCAGCTTTTCCTTCTTTTCGCTCCTACCGCGCGATTCGCCCTTCGTTGCATCGGAAACTCATTTTTTTTTTCCTCTCTTTTTTCATCCCCCTTCTGATTCCTCTCGTATACTTGCAGTTTTTCAGAATTTTATTGCTTTTTACAAAAGCGACTTCAATCACATTTAACAGCGTCAAGTCTTTTGTATTGTTCGACTTTCGTTATATGCCTGTGATTTAATAACTGTATTATTTGAAGAATTATATAAATACATAATTTAAAACAAAAAAGTAAAAACAGAAAAATTCAGGGTTGCCACAGGTCAGGGAATTCAGGAAAAAGTCAGGGAAAGTAAAATTAGTCAAGGAAAATCAGGAAAAAGTCAGGGATTTTTAGTAAAAGTAGTGTAAAAAATTGAATTTTTAAAATTCATGAGAAAACTCTGAATTTTGATGCTTTTTTGTTTGCCTCGTAAACCATGAAATTACAACGAATTTTAATCAAAAATTTTCAATTTTTTCTATTTCTGACAATAATTTTTTTTTAAGTAACTTAATTTTTCAGAAACTATCATAAAATTATGACTTATAAATTATTTAATGAATAATTTTTATAATTTTCATAAATACTAGATTGATAGAAGAATTTCAGTTACGAAGTTGAAGTCCACAACGATGATCAACGAAAAAAATTTATTTAATGCATTCAAGTATTATTTTTAATATAATATTTAATTGAAAAATATAATTATTATCTAAATATAAACATCAACCTTTTCTTTCTAAATAGTTTTGTGTGAATATTGCTGCTTTATTTTTAATGAATTTGCTTAGTGAACCATTTTTTTTCGTTGATCAACGTTGTGGACTTCAACTTGGTTTTTAGTTAAAGGTACTAAAAAAAAATTGAATTTTGGAAAAGTTACAAATGATTCCAGAAATTCAATTATTTAAAATAATTGAATTATTTCGAAGAAGTTTATTAAAAATTTTGTAAATAATTGAATTCCAGAAAAATTTTGCCAAGAATTTTCTAAAAACTTTTTAAAATAATTGAATTTTGAAGAAGAATTTTATTATTTATAAAGATAATTGAAATTTTGACGAGAATTTTTTTAAAATTTTAGAACATAATTGAAATTATTAATATTAATTCTCGTAAAAATTTCAATTATCTTTATAAATAATAAAATTCTTCTCCGAAATTCACTTATTTCCGAAAGAATTAAATTATTTTCATAAGTAATAAAATTTTCAAAGAAATTCAATTATTTAAAATACAAAATTTCATAAAATTTTCTGAAAAATATCAATTACTTAAAAAGATTTTTATAAAATTCATCGCAAGAATTCAATTATTTAAAAGAATTTAACAAAGTTCTTTTCAAGAATTCAATTATTTTTATAAACTTGAATAAAATTCGTAGCAACAATTCAATTATTTATATAAATAATAAAATTCTTTACGAAAATTCAGTTATTTTTATAAACTTGAATAAAATTCGTTGGAAGAATTAAATTATTTTCAAAAGTTAATAAAATTCTTCGCAAAAATTTTAATTATTTTCATAAATAATAAAACTCTTCCCAGGATTTTAATTATTTTTGATACAATTTTAGTCGAATTCCTCAAAAAATGTAATTATTCTTAAAATTTTTAGTAAAATTTTTCAAAAGCATTCAATTATTTAAAAATTTGTTGATAAAATTCTTTATGAGAATTTAATTTTAACAAATATTCAATTATTCAAAAAATTATTATTTGGAAATGTTACAAATTATTCCAAAAATTCAATTATTTTCAAAAGTTATAGAAATTCTTCGCAGAATTTCAATTATGTTCTAAAATTTTAAAAAAATTCTCATCAAAATTTCAATTATCTTTATAAATAATAAAATTCTTCTTCGAAATTCAATTATTTTAAAAAATTTTTATAAAATTCTTGGCAAAATTTCTCAGGAACTCAATTATTTACAAAATTTTTAATAAATTTCTTTGAAATAATTTAATTATTTTCAAAAGTAATAAAATTTTCAAAGGAATTCAATTATTTAAAATACAAAATTTCATAAAATTTTTTGAAAAATATCAATTACTTAAAAAGATTGTTATAAAATTCATCGCGAGAATTAAGTTATTTAAAAAAAATTTAACAAAGTTCTTTTCAAGAATTCAATTATTTTTATAAATAATAAAATATTGTTCACCGAAATTCAATTATTTTTATAAACTTGAATAAAATTCGTAGCAAGAATTCAATTATTTATATAAATAATAAAATTCTTCACAAAAATGCAGTTATTTTTATAAACTTGCATAATATTCGTTGGAAGAATTAAATTATTTTCAAAAGTAATAAAATTCTTCGCAAAAATTCAATTATGTTTAAAAATTCAAAAAAAAAATTCTTATCAAAATTTCAAGTATCTTTATAAATAATGATTCTTCTCCGAAATTTAATTATTTTAGAAAAATTTTAATAAAATTCTTGGAAAATTTGAATTATTTACATAAATAATAAAACTCATCGCAGGACTTAAATTATTTTTTATACAATTTTAATCGAATTCCTCGAAAAATGTAATTATTCTTAAAATTTTTATTAAAATTTGTCAAAAGAATTCAATTATTTTAAAATTTGTTGATGAAATTCTTTATGAGAATTAAATTTTAGCAGACATTCAATTATTCAATAAATTATTAATTTTTTTATTGAAATAATTGAATTTCCGTAGTATTTTCTATTAAAAATTGATTTAAAATTGAATTACCAAATAATCCATTTATTATTTATTAAAATAATTTAATTCTTGCAACGAACTTTATTACATTTTTTTTTTTAAATAATTGAATTTTTTTTGAGAAATTTTACTACTTGTAAAAATAATTGATTTCTGGCGAAGGATTTTATTAGGATTTTTGTAAATAATTAACTTTTTATTTGAAAAACTTCATAGTAATTTAAATTATTACAAAACGTGAAGAAGACGATCACTCGGAGTCGAAGACTATAGGAGTGATCGCCTTCTTCATGTTTTATAATAATATTCCTATAAGTTTGTTGAATTTCAAAAAGTTTTGAATTTAAATGTTTTGAAGGATTTTAATTCCTACAGAAAAGTAATAATGATTAAATATTTATTTTAAAAAGGAGTTATTGGTTTTTGAATAATTTTATAATTAAAGAAATTTGTATATAAATGTAATAGAACATTTTTTTTAGTATCTATTAATTTTTCGAGTGAATCAAAATATTCTTTAGGGTCAGACAAAAAGTGAAAATTTTGTCTGAAAATCAGGGAAAAGTCAGGGAAAAAGTAAAATGAAATATTTGTGGCAAGCCTGAAATTATTTTCAAGATACTAAGTTTGTTGTTTAATATTATATATGCTACCCCTTTATTTCAGGAGGGTTAAAATCAGTTTCACCCCTTGCTTTCTTTTCATTTTTCTCTTTTGCCGCCGTCGTCCTTTAGTTTTATATATTGTTTCAGAAGAAATTCTTTCGAGTGTGATCGTTTGCTTTGTTCTCCCATTGTCTTTGAACAGTTGCAAAAGTTTTTGTTTAGGTGAAAAAAAAATTTCGACAGATTGACGCATAAAAGGTCATGTTTTATTTTCTCTTTTTCTCGATCTCTCTCTTTATACTTTATCTTTTCGCTAACATGAAACTTTTTTCCTTGAAAAACTTCTTTGATGAAATTAAATGAAATTTCATGTTTATTTAGTTGAGAGAAATGTTTATTTATACGATTTTTCAAGTTTTTTTTTAATATTTGAATTATGTCTGTTCTCTACATTTGAATTTATTTGGAAATAATAGGTCATTGAAGTTAGCGTCGAGTTGAAAATCAATCAGAGTTGAAAACTATTCTTTGGCGGTTTTTAACGATGAAAATGTCACTAATTTTACTTCTTTCATTCATTTTAAGAATTGAAAATACGTTTAGGGGCACTTTCTTAATTTACAGTTTTTCTAGGTATATCAAATTGATACAAAAAACGACTGACTTTTTGCTTTTGAATTAGTAAATTTTACTAATTAATAGTAATTTCTACTAATTCAAATAAACATTCAAGTCCGTGAAGTTAACGTCGATGCTGAGCATCGAAAAAGGTTTTAGATTAAAAAAGTGAGCTAATCGGTTTTTAATTTTCAAATTGAATGAAAAAAGTACACACTAAAAAAAAAGTTTTACTTTCAGCCTATTTTTGAGGCTGAATTTAAGGTGTAAACGGAGTCAGCCCCATTAAACAAGGACAGACTTATGTGAAATACATGGGCTGAATTTAAGGTGTAAACGGAGTCAGACTTTTTTTTTCCTGTGTAAAATTAGTGACATCTTCATCTCTAAAGACACTAAATAATAGTTTTTAACGCTGAGAGTTGATGCTAAACTTCAGGGACAAACATTTTTACTAATTCAAATTTAGAGAGTTCGATGCTAACTTCAAGGCGATCTATTTCATTAACAATTTTTCTACTAATTCAGATTTAGAGAGCGATCTGAAAATAATGTACAGTTCTCGGTTCGAGAAATTTGAATATTGAAATAAAGTAAAAGGAAAAATATGAAAGAGGAAAAATGAGGGTTAATTGAGCATTTAAGTGCGGATTTTTAAGAGGTATATATCTATTTTGCTTTGGGACTTGGAAGCGGCTTATAAGACCTTCTGACGAAAAGAAAAAGAAAGGATACACACAAATACACACACACATACACATTCATCTTGGGTAAATTTTCTCGGAGCCGAATTCCGGACCCCTAGCAGCACTTTTTATCTCTTCTTTTCGCTTGCATTCGTTTTATCGCGCCCTCTTGGAACGCAGAAGGGACTTGCTGCACTCGTTCCTTCACCTCAAGCGAAGTGCACGTTTTTTTCCCCAACTTGTTCCTCAGGTATTCCTTCACTGTTTGCTTCTCGAAGCCGCCGAGAGAACTTAAACTCTTTTCATTCTCCACTATGTCGATATTTATATTTATATATATATATATATATATATATATATATGTAGACACATTGAATTAACATCGATCGATTTTTCTTTGCCAATTTATTCATTATCATGTAATTATAATTTATGCATATGCATATATCCTCTATACACAGTAATTGTATGTGCAACATGTGTCTCAATACTGCAGGAAATTAATGACCTCTGATCGTAATTCGTACACTGTTTTTTTTTTTCATTTCATAATATGTTGAAAATGATGAAAATTTTTCTGCGATTTATTTTAAACGGAATATAAGTTTGGTCAGAGTTTGTAATGAAGTAAAACCTGTCGGAATGCAAATCGATTATTTTTATTTTATTACAGTGAAGAAAGTTTAAAAACTTGTTATATAATCAAAATTTAGTCAGTTTTTCTGCAGATATATCAAATTGAGACAAAAAATGTATCAAAATAGTTGCGAAGCAACTCTCTAAATCTGAATTAGTAAAATTCTAGAAGGCCTCGGATATTAAGACTTTTTTTTTACTTTTTTTCGACAATTTTCAAAAAATGAGACTTTTTTCGACTTATTTTCAAAAATTGCGACTTTTTCGACTTTTTCCAAATGTTGCAACAAAATACCACATTTTTAGTATAAAGTGCAACTTATTTCGTTTTTTATAGTGTGAAAAATAATTAAATAACTGTGGATAAATTTTTCAAATTTATTTTTTTGGCTTCGTCCATATATTACGTAACGCTTTTGGGGCGGGGGGGGGGGGGGTCAAAATTTTCAAAAATTAGCATTACTTAATATATGTATGGACGAAGCCTTTGAATATTTTTTTTTGAATAAAATTTTAAAAATGTACGTACAATGAAAGAATTTTAGAATGATTGAAATTTTCTAAAATTTAATTGAAAATAGTTTTTTTTTAAGTATTTTATTACAATTTTTGAAAATAAACTTTTGAAGAATTTTAATTGCAAATATTTGAAATAATTAAATTCTCAAAAATTTTAATGAAAAATCTTCAAGTGTAAATTCAAAAATGAAAATTAATGAAAATTTGCTTCTAAAAATTAATTTTACTTAAAATTATCATTAATTAAATTATTTTTAACACTTTGGAGAACACAATTATGTTCAAAATTTATAATTAAAATTTTTCAAAAAAATTTATTAATTTTCTATAACTTACAGAAATTCCGAGAAATTCTTTAATGAAATTCAATATTGTTTTCAAAAATTTGTAATACAATATTTTAAAAAAACTAATTCTTAGAAATGTTTATCATAATTTTAAACAATCAATTATCTTCGAACAAGTAAATCAAAATTCTTAAAAATTTAATGTTTCAGACGTAATTAAATTTTTGGAAAAAACATGTTCATATTATTTTATAATTAAAATTTTTTAAAAATTTCATTATTTTTTTATATTTTTCAAAAATTGTTTCAATTTTAAAAATATTTATGAAATTTCAATTTTTATTATTAGATTTTTATATTTTATACCTTAATAACTTTTTAAAATAAACAATTATTTTGAAAAATTGAATTTTTGGATTTAAATAATTGATTTAGAGATAAAATTTAGTTAAAAATTGTAAAAAATAATTGAATTTTGAAAGGACTGTAGTTGTAATTGTTAGAAAGTATTCAGAACGTTTGAAATTGAAATTTTTAAAATTATATTTCCTGTAGAAAAACAAATATGCAGTATTTAAATATTTATTTAACAAAATTATTCAAGTTATGAATTATTGTATTTAGAAATCAGTGAAAGGTCAGGGAAATACAAAATAAAATTTTTGTGATAATACTGAATTAATTAAAACGACTTTTTCTACTTTTCTTGTATTTTTAATCGACTAAAGCGACTTTTTTTGTTTTAATATTTTTAAAATATTTTTTACGATATTCTGAAACTATATGAAAATAATTCTTTTTGGACATTGTTGGATGCAAACAAATTTTTAAAATCGACTTGCATTCCGAAAGGTTTGACTGTGTGCTACTAAAAACATACATGTGACTATTAATAAATTCTTGTATTAAACCATAGCAATGATTTTTTGCATTCCAGTTATGGATATTTAAATTCTAAACCACTTTTAATTGAAACAGTTGGTAATTGAAAATTAGTTAAAAAAATATTAATAATTGATTTTGATAAATAAAAAATTTTAAAAAAAAATATTTGCGAAATTCTGTTGTTTTTGTTTCGGCACAAAATAGTGATTCAATGCTTTAAGGTCATTTAAAATAATTAGAAAAAGCGGGCTAATATTTATATTCTCTTAAAAAGAATTGTGTGAAGAGAAACATAAATTTTATAATCGAATGAGTGGAAATCAAATGAACCGTTTCAATTAGAGGTTTTACTTTTATAATTTAATATAATCCATTTTGATTATCATGAGATTTTTAATGTAGCTTTAAACTAAATTCCTCAGAGTATTATCTGTAATTTGAAATTCATAATTCCATTTTTTTCTTCTGTTTCAGGTGAGTTGAACAAAGATAATTTCGATCAATAATTCTCCGGGTAAGAAATTAATGAATAATTTATACCAACTGCATGCACATTTGTTCCCAATAAGGCATTACTTTTCGAATAATTAATAGCAATGACTATTATAGTAGTGTTAAAGATTCGCATTAAGATGATTCTTGTAATTATTTTTTTTTTTAACAATTCTTCGATTTAATTTACAAAGTATTTTATTTTTGAAAATAATAATAAATAATAAAATAAAAAAAGATCCCAGAAATTTTTTTTACGAAGCTAACTTTAGAGACCTTTAAAATAACCAAAGATATATGCATCAACGTTCATTAATAATTTAGTAATTAAAGATAAAAATCATTTTCTTCTTTTCTTTAGAATATTTACCATTTTTATACGAAAAATGATTTCGTCACTCTTTTAATAGAGAAAAATGAATAAATTCGGGAAAAGTGGAGAAAAAATATTTATTTATTCAAGTAATGTAAAAATAGTCAAGAAAAGGAAAATAAATTTTTTTTTAGTTTTGTAGAACATGAGGGCCATTTTCCGTTACTCGATTGTTCATGTTTGTATAATGCATACATGAAATAGGCGTTTTTACACATGTCGCGCCATATAAAGCTTGTGTTTATAGTTCCTATAGAACCCATATCAATGTCTATAGATTGAAAATAAGATTTTTTGAGTCTGTATTCTATGGGTGATTCACCACAAAGTGATAACTTTTGACTACACGGTAACTTAATTTTGAAGATGAAGTTTCTAAAGGAATAAATAAAAACACGATTAAAATAGGCTTTGTGTAAAATAAATTATATTAAACTTGATGATTTCTCTGTGGAGAATCAAAAAAAGAACATTTTTGAGTCTTTTACTATTAAATCATAGCTAAAAAAAGAAATTTTTTTCTTTAATGATATTACTAAAAAACATAGTGAAGATTAATTGTGCAAAAGTTTGAAGCAGATTTGAAAATAAATTTTTGGCGCTTAGCGTCGACGCGAACTTCATAAATCACTATAAACTAATTTTACTGCTTTCATTCACCTAGAATTCGGAAATTTTCCATTGAAGAGTTTGCAAACAAAATCATTGGAAATGTTTAATTTTTTTGGTCTAGCAGAAGGATGTCTCTGAAGTTAGCGTCGACGCTAAGCGTGAATAGCTATTATTTGAAGCATAAAGACATGAAAATGTCACTAATTACTTTATCAATTCGCCTAGGGACTGAAAAAATGTTCAGGGCACTTTTTGAAACTAAAACCTTTGAAATAATTGTTCGCTTCTTTCTGATTTCGCACACGGAGAAAATTTGTTCCTTACATTTTACCGAATTTTTCAATAAACTTGGGATATAGTAGCATAATCGTAATTTTTAATAATTTTTATATTATTTTTTCGGTAACAATATTTAAAATCTAATGTGATATCTTTATTCCTTAAGAACTAGTACTGTAAAAGTTAAAAGAAAATTGAAACTGAACGTTTAATGTAAATTAAATAAATACCTCCTTGATGGGCACTAACGTTTCAGGAATAGTTCGGTAAAACTTTCTTGACTTGCCTAAAGTGTTAGTTTTCAGGAATAGTTCGGTAAAACTTCCTTGACTTGCCTAAAGTTTTAGTTGAAATACTTTATTTCAAGTGTCCCGCAGTCAAATGAAAGACTTTCACACTAATAGTTGATTTTTCCAACTTATTTAGACTTAATTAATAATCATTTTATTATTATTTAAATTAAAATTCAATTAATTAATTATTTTAAACACTTATTAATTGCCAAATATGTAATAAATGCTTTTAAATCAAGTAAAAAGAAAATATAAAATGGCAATAACATACTTATTTTTTTAACATATAATTTATTCATTTTAATTAAATATGAATAATAGTAAGTAAGTAAGCAAATAAACATAAGTAAGTAAGCAAAAAGGAAATAACTTGCTTGCTTACTAGCTTACTTTCTTATTTGCATACTTACTTGCTTATTTCCTTCTTGCTTACTTTGCTTACTTGCTTACCTACTTATTTGCTTACTTCCTAATTTCCTTCTTGCTTACTTGCTTGTTTCCTTTCTGCTTACTTACTTCCTTATATGCTTACTTGCTTACTTTCTTATTTCCTTCTTGCTTACTTTGCTTAATTGCTTATTTCTTTCTTGCTTACTTTGCTTACTTGCTTATTTCTTTTTTGCTTACTTTGCTTACTTGCTTACCTACTTATTTGCTTACTTCCTAATTTTGTTCTTGCTTACTTGCTTGTTTCCTTTCTGCTTACTTACTTCCTTATATGCTTACTTGCTTACTTTCTTATTTCCTTCTTACTTACTTTGCTTACTTGCTTACTTTGCTTACTTGCTTATTTTCTCCTTGCTTACTTTTCTTACTTGCTTATTTCCTTCTTGATTACTTACTTTCTTATTTGCTTACTTTCTTACTTGCTTATTTCCTTCTTGCTTACTTTATTCCTTATTTGCTTACTTTCTTACTTGCTTATTTCGCTTTTTAATACCTCACAATTATTATTTAATATTTCAGAAAGATTAATTTTCTAATTATTAATTTAATAATTTCCAACTTGCACTTTTAATATGTATATTTTTAATTTTAAACACAAAAATTTAAGAATAATAAGGATTTTTATATATTATTGTTTTATTCTATTAAATACAAATTTAAACATTTTTCTTTATAATAATAAAAACATAATTTAAAAATATTTCATAAATTGACCTTGAATATAGTTAGAAATGATTCATTAATATAAATAATTTTTAATTTTGTACAACGATAGTTTATTAATTTGAATCTTTCTCACAAGCGGTGAAATAAAATTGAGATTAATATATAAGGACAGTTGAAACTTTCTGAAGCATTAATGTAAAGCGTGCGATGTGTGTATTAGTGTATATGCGTTTAGAATGTACTGTAGGCAGGTGTATCAATTAGTATTTGTTCGTAAACAATTGTAGGGGGTTTAGGTAGTGATTAAAGTAGGTAAATTGAGAGTTACGGCAGTATTAATATAGATCCACTGAAGTAACATTATTTTTTATTTTTGTTCTTCAAGTTTTACCGAACTTTCAGTAAATTGCAACTCGTCAGTTTTACCGAAGACTTTATCTTACGTTTTACCGAACTTTCAATAAATTGCAACTCGTCAGTTTTACCGAAGACTTTATCTTACGTTTTACCGAACTATTCAATAAATATGAATGTAGCGAGCACTTGGCTTACGTTTTACCGAACTGTAAGTGAAGCGCTAATACATGTATCGTGAGCTTTATGATTTTTACATTATTTTTCAATGCAATTTCTTTTACAGTCTAGTTCTTGAAAAATTACTGTTTTGACACTTCATCCCAGTTTTACCGAACTAAATTCAGTAAAATTTCAGGAATAAATTTTCTCCGTGCAAAAAAAACAATCGTTTTCTATGCTCAGCGTCGACGCTAACTTCAGGAACCTAATTTTTTCTAATATTTACCAAAGGTGTCGACTCTCGAGTAATTGAAATTCAAGGAACGTAAAAAATACAAATTCTTAAGGTTTTTATCGAATTTCAAGTTTCCAAAAATCAACTTCGCTTTTATCCTTTTCATTATATCGAGAGACGACTGTATATTTCACTGTTATTATCAAATAATCGTGAATCTCGATGGTGGAAGAGGAGAAATAGAGGAAAAATAGTATATAGTGGTGGGGAGGCGACAAGGAAATGTAGAATAGAAGCGGCATCACTGGCAGCAACGCGATCCGGGCCACATACCTAACTCGGTTCCAATCCTCCTCTATCCACCGTTAACTATACTGCGATAAGTGTTCCCTGTCGCTTTGGAAATCTCTCTATGCACGAGTAGGAAGGGTGTGCTGTGTGGAATAACCAGCTAGAACGTGCTCGATGAGAATCTGACCGGATGACGCTTCGAAAATTACTGCCAGCAAATGTACATAACATGCGGATCTGTACAAGATGCCTTTCAAAAACCGCATACTGGCTCAATACTCATTCCAAAAATTATTCATTCCACTGTATACGTATATATCAATAAGCCTGATCATCCTTTATGCAAATCATTTTATCCAATAAATACCAGGCAAAAAATGGATTTTCATTATCAAATGCCTACTCACTGGCAAAATTATTACTAATATTTATCAGATAATTGGAAATGTTTCTCTTATAAAAATCTTCAGGTGTATTATACTTATGAAATAGTTAAGAATATTTAGGTTCCTGAATTTTGCGTCGACGCTTAGCATCTAAAACAAATATTTTCTTTTGAAATCGAAAATAATCAAACAATTATATTAATTTATTAGGAAACATCTTAGGGCCAGTTTCACCAACTCCGATTAAAAGTTAAACAATGATTAAATCAGGGTTGCCACAAGTCAGGAAAAGTGAAAATTTTGTCTGGAAATCAGGGAAAAGTCAGGGAAAAATAAAATTAAATATTTGTGGCAACCATGATTTTAAATCCTTAACCGAACAGTCATGGTCGGTCAAATTCGTTTGCATTAAAATGATTAATTTAAAAAAAATAATTTTTTGTTACTAGTTGATAAAGCAAGAAATCAGACAAAATTTTACTATAATTAGTTATTTGTATTTTTAACTAATTGCCATTTAGAGAGTACAAACTCAAAGAGAAAAAGAGTGTAACTACAAAAGATTAAAATTTTCAGACACAGATTTAGCATAAGGTATTTAAATTTTAGATTTTTTTTAGTTGAACTTCAGTTTGTATTATTTATTTCAAGGCATTTTGTTGAAAGTATTTAGTATAAACTGAGAGAGTATAAATATAGAAAGAAAATGATGTGTATGAATCATAAAAAGGATTTCTCAGAGTCTATAATATTTTTATAATTCTTGATAGTTTCTTCAGGTGTAAAGATAATTCTCTTTTTCCGACTTGACGTAAATTTTTATATATACATCTTTTATGAATTCTATGAAAAAAAATTCTGTTTTAACACCATCACTCTGTGAAATGTTAAATCAGTGCACTGACTTTACCTGTTCTTTGATGGCAATACACTTTCATAATTTTTACTCAAGTTTCTTTACCCTTATTCTCTTCCACCTTGAAGTTATTTACATTTTAAAGCCTCTTTTACTACTATTCCGTTTACCGTGTCTACCTACTCTCATTTTATAACACATATTCTCTCTTTGAATTTTCAAAAATTCCGGATTGATCGGAATTTCAATTTAATTAGGTTATTTTATATTTACATAAAACTGTAGTTTTCATACTGTTTTTTATCTTTATGTAAAAATAATTTATATTATACAAAGTAATTCAATTCTCAACTGAATTTAAAGTCTGGGATTTTTATTGAAATGCCTGGAAAAAATTAAATTTTTGGAATTCATAAGAAAATTCTGAATGTTGATGTCTTTTTCGTTTGTCTCATAAACTGTGAAATTATCACGAATTCTAATACAAAAACTTCAATTTTTTCTATTTCTGACAACAATTCCTTTTTAACTAATTTAACTTTTGAAAAACTATTGTAAAATTATTACTTAGAAATTATTTAATGAATAATTTTACTTAAATATTTCAAAATTAATTGAATTTTAAAAGAGTTGCATTTGCAATTTTCATAAATAGATGAACTTCAGAAGGTTTTAATTAGAAATTTTAGAAAATTTCAATTTTTAATTAATTTAATTAGGAATTTTGAAGAACTTGGATTTTTGACAAATTTTAATAATTCAAATTCTTCTAAAATTAGATAAAATTTGTTGATATATTTAATTAATTATTAAAAATAATGGATTTTTTAGAAGAATTTTAGTTAAAAACACTAAAAAAAATTGAATTTTGGAATAGTTAAAAACGATTGCAGAAATTCAATTATTTTCAAAAATAATAAAATTCTTCTCCGAAATTCAATTATTTTCAAAGATTTTGAATAAAATTCTTAGCAAAATTTCAATTATTTTCAAAAATTTTCAATTCAGTGATTTTCAATACCTATTGTTTCAATAAAATTTTCCAAAAGAATTCAATTATTTAGAAAACATTTTAATAAAATTCTACGCAAATATTTCATTATTTTTTTCATAAACAATACAAATTTTGCAGGAATTCAATTATTTACAAATTTTTTATAAATTTCTTCTCATTAATTCAATTATTTTCTTAAATATTAAAAATTATCGACAGAATTTCAATTATTTTCAAAAATTTTAATACATTTCTTCACAGAAATTCAATTACTTCAAAAATTTTAATAAAATTCTATAAAAGAGTTGAATTATTTTATATAAAATTTTAATTAAATTCATTAAAAAAATTTGTAAGACATCAATTCAAAAAGGTTATTGATGTTTTCAAATAATTTTACAACTAAAGAATCAAATCAAATCTAATAATTTTTAGAGTAAATCAGAATATTCTTTAGGATCAGACAAAAAGTGAAAATTTTGTCTGGAAATCAGGGAAAAACAAAATTAAGCTTTTGTGGCAACCCTGATTAATTTATCCAGTTTCAGAAAATTTATAAACAGTTTACGTTAACTCTGTGAACAAAATTACAGCTTCCTTGTTGTCAAGATAAAAAAGTGTTCCTTATTTATAAATCGATAAATGATTGACGTTTACGTTACAAAGTGTTTTGTCGACATTTCTGTTGAATGTTTGGTATTTTTAATTACGTTTGAAAAGAAATTCACTAATTTTACTCTCTGTCTGTGTTTCTTATGATGAAACGAGGAATTTTGATGCCAATTTGTTTGTTTTCATCATATGTAGAGAGAGAGAGAGAGGAAGTATTTGGATTTAATTTTTTTGCAATTTAAAGAGGAATTTTCAGGTTCTTTTTTCCTAATGGTAAAAGAAAAAAAGGGAGATATTTGTTGAACGACTTAGACTATCTCGTGTTGGTAAAATAATGCAGAAAAAGTGGAAAACAAATGTCAGGAGAGGTTATAAGGAAAGAGAAGCGAAAGTACCGTTAACCCCTCCTGAAGTCAAATGGTTACGGCACTGATCCACAGCAATATTCTTCCTCCTTCTTTCCTCCTCGTCTACACACTATCGTGCGCACCTTCCTCAAAACGCACACATTCACGTGTGTATTTCACACAAATTCACACAAATTCTCACAAATACACCCACGCGGTCAACTCTGTAAAAGCCTTATGTCGCAAAGCGCCCAGTTCTTCATGTTTCACTACCTAGAAAGTCATTTTCCATCTCGTTTTGCGAATACGAACTTGGTCTTCTGCATTCTATAATCTCTTCCAGCCCACACAGCAAAATGCTCCGCGAGAGAATAATTTTACCTCAAAACGTTTTTTCTTCATTAACCTCTTTCATTTCTTTCACATTTCTTTTTTCCTTTTTTCTTTTTTTTTCTGAAAACATTCCGGTGCGTAGGAAATAATTTAGAAAATTAAACTTCATTTTTATGTTCACGAAAAATGAGATTTTTAGGAAATTTAATCTATTTTTGCGGAAAATTTTTTGATTCTGCGAACATTTAGTCAAATAGTTCTTTGGAAATCGTAATTATGTGACTTAAGCAGATTTAAAAGAAGATTAAAAGAAGGATTATTTCTGTACAATTGAAACTATTCTCTTTCTCTCTCTCTTTTTCTCTACTTTTGCTCCTCAAACGTGACAGATATTTAGACTTTTGAGCTTAAAATCCAGGATCATTTCCACTTTATAATCCCACCTCAATTCTGAAAGACAGACATTGGACTTAAGAATCGAGTTTTAAATGATCAGTTTTAAAAACTCGTTTCGGTAATAAATGATGTTTATTATGCTTTTAATGTGTTTTCGACATTTTGCCGTTCGTGTTGTAGTTGAGAGGTAGAGGGGGAGGTATTGATTATAAAATCAACTAATAGTGGAAAAGATAAATAGTAATAGACGATCATCGCAGTATTCACGCCGATATGCTCCAAATATCCAGAAGTTTCAAGTGAAGGAGATATTTGTTTAACATAAATAATTCAAACAGAGTATATTTCAATTATAACTGAAAGAAAACAATAACAGAATAAAGGTCTTCGTAAACATTTCGTGAAATTCTAGAAAAGTACTTTTTTAACATGTCTCTGAAGTTAGCGTCGAGGCTTAGCAACAAAAACTATTATTTGGGTCATAAATTATAAGTGTTCTATGGAATTTAGTTAAGTATTATTAACATTTAAGAGAAGTCTAAACAATTTATAAAATTTGATAAATATTTTTTAAAGTGCATATCTAGAAAGTAACTATCACTAATTAAAATACATTATATGTAGTTATCAAAATTCCCCTGGTAAAGTTTGTTATAACTCTAATGCAGTGAATTAGTAATGAGAATATTATATTCATCAGGAAAATTATATACACATACATTAACTTTCAGATAAATACGACCAAAATTTATACTTGTTTTAGATAAATTTCTTTTTCCTGAATGTGCACTTTACGAACATTAATCAAATTACTGTCATTATTGTCATTATAATTTTGCAATTACGAGCCTTTTAATGGCGTTTTTATCAGTAGGCCTTTTTAAACATTTATTTTATTGTAAATCGATTATTGGAAAATTGAAGTGAAAGTGATTACGCCATAAAGTGGAAGAATGTGATAAATTCATTATAGCTGAATCCATTGGGATTAACTCCTTTCGTGTTTCCTATACGTAATTTTTAACTCCAATAGCGCGAAGGTCGATTTTTTTCATGATTTCAATGATTCATGTTAGTCTTACAGAAAAAAATTATGATCTCTCTATTCGGCAAAATTTAATTTTTCTTTCTTGATACTAGCAAACTTCTAACTGCCTTTTTTAAATAAAATTAGCAATTTTAAAAATAATGGAATTTGAGAATTTTTAACTTAAATTTTTGTTGAAGACACTAAAAAAATTCAATTTTGGAGAAATTACAAATAATTGCTGAAATTTAATTATTTTCAAAAAAAAAAAAAAATTCTTATAAAATTCAACCATGTACAAAATTTGAAAAAAATTTTCGTAAAAATACTAATTATCTTTATAAATAACAAAATTCTTCTCTGAAGTTCAATTATTTTCATAAATGTCAAAAAAATTCTTGTCCTAATTTCAATAATTTTCAAAAAGATTTCTAATTTTAATTATTTTCAATATCTACTATTTTAATGAAATTTCGCCAAAAGAATTCAATTATTACAAAAAAATTTTAATAATAAAAGTGTATGCAAACATTTAATTATTTTCATAAATAATAAATTTTTTTTAAGGAATTCAATTATTATTTCCATAAAAAATAATTTAAAATTCTAGAAAATAATAATTGAATTAAAATGATAAAAATAATTTTGATGAAGTTAGAGTAACAATATTCTTATGATATAAAATAATGATTTTATCTCTCGGTCATCTTTAATTATTATAAAACATAAAGAAATAGATCACTCCGAGTCTTCGACTTGGAGCAATCGATATCTTCATGTTTTATAACAATACTTTCATGCATAAGTTGTTTAATTTAAAAAAAAGTTTGAATTTGAATCTTTTGAATATCTTAATTCCTGTGGAAAATCCTGTTACAAAAATAAAATTAAAAATAGGAATTGTGCAAATATTTTTCTTCTTTTTCTAAAACAAAATAATAATTTTGTTAAAAAAATTGTGATTCATAAACAAAAATAATGCAAAATAAATAAATTTTCTATTTCTTAATCACAGTTGTTTAAGAATTTTCTAATTTTGTTTAGAAGTAAAGAACAAAAATCTGCATAATTTAAATTTGACAAAACATAATATTTATCAAAATTTTAGTCTTTTAATGAAAAGAAGTTAAAAAAATTCTAATGATTTCTATTTGTCATTACAATTTTGAAATAATTATAAAATATAAATAATTATAACATTAATTAATTAATAATAATAAAGTACATGTTCCGGTATAATCTGTTCGCAGTTTGAAATTAGTTGTTGTTTGCATTTTTGTTTCTTAACTTTTTTATAATTTTTCTTTTCAAATATTTTCATTTTAAAAATATTAATATATTGAAAATCATCAAATTGTTGCAAAGACTTTTATCACAAAATTTGATAATAATAGAATTTCTTCGAAGAATTTTAATATTTAGGAAAATAACTGAATTCTCGCAAACAACTTTATTAAAATTTTTAAAAATCCTAATTAAATTCTTTTGAAGAATTTCTTTGAATTTTTTTTTAAACTAATGCAGTTTTTTTTAATAATTTTAATTGTAAATTTTGAAAGCAATTGAATTTTATGAAGAAAAATTTTATTAAAAATGAATTGAAAATAATTGAACTTCTGAAACGAATTTATTTTATTATTTATAAAAATAATTTAATTCTTGTAAAGAATTTTTCTATTTATAAAAATAATTGAATTGTTCCGAAGAATTTAATAACATTTTAGGAAATAAATTAGTATTTTGTAAATATTTGAAAATAATTTAATTATTTCGAGGAATTCAATTAAAATTGTTTTGAAAATAATTGAATTCTTTCAATTTTTTTGACGATTATATTTAAAAATTGCATTGAAAGTAATTTAATTTTCATAATTATAGAATTTTTAAAAATATTTTGAGAATAATTGATTTTTAAAGAATTTTAAATTCTTGTTGAAATTAAATTTTATATGGAAATTTTTGAAAATAACTAAATTTTAGGAAATTGGAATTTTATGGAAATATTTAAAAATATTTGAATTCATCCGAGGAATTCAATTAAAATTGTTTTGAAAATAATTGAATTTATGCAAAGAATTATACTATTTATAAAAATAATTGGATTCTTGCGCAGAATTTTACTATTTATAAAAATAATTGAAATGTTTCGAAGAATTTATTAAAATTTTAAGAAGTAATTAAATTTTTATGAAGAATTTTATAGAAATAGTTGAAAATAATTAAATTTTTTGAGAAATTCAATTATAGTTGTTTTGAAAATTATTAAATTTCTTTAAAGAATTTTATTAAAATTAAGTATATTCAAAATAATTGAATTCATTACAAGAATTTTATTATTTTTTAAAAATATTTTGTGAATAATTGAATTATTTTTAGAGAATTTTAAATTCTTGTTGAAATTGAATTTTATGGAAATTTTTGAAAATAATTAAATTCTTTCATGTAATTTTATTTAAAAATTTGATTAACAATAATTTAATTCCTGCAAAGAATTTTAGTATTTATAGAAATTGTTGAATTGTTTCGAAGAATTTATTAAAATTGTAGGAAATAATTGAAATTATTGAAAATTGAATTGAATTGAATTGAAAGTATTGAAAATTATGAACTCATCCGAGGAATTTAATTACAATTGTTTTAAAGAAATTTTGTAAAGATTTTACTATTTATGTCAGTTAAAATTTATGATTTTTAACTGATTTAAATTTAGAGAGTAGATAATTGTTTTACTGAACGCTAATTGGTAGAGGTCATGTGGTATGAGAATCTTAGAGAGAAAAAATTATAACATTCTAAATTTATACGGTCGGTGGCAGAAAGCAAGTAGCATTTTGCAGAGTGCAACGATTTAAACTTAAAAATAAAGTCTTTCTATTTTGAAATTGAGAAATGAATAGCAAAATGTCAGTGGTGTCCCCTCAAAATACTGTTTCTTGCAGTTCGTTATTTATTTTTAATAAATTTGTATTTGATTTACGTCTTTTAGCAGGTTACTGCAGATTTGATGCTGGATTGCTATTTATATGCTGATGTTAATCTCATCATTAAGAAAAAATTGTCAGTGAATTCTTTTCAAAATGTCAATGGTGTCCTTTAAAGTTCTAAAGTTTTCTTGGTCTTCAAAACTGTATAATTTAGAGCGAAACTCAATGCAAATATTTTTGAAGTCATGCTTAAACATTAATTCTGATTATACAAATATTTCCTCTTTTTAAAGTAGGAAAAATTTATTTGTGAAAAGAAAAAACGGAAGCGGAAAATTCCTTATAATTTCTGCCTGTAGTTTTGCACCTGCTATGAAAATTACAAATTGCTCTTATATCTGCTAGACAACAATTTTATATATCAATTCTAGTCAATCAAAAACGAGTAGCGATAAGTCTAAATTCCAACATCGAAAAATCAACAATTTTGTGTTTCCAGTTTTTCTCCAATTGTAGAAAATTGTAGATTTTCACTTACATTTTAGATACTATTTCTATATCTAAATCAGGTAAAATTTTAATTGATTCAGGGAGAAATGAATTTTTGACGATGAAGAAAGTTTGAAATTCTTCTTTTTTTCTTACATAAAGAATTGTTCGTGTCTAATGAGGCATTTTGCGGAATTGAAACAGTTTTCCTTCAATGACTGCAATATACACCTTTTACGAGTCTGTCTTTCTCTCTCTTTCTCTCTCGTTATACTCTTTGATAAATCAGAGCATTTCATGACTGTGATGAATAGGCTTTCGACTAAAAATAAATACGTACAAATGTGCGCAGCTTGTAGCTTCTTTTGATAACCAGTTTGAGTTGTGGTTTGAAGGATTAAAACCAGTTTCACATTTTTGTGTCTATAAGCAACCTTGGTTATTTACTGATTATTGATGGTAATTGAAAGACTCTGCGGGGATAATTTAAACACAAAATTTATAGAAAATTTACACTTGTTTTCCAATTAATATGTGCGTATAATCGTTTTTGACTTAATAAATTAGAGAGATGATGATGTTAATGTAGGAAACGATGCGAAAGGGAGAAGTTATACTTTTATAACTGTATTAACGGAGTAAAAATGATTCGTACATTAATTGTTTTGCTTTTTTTATTTTGCTTGACTCAGAAGGAAATATAATTTTTTGTTGTAAATTGTTTTAAAGCTACATCTTAAAAAGAGTAATCTTCATTTTAGCAGATTCTTCTAAATTTTGATGCACATTTTCATCTTGTGGTATCAAAAATAAAATTCTTTAGAGGATTTTCCTCTCTTTATATAGTAGAGCAAGGTTGTCACAGGTCAAGAAAGTCAGGGAATTTTAGTTAAAAACACTAAAAAAAATTGAATTTTGGATAAGTTACAAATGATTGCAGAAATTCGATTATTTTCAAGAGTAATAAAATTCTAAGCAGAAATTCAATTATGTTCAAAAATGTTTAAATATCCTCGTCAAAATTTCAATTATCTTTATAAATAATAAAATTCTTAGTAAACTTTCAATTATTTTCAAAAATTTTAATAAAATTCTTAGCAAAATTTCAATTATTTTCAAAAATTTACCTCAATTCAATGATTTTCAATATCTAATATTTTAATAAAATTTTCCAAAAGAATTCAATTATTGAAGACAAATTTTAATCAAATTCTACGCAAACATTTAATTTTTTCACAAATAATAAAAATTTCACAAGAATTCAATTATTTTCATAAATAACAAAACTCATCATTGAATTTTAATTATTTTAAATATACAATTCTAATAGAATTTCTCCAGAAATGTAATTATTCTTAAAAATTTTATTAAAACTCCTCAAAGGAATTCAATTATTCAAAAATTTGTTGATAAAATTCTTTATGAGAATTCAATTTTAAAAACATTCAATTATTTAGAAAATAAATTATTTATTTTTGTATTTAAATAATTGAATTCTCATAGAATTTTCAAATAAAAATTTATTTAAAAATGAATTTTAGATATTAATTGAATATTAAAAGCATTATGGCATGAATTTTTAGAAATAATTGAATTTTGAAAAGGTTTCAAATTAAAATTTTTGTAAACATGCATTTTCCATACTTTTGACTAACAGTTCTGTACTATTAATTTTTTTGAAAAAGTTTAATTAAATTTAAGAAGAGTTTTAGTTAAAAATTATTTCATCAATTTTATGAATAAAGTAATTATTAATTTTTATTGATAATCAATGTTGATAGTAATAATATATTGCTTCGTCAATAAACTGAAAATTGTCGAAAATAATAATTTACAGAGAGGAAATTTTCGATAATTGCAGTTTTATTCAAGCGTTACATAAAATTTTTATTCCTTGCATATATTTTTCTTCTTATTCTCCTCCTCCTCTTCTTTTTTCTCATTTCAAGAAGAATTTAGATACGGTTTCTTCTTTTCTAAAAATAGTTAAATGTTCCTTATTCTACAGGGAAGTATCCTATAGTATTAAAATTGACTGTTTGATGTCTCAAAAGGCCATTTGAGAGAGAGAGAGAGAAAGAGAGAGAGTAAGCCTCTTAAGAAAATTGAAAGTACATCATCTTTTCTGTATAATGTTCAATATTGAAAAGGATTGAAGATTTTTCCAGTGAATTTTCAGCTCACTGACCAAATAAGTTATATTGGAAGGTTCTTCGTATTTGAAAGCAGTGTTTCGTTACATGTAGACAGGGGGCAATGGCTGATATGATTTTATATATATGTACTGTATAACGGTGATTCGGTACATACGCATGTAATTGTCAATGACGCGTGCGCTGTATAATATGCTATATATGCTCCCTGATATATTGAGCTCTCCCTGTTATTGCAGGAAACACAAATACTCCATTTTAACTGTGTGACTGTCTTCCTATATCTGCTATTTGATAATAAACAGTCTGATCATATTGATCAATAAATGATTGGTGGCATTAGTGAATATGGATAATATGGATAAACGGAGAGACGAGGAAAATGTACCTGATATTTTATTTATTTCTTTCTTCGTACCAGAAGAATAACACTTCTGTTTGAAATCTCGGTTACTTTTTATAACATTAAATATTAATTAGGATTTGTGATTAGTATTCGTATTATATATAATCAACAATCACAGGATAGAGAAAGTGAATTTTTTCTTTTTTTTCACTATTTTCGACAAATACGATTTTATATTATAACAAACTACGTTTCAAACTTTTGTCTCATCCAGTTTTTTTTTGTATAAAATGATATTTCGATTTTCATGGTGTGCAAAAATTTTTTCCTTTTAATATTTTTTGTAAGTCTCTGAGCGCATAAAACTGACTTTGATAGTAAAAAGTAAAAATATTATTTATTAAAATAGATTTTTAAAAATTAGTTTTAAATACTTCTTGACCCAATAAATTCAGTATTTGATGCAAATACAACTTAAATTATTTGATTCAAGTAAATATTTATTTGATAATAGACAAGTAATCAGTTTTTTGAATCAAAATAAATTTTTTTTTTCAATGTAAATTTTCCTTTTTTTGTGATCCACAAGTTTTGAACGTTCAAATGAACGGAACAATTTTTAATCCAAAATATTTTCATAAATTACTAATTGTAATTAAAGTTGTAGCTTAAATTTTACATTTAGAAACTTTATAATTAATTTTTCTTTATTGTTAAATAAAATTATTGTAATAAAAATTTATTTTGAAGAAGAAATAAATTAATTTCGTTTATATGAACGTTCAGAACTTTTGGGTCATTTTTTTTTACATTTTTATGAATTTTGACACTAACAGAATTGACACAGGTCAGGAATATTTGGGAATTTTATTGAAAGTACACAGTAAAAAGTAAATCTTAATTTAAGAGCTGCCTTAAATTCAACACTGTCTGCTATAATGTTAAAGGATACGAAAAACGTGCGTAAATTCAACATTGACAGTCTTAAAAATGTTGCATCTTAATTTAAGGCAGCTTTCGTGCCTTAAAATAAGATTTTCTTTTTACTGTGTAGTGAAAAAAATATCGAATTTCTAGAAAGGCTATAAAAATTCTGATTTTTGGTGTGGCATTTAAAAATATATTGAAAAAACTAAATGGTTTTAAAATTTTCTTTTTCCTCTTAAAAACTTTTATAAAATTCATATAGAGTTACAGTAGCAATTTTTATTTGATTTATTTATTTACTTAGATAAAACAATGTAAAGTAATTGACAGAAGTTAGCCATATCAAAAGAATAATACAATCTAAATAAATAATTGAATTCTCGAAGAACTTTCTGAAAATTATTAACAATAATTGATTTAGATAAGAATTTTATTTGAAAATTTCAGAAAATAATATTGAATAATTGAAAACTTTACAAATAAATATTTTTAGAAACAACTAAAATCTAATAGGTTTCAAAATTAAAATTTTAGATTTAGTTAAAAATTCTAAAAATTAATTGAATTTTGGAAAAGTTAGTGTCAATTTTTATTGGTTTTTAGTTTCAATTCAACAAAATTTTTTAAATTTCAGTCATGAATTTTGGAACAATTACAGTTTTAATCTCTAGAAGTAATTAAATTTAAATTTAAACTTTAGAAGTGTTTTTTAAAATACAATTATAAACATTTTTTTATTTAAATTAAAATTGAAAATTTTGCAATTTGTAGGGGAGAGTGGGGCAAACCGGCCCGGTGGGTAAACCGGTCAGGGGTCAATATCTGCGAAATGGCGAAATTGTCAAAAGTGCTATTTAGAAATTTGAAACAACCATATGTAGTATACCTTATTTTTTCAATTTGACATTTCTTACTTTTGTTTGTGCAACGCTGGGAGCAAAAGTTTTTTTTTTTTTAGTTTTTTTCTACACTTTTACGAATTTTTTCTTAAGGAAATTCTAAGGAAATCGTGTAATATTTCCAAATATTAGGTCTTGGGTTTTGAAGGTACACACCTCAGGAATATTTACCACCAAAAACTTTGATGAATTTGCAAAGCGTTTTTTTTTTACAAACATTTATTCTCAAAATGGGCCTATGGGGAAAACCGGACCGTTTTTGGTGGGGCAAACCGGCCATAGGATATTTCCATTGAATTAAAGTTTCATAAAAATTATTTTTAAATAAAATGCTTCTTTCATTAAAATATTTACTTACAATGAAAAATAATTGTCTTCCAATGAGAATTGGACCCTTTAATATTGTTTCTCTGATAATGACAAACATTTTTATTTTTTTATTAAAAAAAATATTTATTTAATTAAAATTCAATCTCGTATTATTATTTTCATTACTACAACCTTTTTTACATGATTCTTTATGTTTTTTATTATTGTAGATTATGTAAATGCAATATTATAAATAAAAAACCAAACGGTCCGGTTTGCCCATGGGGGTGGCCGGTTTACCCCAGGGGGTGGGGCAAACCGGCCCGTTTGCAAATTTTTTTAAAGTTAACACAGCAACTAAACAATAAAAGATAAAGTATAGGTGTCTCTGGGAAAAAGTTGCGCAATTAAATGATCTTTCAAACAAGACCTCGAAAAATGAAATCGGTTGATTCGTTTAGTCACAATAAGAGTAAAAAAACCGTTACTATGTCCGGTTTGCCCCGCACTCTCCCCTATAAATTATTGAATTTTTCTATTTAAATAATTGAGTTTTCGAAGAACTTTCTGAAAGTTGATTTTGAAATCATAATATTGAACTTTAAAATAAAATTTCAAGTAAATCTTTTGAAAATTTTAAAATAAAATGCAAATAAAAATTAATTTTTATTTATTCCATTATAAATTTTTTTTTCAAATTTTAATTCCTGCTCGAAAATAAATAACAATAATAAGTATTTAAATAGTTATTTATCTGCAAATCATTGGGTTTTTAAATAATTAAATTTAGAAATTCTGAATATTTAATTTTTAAAGAATATAATATTTAAACTTTTTCCACACTTTTTGTACTTTTTAAACTGACTAAAAAGATTTTTTTTGTAATTTATTGTCGATTCGAGGCCTGCAATAAACTTTTTGCTATTTTAATCCAATTAGTTATCACCTACATTTATTATTTTTATTACTATTATCACCTAATTTTATTGTTTTTCTTACTATCACTGAAATTTATTAATTTTATTAGGGGTCATGCAAAACACACGTACTCTGAAAAAAATTTACTTGATTCAAGTAAATATTTATTTAATAATTGACAAGTAATCGGTTATTTGAATCAAATAACGATTTTTTTCAGTGTAACACTTTATTTAACGATATTTTTGAGTCTTGAATCTTGTCTTGGTCTTGACAGTTACTGTCTCGTCTCGTCTTGAATAGACAAGACGAGAAAAAAGTTCATCTTTGTCTTGACGATGATTGTCTCGTCTCGTCTCGAAAATCTCGAGTCTTGCGGCATCACTAATTTTTAACTGACATTCAGTTATTTGTAACTATTTGTCAGTAGAAATATTACTATTTTGAATTAGTGACTGCGTCTTTTTGCTTCTGAATCAGTTATTTTTATCTGATTCATATTTAGAGAGTGTATTTATTGTCAACTTATATTATTATCAACTAAATCAGTGATATAAAATCACTGTCTCACCCTGAAAATAATAGTAAATCAGTGAAATTGAAATTGAGTTGGCTAAAAGTTAATTACCGAACTGATTTGTTGGCTTTCAGTTCTGAAATTTGCTTTTGATTAATGGCACCTAAAGACTGATTTAGTGCTAATAAATAAACTACAGCTACACTAAAGTTAGGGATATAGGTTAGGTAATTAACAAAGAGTATATAATATTTGGCATATATAGAAAATTGTGGAAATTTGGGGGTAATTACAAATCGGTATACATGGAAAATAACGAAATAGAATTTGTAAGTTTGTTGAGAATTCGTGGGTTCTGTCGACGTTGCATTGGCTTTAGATTCCTTCTATTCGCGCGGTGGGTCATTCGGTTATTTATGGCACTCGCTATGCCGAGCAGTTTGAACGACGAGTTGCGACGGGGGTTTGCACGGAGTGTGTGGCCGGGAAGCGGTTTTCAGGGAGGTGGGACAGAGAGAGACAGAGAAATAGAGAAAGGGGTATTAGGGAAAGCATTGGCAGAAAGAGAGAGATGGAGTTAGGGAGAAAGAGAGAGAGAGTAGGAGAGAAAGACAGAGGGAGTAAGAGAGATAGAGATAGAGAGAAAGAGAGAGAGTAAGAGAGAAACACTGTGCGGGTGTAAGAGAGAAACACATAGAGATAGAGTAAGAGAGAAAGAGAGAGATGCCAGAAGGTAGAAGGGGTTGGCCAAGCTTGTACCGCGTGTAGTGAAGTCTATAAAGGAGTGCTTTATTGATCTCAGTTTGAACGCGCACATAGGATACCGATATAGTAGTTCTATAACGGTAGCTTTCTGAATAAGGGGTTCTCCGACGGTATCCACCAGACGAATTTACATCGAATAGGCACTTGAAACTTGGAACGCGCGTCCTTCCTCTGTACACTTTCAGAAAAAGAATAACTTTAATGATCATTCAAGAATTCTTCAAACATCCAAAAGCTTCTTCTGCTCTTATTCTTGTTCGTCTTCAGAAACACAAACCCAGCTGAAAATTTACATTCGAATTGCCACCAAATTCTGGTTAATTTAACTTTAGCTGTTTTTGATTAATGAGAAAGAGTAAATAATTAAGTAACTTTAATTATCATTCAAGTATACTTTAAAAATCCATAAGCTTCTTCTTCTTCTTGTTCTTATTTAAGAAAAACATAACCAACAATTTAGACAACAATTTACATGCAAACACCAAATCTTGATTAATTTAACTTTAGATATTTCTGATTAATGAAGAAGTGTCAATAATTAAATAACTTCAAGCATTTAAGTATAATTCAAACAAAAGCTTATTGTCCTCATACTTGTTCTTACTCAAAAAACCGAAAATTTACAGACATCAATTTAAATCCGAATTGGCAACAAATTCTGATAGAGTTAACTTTAGCTTTTTGTGATTAATGAACAAAGTGAATAATTAAGTAACTATCATGATTAAAGTATACTTCAAACACCCAAAAGCAGTTTAATCTTCTTGTTCTTCTTCGATAAAAACACAACAACCGAAAATTTGCAGACATTAATTTAAATCCGAATTGGCACCAAATTTGGTTACATTGAACTTCAACTATTTTTGATTAATGAAGGAAGTAAATAATTAAATAACTATAATGATCATTTGAGTATTCTTTAAAAGTTTAAACATTCAAAAGCTTCTGAATCTTCTTCTTGATTATCTTTTTGTTCTTGTTCAAAAAACTAAAAGTAACATTGTCGCTTATGTCACAATTTCTGTAGCATAACATAATCATCCGTAGCTAAAGTATTATTTAGGGTATTCTTTGTAGGACAAAATGATAAATATTTAATATAACATGTAATTAATTTAATTTAATTTACATTAATGTAATTAATAACAGAACGTTGTTAATGTAATTAAGTACTGAGTGCTGTTAATGGTAATTATAAAAGAATTTTTCTAATGGTATTAATAACAGATTGTTGTTAATGGTATTATGACAGAATGTTATTAATAACAGAATAATAATGTTATCAATAACAGAATGTTGTTAATGTAATAAATAACAAAACAGTGAAAAAATTTAGTGGAGAAATTCTACTAATGTTGTGTTAGTAAGTGAAAAATAGTTAAATTAATTACTTTTTTAGTTAATGTAACCCTGTTTGTGCCGTTGATTTTACTGTTTTTTTAAAAAGGGGGAAAAATAGTAGATCAATAAATTGACATAAATACGTAGTTACATTCCCAAATAACTTCAAAATCTCATTGTGTCAACTGTATTCTTTGTTGTTTTAACTACTTTTTGGTAATCAATAGAACTTTTTAAATTCAGTTAAAGACCTATTCAATTATTTAGAGTACATAGTTAAAAAGTAATCAAGTCTACTCAGGTTTTTTTTTATTTGTATGTAATTGATAACAGAATGATATTGTTATTAATAACAGAATGTTGTTAATATTAATAGTAACAGTAGGTTGGTAATGTTCTTAGTAAATAAAATGTTGTTAATGCTTTTATTAAAAAGTTGTAAGTATTAGAATGCTGTTAATGAATTTAATAACAGAATGATGTTATAGTATCAGAATGTACACGGAAAAAAATTTTTACTGTGGGATACAGCTAATTTTGAAAATAAATAATATAAAGAATCTATGCAACTAATTCAGTGAATGATTTCCAATGCAGTAGTCAAACTCTTTCTCTGATATAGAGAAAATGAATATAACTGGTCAGCCATATTGGAAATATTTGACAGTTTACCATTCTTATAGAAATTTCTCTAAAATCACAAATGTCAAATTTACATTTCTTACCTCTAAATACGTATTAATTTACTAATTTTACATTTTATTAGTTATAACATAAAAAATATAATTAATAGAATTTGAATATACGCTTTGAACATTAATTTAAAAATGTTTTCATTCAAGTGTTATTTTGAGGTTGTGTTGTTTTCAAAAGGGTAACGCAAGAAATATCATTTTCGCTGGATCAGCGAAAATGGATTATCGATGGAGCCAAATCAGTGAAACTTATAGCTATTATAGTGAATGTTATCTCTAATATAGTAGAACTTTTTTTAGCGTGTAGATGTAGTTATTAGTAACACCATGCTAGTAATGTTCTTAGTAACAGAATGTTGTTAATAATGCTCTTAATAATAGAATGGTGCTAATGCTTTTAATAACAGAATGTTCTTAATGCATTTAATAACAGAATGTTGTTAGTATCAGAATGTTTTTACTGTTGTTAGTGACAATATGCTGATAATGTTGTTAGTATCAGAATGTTTACGAAGTTGAAGTCCACAACGTTGATCAACGAAAAAAATTTATTTAATCTATTTCAATATTATTTTTTATTTAATATTTAATTGTATAACAATTATTATCAGATCATAAACATCGCAGTCTATTTTTTCTAAATATTTTTGTGGCAATATTGCTGCGTTATCTTTTATTAATTTACTAAGTGCACAATTTTTTTCGTTGACAAACGCTGTGGACTTCAACGTCGTGAATGTTTTTACTGTTGTTAGTAACAATATGCTGGTAATGTTGTTAGTGACAGAACGTTGTTAATGCTATCAGTAGCAGAATATTGTTAATGTTATTAATCTATTTAATAATAGAATGTTCTTAGTTTCTGAATTCAGAAAAGCGTTAGGTTTCAGCAATAAAACATTTGCTTGGTATTTAAACAACCAAAATTTTTCTGTTTGTATCAGTAAAAATTTAGATTGGCCCAACAAAACTTTGTTTAACACAACCAAATAATAGGAAAAGTAATTTTTGGTTGGACGAACCAAAATTTGGTAATAAGAACCACAATTTTATTAACACACGGAGAGAAAAATCTAGCTTTAATAGTATGACACTACCTATACTAATTTCGCATGGACTATAGTCACGCTTCAAACGCATGAAAACATACCGAAAAACCATGGTGAAGCGTGGACCCATGGTTTTTGGGTATGAATTCATGCGTTTGAAGCGTGACAATAGTCATGCGAAATTAGTATAGGTAGTGTCATACTATTAAAGCTAGATTTTTCTCTCCATGCACAATAACAAAATTTTTGTTACCCAAATACCATCACTGTAAAAAATTTGGAAGTAAAAAGACATCAGGATTAAAGTTTTCCGAGTTAAAAAATAATTTCCTACAATTACAACGATGTGATTCAATAATTACATCGTAATAATCATATCATATTAATCATGACATATTAATTATATTAACAACAAAACCCACTTAACCTCTTTCAATTACAACAAATATTAAAATTCAATTACAACGATATTAATTTAGTGTTTAACAATGTAATGGATTTTAATTGAGTTAACTCGTAAACAAGTGGGCAAATACTAATCTCAATAATTGTTTTGGGATTCTATTGGATATTCTGTTTGAAGCTGATAATACCAGGCTCAAGTGACTTTAGAAATAATGTCAATTTTCTACTGCTATGGGTTTATACGCCAAATAGATTTGCGCAAAGTTGGCTATGTTTCAAGAGTATAGTGTTATATATTATACGGTTGGAGATTAATTTTGATCGTTGATTTTCGAGTGTTTTATCGTCAATGTGTGTCATTTCAAGGTAGAGGAAAATATTTTTTTTTCTTTTTTTTGAAAGTGCCATGTAATAAATCTAGTATAAATATTTCTCTGAATCCCTCTTTTCAAATATTATCCTTATTGCTATTTTATATCAACCTGTTGATGATCTAAACAATTTGACGAGAGAATTTTACGTTTTCTTATTTTTATTATTATTTTATTATTTTTATTTATTTATTTATTATTTACTTATTATTCTGTAAAGTTTTGAACATTCATGATCGAAATATTTTTTCTGTTCAAGTACTTTTTAAAATTATGTTTAAAATTATGTTCCTAACTTCAGGAACCTTTTTAAATTTATCATTTCTTGTTTGTTCTAGGGTAGAGAATAAGCAACATCTGGATGAATAATCACTCCTAACTGGTAAGTCTTTAACACCATTAATCTTAATAAATAGTGAAGAATTTTATAAACTGTTTCTAATGCATGAAGATAAATTATCACAATTTCAAATTTTGTTTCTTCTTTTCCACTTTGGTCTGTTTCATAATCCGTTTAATTCTTCCTGAAAATATTATAGAGAATTCCTACTAGAAATATTACAATAGAAATTAGAAATAGAAATAAAATTAGAAATACAAATATCTTATAAAATTCGTACGAGATTCATTAGAAGCACACATATATACCACTCTTAGAAAGTGTTTGCTTTCCATGGTCTAGGTTAGCAGGTCAATCGATGAAGTAAAGGGTTATGCATTGCACACCTCAAAGTGAAAAGTTTAAAAATAAAAGAAAAAAAAATTGTCGCTTTTTTTCGATATGTACGATTAAACTGTTGGTGATTTGAAGCATTCTTGATAAATACCATATAGTGTACACTTGGCGAAAACATTTCCTGTAAAGAGTTGTATTTATGCATGTTGACTAGAAATTTACAACTGTCCATGATGGTAATAAGCTCTAATGAGCATTGAGAATATACAATACACTCTTAAACTGTTATATACACACAATCTCTTGTCCGAAGGTCAAAGACATGATATTGGCAACCAAGAACTGCACTGCGGTGTGTTATTGACGATAAAAGTTAAAGTAATAAAATTCTCTTAGAGATACACTTGTGATATAAAAGTATGAACCTTGTGCTACTATCCTAATCGTCAACGCTCTAAAAAAGGTAAAAACGTTTCTACGTTGTGCATTTTTTTCCCATTTATTTCCATCCACTGTTTAATATTATATAGTGTGAGTTAGGTGTTCTGTATTTACACTTAATACTCTACATCTGAATTAGCAGTTTTCCACACTTGAAAGATTCACTATTTCAATTATAGTAGAGATTACAGGATTACACCATCAAATTTGCAGAATTCTGCTATTGAATAAGTAGTTTGCTGCTAAAAATCAGTAAAATCGTTACTATTTAATTGCGGTAATCGAATCTGAATTGTTTATTAAATAGGACAAAAATTAAAATTGCAGGAGTGGAAAAATCTGTTTTTTGTATTTTAAGTTTAGAAATTGGGTTAGTAAAGAGAATTTAATTTTTTTATTTTATAGCAACAATTTTTTTAACAACAGTTTTAGTGAAAAATGCCTAAAATTAATAGTAGAAACCGCGATAAAAATTGAATGTCTTTATTCTGAACTTTTCATCGATTGTAAATTTATTATTTCATTAATTAACGAATTCAGAGTTATACATTGTGTGTAAGGTAAATGCATACACACACAGATGGGAATTTAATTTAAATAGGTCTTATTTTGATTTACAACATAATCACCGTACGTGATTGAAAATGGATTTAATTTTCAATTATTGACCTCCACTGCAAGTTGATTGGCACTTACTGGTCATAGATAAATTTTGTTGATTCTGTAAACTATTGATTTTTGTACCATGTGTACATTTGTTGCGAAATTAGGTTTTTTTTGGAGGTAATGAATATTTTTTTATTGGGTGATATATTAAATACCCCTTTAAAAGAAGAATTGTTCTGAAGAATTTGAATTTTGAAAGTAATATAGGTTTACAAATTTGGATTAACTTTTGGACCCAAAAATGCAAAAAGGCAATTTTAACCACTTTTTTTTCGCTGAATTCGCCTCTGTTGCTAGATTTTCCCTATCACGTCAAATTTTAAAATGGCGGATCCAAGATGGCTGCTGAAAAAAGATATAAATCAATCGGATTTGCTTGAAACTTGTTGCTCCGGGTTTTTTTGGGTGGTTTCGAAAGATTAAAATCATATTCGTAACCAAAAACCGTAAAAAATCCCCAAGTAAAAAGATTGAAGCAAATCCGATTGATTTTCAACTTTTTCATCGGACGTATTGAATCCGCCATTTTGAATTTTAAAAATCTGACTTTATATTCGTCATCAGCGACTCCAAAAACTTTACTAAAGGAAATGTCGGAGAATTTTATAAACCTTGAAAAAACCTGGAAAAGTCAGTGAATTTTAATAGAAATCCTGGAAAATTGTTGTTTTCTAAAATTATTGTGTTTATTCTTGATGAAATCTAATTTCACTTAAATATTTCAAAAATAATTCAATTTTAAAAGAATTGCGTTTACAATTTTCATAAGTAGATGAACTTTAAAAGATTTTGATTTAAAATTTTGCACAATTTCCATTTTAAATGAATTTAATTAAAAATATAAAAAACTTAGATTTAAAAAAAATTTTTTAAACTAAAATTCTTCTGAAATTAGTTAAATTTTTTAATATATATTTAACTAGTTTTATTAAAAATAATGGATTTATAGAAGATTTTTTGTTAAAAACACTAAAACAAATTGAATATTGAAGCAATTACAAATGATTGCTGAAATTCAATTATTTTCAAAAGTAGTAAAATTCTTCTCGGAAATTCAATTATTTTCACAAATTTTAATAAAATTCTTGGTAAAATTTTTATTTATTTTAAAAAAATTTCCTCAATTAAATGATTTTTTAATATCTACTACTTTAATAATAGTTCCTAAAAAATTAAATTAGTTAAAAAAATATTTAATAAAATTCTACTAATTTATTTTCATAAAGAATAAAAATTTCACAGGGATTGAATTATTTTCATAAATAATAAAACTCAATACTGAATTTCAATTATTTTTAATACAATTTTAATGTACCTAATTCCTCGAGAACAGTTATTATTCTTAAAATTTTTATTAAAATTTATCAGAGAAATTTAATTATTCTAATAAACTTTGCTAGAATTTATTTATTATTTTCTATAAATTTTTAATTAAGTTTCTTTAAAAAATAAAATTATTTTTAAAAATTTTAATGCAGTTCTTTGCGTAACAATTCAATTTTTTTCAAAATAATTTTAATAGGTAATATTCTTCGCAGAAATCCAATTTTTGTTTAAAAATTTACAAAAATTCTCGTCAAAATTTTAATCGTCTTTATAAATAATAAAATTTTTCTTCGAAATTCAATTATATTCGAAACATTTAATAAAATTCTTGTCAGTATTTCAATTTCAAATTTTAATTATTCAATTATTATTTCAATTATTTTTAATACAATTTTCATCAAATTTCTCGAAAAAAGCAATTATTCTTAAAAATTTTATTAAAATTTGTCAAGAGAATTCAATTATTTAAAAATTTGTTAATAAAAATTCTTTATGCAAATTCAATTTTAAGAAACATTCAATTGTTTAATAAAATATTTATTTTTATAGTTAAATAATTGAATTCTCATAGGATTTTCTAATAAATATTGATTTAAAAATGAATTTCAAATTAAAATCTTTGAAAATTTTAATTTTTAATATATTTAATATTGAAGAATGTCAGAATAATTGAAATTTCGTAAAATTAAATTGTAAACAAAAGAATTTAAAAATTTACAAAGAACTTTTTCAAAAATTATTTTTAAAAAATTGACTTAAAGAAGAATTTTAGTTGAAAATTCTAGATATGAATAATCGTCTAGATGAAAATAATTTTTGAAGAAGTTAAAGTAACAAAGTAGCAGGTTTTAATTATTATAAAACATGAAGAAAGTGATCACTCCGAGTCGAAGACTCGGAGTTATCGCTTTCTTCATGTTTTGTAATAATATTCTTAAATGTTAATGAATTTCAAATTTTTGAATATCTTAATTTCTATAAAAAAAAAATAATGATTAAACATTTATTTAGAAATGAAGTTATTGATGTTTTTGAATAATTTTCGTTATATAAACCTGGAAAAATTCTGTTTTTTAACCTCTGGAAAAGTTGGGGAATTTGAAAAGAGCAAAAGCGTGGCAACCCTGCAGTGAAGAAATTACTCATTTTCAGTAAAAAATAACTGAAAAAGTAGTTAAACTTAACTAATTGAATTACTAAAAAAAATTTATAGAAAAATGAGTTTTTGTTAAGTGACAATCACTTATTTTTAAGGAATATAGTTACGAATAGAATCTGTAGGAATATAATTACGATTTGAATTAGTGACTGACTTTTTGCTTCTAAATCAGTTATTTTTAACTGATTCAAATTTAGAGAGTATAGTCCAAAGTGCCAAATTCACATTTATAAACTACAAAAGCGGTTCATTCAAGCAGGAAAAGTTAAAAAGAAGGTTACAATGAGGGCGCTGCACGTCAACTTTCTCGCAAATGCAATTTCATCGAAAAACTCTTTTATAACCATGCGCGCAACTTGATGCTGATGATGATCGGACAAAAGATAATCGGAGAGCTGCTGTCGTGTCGCTTGCAAGGCGCGCACCGCTACGAGTTCTGAAGAGTTGCCTCAGGGTTTATGTGGAAGGCAGGGGGGGGAGGAGGGCAGAAAAGGAAGAACCAGCAGCGTCAGTAGTGGCAAGAGGAAGAGAGGAACGTGAGGAGGAACATAGAAGAGCAAAAGGGTCGGGTGGAGAAATGGAAGAACGGGTATTAAATGGAAAGAGGAGCCACTATACGGCGTTTCGTAGGGAGACTGAGGAGAAGGGAGGGAGGAAAATACGAAAAGGAAGAAAAGGGCGGCGGGGGTTGAAGGGTGGTTAGAGGGACGTGCCAAAGTTTTGCGAGCACGCGCTACTACTCTTTGGCACACTGCATGGACTTTCTGTCCCTCTCTCGAGCCCTTCTCTCTGTGTTGTACACACATACACAGGGAACTCGTCAACCAACCTATAATCCCTCTTTCCCGATGAGCCACTCGCACCAATACCCCACCCGTGACGATCATATCTTTCTCTTTTGCATTCTATACGCGAGTTATTTTTTTCCCTTCTCTTCTCTTCTCTTCTCTCACCTTTACCCACCTTCCATCTTGTCCCATCTCTTTCTCTTCAATTCCTCGTCTGTCTTTGTTCCGTCTTTCTCTGTCCACAACTTTTCTGTGACCTCTTCTATTCTATTCCTTCCTACATGTATATCTCAATATCTTGACTCTAGCTTTATATCTTTTAGTTTCCTCTTTGTTTTTTCCATTGGTAGGATATTTGTTTGCGTTCATTGCGGGTGTTCGAAGGAGAGAGCGAGAGATAGAGAGAGAGAGAGAGAGAGACACGAATTTGTATTCGTATGAGAAGAATATAAAAGGGGAGAATTGTATTAGGGAAACGAGTGAATAATCACAGCAACGACTGAAGAAGACAGAGTACTTGTTCAAAATTAATCGGAGAGAGAAAAAAATTCTCCTTATTTAGGTGAGGGTGCGCCTATACATATATATTTTTAACTGTATCAAAAAAATGATTTATATCTTCAATAACATTATTTTACAGTCATTTTTTTAGAGGAATTCAATGATCGTAAAATAAAATAACTCATAAAATATTTTGACCCTTTTTGAATTTTATTTTTTTTTAAATTCATTTGACAAAACAATTTATTTGATTCAAAGAAATTTTGTTTAAATCAAACTCAGAATATTTTTGCTATACAGTCAAACATAACTCTCTAAATCTGTATTAGTAGAATTCTACTATAAGAAATAGTAAAATTTTACTAATTTTTAGTAGAACAGTTCTACTAATGGTTAGTAGAATTCTACTAAGCAATGAGTAAAATCTACTAATAATTAGTAAAATTTCACTATTTGTTAGTCAAATTATTACTAAATCATTTGGTAAAAGACTTTTCGTCATTTCATTAGTAACTTTCTACTAATTCAGATTTAGAGAGAATTATTAAGTTTAACTAAAACATATTTTATGGTTCCTTTAAAGAAATAATATTTTTAATTAAAACATCAGTTATGGTTGATTTAAAATTATTTATAATAAAATTTTAAGTTTGAATCAAACATAAAATTTTTAAACATTATTTTTGTTTAAGCTAAAATAGAAAATATATGTTTGAATAATACATCAGTTCTATAGAACTAAGCAAAAAAAAAAAAAAAATTGAATTAGTTAAGAAACTAATTTTATAGTAAAAAGTCCGTTAGTGATGAAGTTAGTAGTTTTTCTGCTATTGAAATAGTTATTAATGCCAATTCATAAGTTAAATTCACTTTTATGGTTTTATAAAAATAACTAAAATTTTTCGTAACTATAATTCAATTAGTGAAAATTTTACTACTTTTTTTAGTCATTTATTTTATTTACTAACAGTCTGCCATTTAATTATTAATTGTTAGTTATTTTCTACTAATAATTTGTAATTTTTTACTAATCTTTGAAACAAAGTTTCACTTAAAATTTACTAACAATTAGTTATTTTGAACTAATTCTAATTTAGAGGGAACTTTTGCCCTTTAAATTTGAATTAGAAAAAGTGTTTACTAATTTAAATTATAGTGACTGTCATTTTTCTTTTGAATTAATAAATTTTACTATTAAATTAGTAGAAATTACTGTAATTCATTAGTATTTACTAATTCGAATTAGTAAACATTTTTACTAATTCAAATTTAGAGAGAACGTGGAAAATTTACTTTAGTAAAAAGAAAAAATACTAAATGAAACAGTAAAATTTAGTAAGAATTAGTAAAATATGTTCACTAATTTTTTACGACTTTTAACTAATTTAAATTCAGCGAGATTAAAAATTAGTAAAATTAGTACAATTTAATAAATTATTATTTAATTGTTCATCTAATAATAATTATATTATAGTTAAATAGTAATTATACTAAAAATTAGTAAATATTTTCATTAAAATTAGTAAAAAATTTTGTTATTCTCAGAAAATTAAAATTTTTACTTGATCGTTTCACCTGGAATTACTCATTATAAAGTTAGTAAATATTTCTAATTGCTAGAAATTTTTCACTGAAAGCTGAGTAAAAAAATTTTAAACCACTAATGAATTACTTCAAATCTACTAAAAATTAGTTCGCACGACTATTTCACACGAATCATTTTAATCTTTTAAATTTTGTTTAAAATTTTAATCGAATCAGTTTATTTTAATTAATACAATTTTCATCATACAATTTATTGTAATTGTATTAAATTATTGGAAATAAAATCACGAAACAATTTCTTTACAATGTAAAACGTTTAATAACTAATTAAAAATAAAAATATTTCCATTAGGTATAGCGGAAGACAAAAATTCGGTTAGATATTCATTTCTGTCAGATTGAAATTCCAGGTAATTTTCCAGCGCTCTGATTAGTAAAACGGTTTAACATGGGAAATAAACAAAAAAAATAGAGAGAAAGAGGAAAATATAATTTCAATTTTATACACGTGTAGATTCGTTGTATCAATTATAACAACTCTGCATAATTAAATGTTAAACAGATGTAAGTACACATTCATTACTAGATGTTTTAGCAAACTAATTATTGATTTAATGAAAATTAATACCATAATAATTATTATTGTGCTGTATATTTATAAAAATATAGAAAAATACGACATTAGGTGCATTAATTTTTTCATTTGTCTTGTATTTCAAAATTCATGGTTTGCGTCCACATTCTCACCCTTAAGCGGACGCGTTATTTTAATCGGATTTTTAAACGAGTATATATATATAAGGTCACAAGAGTTGCGCAGATGTATGATGAGGAGAGTGGTACAGAGAGGGAGAGAGAGAGAGAGGGTGGTAGGAAAATGAATAAATTATATCAGTTGAAACGCAGGGTGAGAGGAGATTTTAATCCGGTAAATGATTTGAATAATTATTTTTAATTGCGGTTTGTTACAAAGTAAAAAAAAAGATAGAAGAAGGAAGGTAATTATCGTGAAAATATATATTTTTCTAGCATTTTCTAATCCTTTGAATTTCTTGTTTACTGACTGGAATAAAAATCAAAAAACACGTCAGTGAAGTTCATAGCGTTTTATATATAAAATCAACTAATAAATTAGTAGAAATTTATTATTAAAGAAAATTTTTTGTAAAATTTTCTAATTCAAAAACAGAAATTTTACTAATAAATAGTAATTTATATAGTAATAATTAGTTCAGTAAATAGTAATAATTAATAAATAGTAATTTCTACTAATTAGTAAAATTTACTAAGTTAATTAAAAATACTAAAACTGCTTTTGAATTAGTAAAGTTTACTAATAATTAAATAGAAATGACTATTTATTAATTATTACTATTTACTAAACTGATTATTAATTTTACTATTAAATTAGTAAAAATTTATTATTAAAGAAATTTATTAGTAAAATTTACTAAATTCAAAAACAAAAAGTCAGCCATTAATTCAAATTACACAGTAAACGTTTTTACTAATTCAAATTTAGAGAGTAAATAAAAAATATTGTTTTCTGAGTAAAAAATAGTTTTTTCTTTTAATCATTTGAATCATAAACGCTGCGAACTTCACCCCTGTTCAAAAACAAATTAAACAATTTGAAACTATAAAAATTATTTTTTAATTCCTGATGCAATATTATAATTTTTCAAAATACTATTTATTGAAAATATTAAAATTTTGTTCGTTTATTTATTCATTTTATATTTATTCAAAAGTTTGGGAAGATATTGTTATAGGAAATTATTGATTTGGAAAAGAGTAATAAAGAGAAATCTGTATAAAAATTGTACGATTGAGGGGAAAACAATAGAAGGCATGTCACGCCTTGTTGTTATCGGAGTCAACCTTCTTTAATACGATTCATATATTCTTTTATTCTGTATACAAACTTATTTATTTCTACAAAAAAAAAAATTTTTTTTGTTTCACCTTTTTTCTTGAATTGTGTCAATACTTGTGGCAAATAAATCGATGCATGTGAATTAAATATTTTTTTATTATTTTGTTTACAGTCAATTCTCGATAATTTTAATTTGTCTTCTGCAAAAAAAAAAAATGTCGATACTTAAAACATTCGATAAATAAAACACTCGATAATTTGAATTTCTGTTATGTCCCTTGAGATTCAATTTATTGAGAGTCGACTTATTATTTTAATTTTGTTATTATATTTGTTTAGAGTTTTCATATGTTAGAAAAATCAAGAAATTTTATTAAAAGTACTGATAAATTTAGCAAATTTATTCATATTAGTAGCTTTTGAATTTAATAAGATTTTTTTAATGAAACTTTGGTTTTTATTTTTATTCTTATTATTATTACTTTATTACTTATTATTACTTTTATTCTTATTTTTGTTATTATAATTTCATTCTCAAGAATATTATTCTCCCGAAATCTGAATTATTTATTCATTTATAGAAAACTACTAAAAAATAGTTAAATTTTACTAATTGTTAGTTTCTCGATTTTTATTAATTCTTTAAATTTGAATAAGTAAAAATAAAAATGTTTTCTAATTTGAATTAGTGACGGAATTTTTTCTTTTGAATTAGTAAATTTTACTCATAAATTAGTAAAATTTACCATTTATTTATTAGTAAAATTTATTAATTCAAAAGCAAAAAGTCAGTCACTAATTCAAATTAGTCAACACTTTTACTAATTCCAATGTAGAGAGTGAAATATCACTATATGCCAATGAATTATTCTTTAAATTTTAATTAGTTAAAAACGACTAATTGGATTTAGTAAAAAGTTAGTCATTTCTAACCATTAAAATTTTAGTAATATTAATTACTAAAATGTTAGTTGTGAAAAATGACTTTAATTAGTTTTACTAATTTTTAGTCATTTTTCACAACTAACATTTAATTAAAGAAAAATTGAAACTAAAAATATAAAAAAAAACTCGAATTAGTAAGAATTTCGACTAATTTTTAATAATTTTTAACCACTAAAGTTTTAATAATATTAATTACTAAAATTTTAGTGGTTAAAAATGACTAAAAATTAGTTGAAATTCTTACTAATTCGAGTTTTTCTATATTGTTAGTTTCAAATTTACTTTTAATAAATTTTAGTTGTGAAAAATGACTAAAAATGAGTAAAACTTCATGTTAATGTGAATTACTGGCTAAATCTTCTTGATTTTAAATTTAATTTAATAAAAACACTTACTAATATGAATTTCTTCTATTTTTAGTTTCTATTGAATTTTCCAAAAATTTTAGTCTTGAAATATGACTGAAAGTTAGTAAATATTCTATTACTAAAATGTTATTGATGAAAAATGACTGAAAATTAGTTAAAATTCTTAATAATGTGAATTACTGGCTTTATCTTCATTAAGATTTAGAGAAAATAAAAATACATTTATGCTCGTTTAACAAGCAGGAAGGATTTTACTAATTTCTTTACCCACTATTTCACTCGCTCTTCCCCTTTTCTTCTGTCTAAATTTCCAATAATTCTCAATTAAGTCTATTTTCCATTTTCTCAAAAGAAAAAAAAGTAGGTACAGGGAAATTCTTTCGATAAAATCTCTGATTTTTCAAACTTTTCTTTTCAAAATTGTCGCATATTTAAAGTTTCGAAAAACAATTTTAAGAGTACTATACAGGAAAGGAGATAATTTTATTTTGCTATGAATAGAATGCTACAGCAAATTAGCCACTCAGGTATAGATATACAGAATGGAAATTCCAAACACTGAGTCACTCCATGAAGGTCTCTCAATCATAAAGAATCAATATTTTCTCCCTCCGAAAAATCGGATATTTTCTACTAGAGAACTATCTTTTTTCTCCTAAAGGACTATTTTCTTTCTCCTAAAGGACTATTTTCTTCTCCTAAAAGAACTACTTTTTTATGTTAAAGAACTATTTTCTCCTTCTAAAAGAACTACTTTTTTTCTATTAAAAAATCAAATTTTTTTTACTACATAAAATCCGAGCTTCCATTATAAAAAAAAAAGAAAAGAAATTTCAACTTTTACACAAGAAATTCTTTTGACAGACTTATAATTGTTTTTCACGAATCCTTTTCTACTTTTTCTCTCTCTCTCTGTCTCTATTAGATTGCTTTTAGGTATATATAGAGAGAGGAGAGGAGAGGAGAGGAAAAAAAGAAAGGTGGATAAAATTTCTCTGGAATGCACGGTATGTTTGATAATCTTAGTGACGACTTAAGACTCTGTTAAGGGGCGCTTTTGCAGCGCCGAAGGCGAAATCTACCCGTAATTCGGCGTGCAGGGGGAATGCAAAAGTAAAGGTGGACCGGCGCGCGGAGGAGAATCGATGCTTTGAGTCGGTGCCAAGTTTCTTGGCCAGCTCGTGGAATCTAGCGAGCGAACGATTTTCCAACTACTCTCTATGTCGCGAGAAATTTCAACCATGATGTAAACCCAAAAACATCCAGTGAAAATTCTCATCTTTTTTTCTTTTTAGAAAAAAGCTACTAAATTTTGATACATTGTTACATCAAACAGTGCAACAAAATAGTTATGATGACTACTTGCATTAGTTCAGTTAAATTTAGTTAGATTTTACTCTCTTTTTTTAAATTAGTCACTTTCTCTCTAAATTTGAATTAGTAAAATTATTGCCTAATTTGAATTAGTAAATAGTTTATTACTCCACATATTAAGATAAAGCCAGTAATTCACATTATTAAGAATTTTAACTAATTTTTAGTCATTTTCCATCAATAAAATTTTAGTAATAGAAAAAATTTGCATTGGTAATAGAATTTTTACTAACCTTCAGTCATTTTTCAAGACTAAAATTTCGGAAATTTAAATAGAAGAAATACATATTAGTCAGTGTTTTTACTAAATTTAATCAAGAAGATTGAGCCACTAATTAACATTAGCAAAAATTTTTACCACTTTTTAGTCATTTTCCAAACACTGAAAAAAAATTATTTGATTCTAATAACTGATTAATTGACTAATTATCAATTAAATATTTACTTGAATCAAATAATATTTATTGGAGTCAATTAAATGATATTTGAACCAATAATTTCAGTATTTGAAGCAAATATGAAACCATTTAATTAATTCAAATAAAAATTATTTGATTCAAGTAAATATTTAATTGATAATAGTCAAGTAATCAGTTATTTGAATCAAATAATTTTTTTTTTGCAGTGCACAACTTAATTTTATTAAAATAAAATAGAAATAAGAAATAGGAAAAACTCACATTAGTAAGAATTTCTACCAATTCTCAGTCACTTTTTACAACTAAAATTTTAGTAAAATAAAATAGAAACTAAAAATAGAAAAAATTCACATTAGTAATAGAATTTTTACTAACTTTTAGTCAAGAAGATTCACCCACTAATTCACGCCAAGAATTTTTACTAATTTTCAGTCAATTTTTTTCACTAAAATTTTAGTAAAATTAAATAGGACCTAAAAATAGAAGAAACTTATATTAGTACGTTTTTTACGAAATTTAGTCAAGAAGATTAAGTCACTAATTCACACTGCCAAGAATTTTTACTAATTTTTAGTCATTTTTCACAACTAAAATTCAATAAAAGTAAAATTGAAAGTAAAAATACAAAAAACTCACATTAATAAGAATTTCTATTAATTTTTAGTCATTTTTAACTAATTTAAAATTTAAAGAATAATTGATTGACATATAGTGATTTTTTACTCTCTACATTGGAATTGGTAAAAATATTTACTAATTTGAATTAGTGACTGACTTTTTGCTTTTGAATTAGTCAATTTTACTAATAAATTGATAGAAATGACTATAATTTATTAGTTAAATTTGCTAATTTAAAAGCAAAAATCAGTCTCTAATTCAAATTAGTAATAACATCTCAAATTCAAATTTATAGAGTTTAACAAATTTAACAGCACCTATTCGTTTATTAAAGAAATTAGTAGCAATACTGATTAATTTTTAGTCAAAAAATGCCAAAAAAAAATTTAAATTATAACTAATGAATGAATTTATTAGTTAATCTAATTTTTAAGTTAGGTTAAATGACTAAAAAATTAGTAAATTTATGTCAAACAAATATTTTAGTAATTTTTTTTCCAAATAATTAGTTAAATTTGACTGTTAAATTAGTTGTTTTCTACTAATAATTAGTAATTTTTTACTAATTGCAATAGGGCCATTCGTTCGATTTTCTAAATTCAATTGTTCAAAAATTAAATAATTTTGCTAATCAAAAATATTTAAAAACTTTTTTATTTTTCTGCAGGATTTAAAAATTTTTTAACATATTCTAAAATTTAATGATTTAAAAAAATTAAACCTTTTCTAAAATTTAATGATTAAAAAAATCAAACATCTTCTAAAATTTAATTATTTTAAAATATTTCTAACTCAACGTCTTCTCTTAATCAATTATTTTAAATAAATTTTCGAAGATTTTTCGAGAATTCAATCATTTAATTACAAAAGTTTTTACAATAATTGGAACTGAAATGCTTTATGACTTCTTTTTAAAGTTGTTAAAGTGAAGTATTGATAATTATATTTAATCGAAAATATTAATTTTAATTAAATTATTCCAAAAAATTATAATAAAAAAACGATTAAAATTAGTTAAATTAGTTAAATTTGTGAAATTGTTACTAAATCATTTTGTGGAGGAATATTCGTCATTTCATTGGAATTTTCTGCTAGTTTAGATTTAGAGAGTAAATTAGTAACAATTTCTACTAATTCTTCATCACTTTCCAATTTCAAAAAAGTAGTTAAACCTACAAGTAATTTTTTTGAGTATAGGAAGCGTTACTAATTAAGTAAGTACCTAAGTTACTAATTAGTTAATTAATAATTTTGATTAATTCTTATTTAAAAACTACTAAAAGTGTTGATAAAAAACTACAAATTCATTTGTCAAGAATAATAAACTTTGAGAACAAAAGTTAGTCAAAGCGGCTACTAATTTATTTTACTTTTAACTTTTTAAGAAAACTTTTATGAACAAATAATTTTTTTTTTTTATTTTCATTTCCCTTCCAAAATATAAAAAATACCACTTTAATATATCCATTTTTCTTTGACACTCATAATATAATGATTGATCGGCAAGAAAACTTGAATATCGCCTCAGAGAGTCTTCTTAGGTTTTGATGCTATAAAGAAAGTCCAAGTTTCTCATCGCATCGTGTATATATATATAAGACAAGTAAACGAAGGCCTGAAATATCGAGCGTCTTGGCTCTAGTCTTACGAGCCTATGTTCTACGCAGCATATATAGTTATATAGACACATGTTCACCTACAAACACTTCCATTTATCAGAGGAAGAGAGAGAATATTTTAAAACGTTATTTCGAAAGAACAATTTCTTCTATTAATTCCATGTGATTTCTTTTGAGTAATATTTCTTATCACTTGACACACGTTTGGTCATTCAATTAAAATTATTGTCAATTGTATAGAGAGCTGATAAGATAAGTTTTTTTGATTATTGTTTTCTACATAAAACATTTCATGCAAAGAACGGTGTATATATTATTTTTATTATTCATTACGTTTAATTCAAATTAAGACTTTTTTAGTTATTTTTTTGAAGGGGGGGAAATTTTATCTGTTGGTATGTATTTCGGTTACTAAAATAGTTTTATTTTTTGTTCTTTACTCTCTAAATTTGAATCAGTTGAAAATCATTGTTTTAACAGTGACAATTAGTGAGTGAATTTTTGCTTCTAAATCAGTTAGAAATAATTGATTGTCGGTGAAAAAATGACTAATTTTCAGTAAAAAAAATAGTGGAAAAATTAATTACTTTATTAGTTTTTGAATAGCTTTACAGTTAAAGAAGTTCGTAAATAAATATAATAGAACATTTTTCGAGTATCTAATAATTTTTAGAGTGAATCAGAATATTCTTTAGGGTCAGAAAAAAAGTCAAAATTTTATCTGGAAATCAGGCAAAAGTCAGGGAAAAACAAAATTAAATTTTTGTGGTAACCATGATCTGTTACTTTTAACTGACAATAAGTTACTTTTAACTAAATGTTCAGTAGAAATATTACTATTTGAATTAGTGACTGACATTTTGCTTCTAAATCAGTTATTTCTAACTGATTCTAGAATACAGTTTTCTTCTATAATATTTGAAAACAATTTCAATTTGATAAAACGAAAAATAAAAATTAATCGAGATTATATTTATCGGAAAGGGGAAAAGCAAGTGAAATAAGGTACACAGTATAAAGGTAAAAAAAGAAAAATATAGAAGGAGAAGTGAAGAATAAAAAAAGGTTTATAAAATATTGAAGGAATATGGTGGAAGGCAGTACAATTGTGTCAAGCTGCTCGATTGAAATTGAATTCGTTGAGAGTTTCAAGTCGTGAACGTTTAAAAATAATAATAATAATAATAATGTTGTTCGCCCTCGAAAGAAAGAATAAAAAATGTGTAATATTCACTGTTATAGGCCTCACTCTCTCCCTTTTGACAATTCTCAAATCAGACGAATACGATCATTTGCCAATGACGCAGGTGAGAATCTAAAAGGCCCCAAGAGGCTCGATTATATTTCATCTCTTTCCCCCTGACGAAAATGAATACCTAACTTAAACATGCTTGACAACCTCGAAGACATTTTTTTAACGGTGTTTCAATCAACCTTGAATGATTTTTTTTGCTTATCCTTTTACTTTTTTCGTCTTGAATCATCACTTTTGATCTACATTTACCGCTGGGAAAGATTTCGTTTCTTGATGATGATTGTATAATACTTTTTTGATGTATGAGATATTTGTTAGTTTTCTTTTAGTTTTTCAATATAATGTTTATTTCCAGAATAAAAAAGGATTCGTATTTTTTTGGAGACATTTTTTTAAGAAACCTTTTTTGTTCACTTTTTTGTTTACTTTTCAGTTTACTTTTTAGTTTACTTTTTAGTTTACTGTTTAGTGTACTTTGAGAGATTTTAGAAAATGTGCGAGGCTCTTGTGTATATGTAATAAGAAAATTTTACACTTTCTGCAGGAGATTTTCAGTATATCTGAAAAGATTAGGGGAATTTCGAAACAAATCCTATATTCCTCGAGGAAACAGCAGCTTTGGAATTGTACATTAAACGTTTCAAAAAAAGTACCGAGAATTGTTTGTTTAATTTTTTTATTTTTATTTCTCTTTTTTACTATTAATATAAAAATTTAACGGAAATTTGTCAATAGCATTAAAATTTGTTGTTGGGAACTTTGACAAACAGAATACAACATCTAATCAGTATCTAAAATTTTATTTAATTTGCAATTATTTTTAATCTGAGTTAGTAAAATTTTGGAGATTGATATTATAATAGTCAGAAGTTGATCGTTGATTGTTAGAAACAAAGACGGAATAGCTTTGTAACTATATTTAGAAATTTATGTTTGACCTGTTTCCAGAATTGTTGTGAATTTCTGTTCGTCAACTTTTACTATTTCCGGAATGAATTTTACTACGTCCGAAGTACATTTTACTAAACTTTTTACTAAAATTTACATATTCGGAAATAGTAAAATTTACTCATTCGGAAATGGTAAAAAATTTGCCACAATGCGCGGAATTTTAGAGACAATTTAGATTTTACTGATTTCAATTAGTTTTAACTTTATTTCAGGGTTGCCACGCAACCTGGAAAACCTGGAAATGTCAGGGAATTTTATGAACCTTAAAAAAACCTGGAAAAGTCAGGGAATTTGAAATGAGCAAAAGCGTAGCAACCCTGAATTCAGATAGCAAAACTAATTTTAGATTTAAATATAGTAGAAATTCTACTAATTCTACTAAATTCATTTTCCAATGTTTCTGTATTATTTTTGGACTAAAGGCAAAACAAATATACATTTTATAGTTTGTATATACGAATGGTGAACACAATTCGAAATACATGATGAGCATGTTGATTGTTACTTATTTCTCGGTTCATTATTCAAGAGTGGATGGAATTAAAACAAAAGGTTCGGAGTTTTACATAAAAGCGGTCCATTATAATTAATAAAAATTCAAGCTCCTTTCTCTCTTTCTATATACATGGCACCAAATGTATTTTTCTGCCATTGACGTACTTCTCTTTTTATAGTTTTCCGTTATATTCCATCCCACACGAGCCCTTCTATATAGTGGAAACAGGTGAAATTCTCCCACCCAGTTGATTTCTCCTCCCACAAACGAATCTCCATTCGTCCCAAATAAATCCATCTCCGTTTTGTATATACTATCTTCCGTCACTCCTCATTTCCCGAAAGCATCTCTCTCTGTATTTCCAACTTCCTGTGTCACTTCGTATTCAATTTTTTGTTCTCTCTCACACTGATTTTCGAACATTTCGGCCCTGGAAAAAATGCGGTCTTTGGACTTGAACTTTCTGGGAAAAAGAAATGAAGCTAAAACTGGCACCCACCTTATTTTGGAAATTAAATTTTAAAGTTAAATGTTTTTTTATAAAGCTGTAACTTGCACCTAGTAATCAGGACCTACTTAAAAGATCTGCTTAAGAAAGAACAAAGTCTGGAACTGTTTGCATCTTAAAAGTTAACTCGTTCACAGTCCAGTGAAAATTAAATTTTGTGCCATAAATGTTCAAAAAATAAAAAAAACATGACATTGTCATACTGTATGTTTTTGGGTCACTGAATCAAAATCCGTGCTCGAAACTTCAAAATTCAAAATGTCGACCAAAAAAATTTAAAAGTTAACGAATTCCTTAACTTTAAAATTTTTTTAGTTGTTATTTGGAAGCCGCCATTTTGAATTTTGAATTTTCGACCACTGATTTGGATTCAGCGACCCAGAAAACCTGCGAGTAAGCATTTATAGCCAGATTCGTTAACTTTTAAATGTCTTTTTTTTCGATGCCCCTATAGGGGTCATGGACATTCAGGCCAGGACATTTTTGTGCCTCAATAGAGGTCAGTGACAGTGAAGGGTTTAATAATGATTAGAAAATAGCCTATATTTAAGTTTAAAACTATGGGCTACAACTTTAGGACTTAAATTAATACTTTCAAGGCTAATATTCAGTCAAAAATGGTTCTAATCTAAGAAGTTTTAGTCAAAAGTGTGACTAACTTTCGTTATGATTTTGTTATCCAATCGGGGCGGAAAGACTATATAGTTACTGAAAAATTTAAACTTTTTTTATTTCATTTTGTCGACGTAAACATTGGTAACTCTTGTTTCATCTTTTATTCCAATTCTTTCAGATTCTTTTATGGATTCTTCCTTAAGTGAAAGTTAATTAAAAACCTATTTTTAAGTAAAAATTTGATTTAAATCATGAGTAAAATGAAAACATGTTTTTGATTTAAATCATGAATTTAATCAAGCTGATTTATGAATTAGTCTCAGTTTGATATTCTTGGAAAAACGGTGGACTATTAATAAAACAGTTCCTAAAACTATTAATAAACAGTTAGTAGAATTCTACTAGCAATTATTAAAATTGAACTAATTGTTAGTAAAATTATTATTAAATCATTTAGTGCACGACTTTTCGTCATTTCATTACTGACTTCCTACTAATTCAGATTTAGAGAGCTTCAGACTTACCCTATCAAAATATTGTTACGATTTGACGTTTTGATGCCATAATGGTCTCAATTTGAGAATCTTAGAAAAGCTCTGTACATCCTAAACCCATTATTATTGAAAAGTAGCCTATTTTTAAGCTTAAAACTAGATTGATCTATTTTAGGACTTCTGTCCTACAGCGGATGAACATACGCGAAGTGGCTTTGTCGCTTGGGTCAAAATTCTTATTAGCCAAACACAAAAAATAACCTAAGTGACAGTGGCACTTACGTATCTTCCATTGTTGCACGACGGACTTAAACTCATACTATCAAGACTGAAATTCAGTTTAGAAATGTTTCTACTGTAAACAATTATAGACGCAAAAATGTATCGCGTTTGTACTTCATTGATAGATTTATTGTTATTCTTATGGTGCAGCAATTTCGCGAATATGGTCAGTACAATATTCGCGTGTTACTAATGTATGTATGTGTGTGGTTTCACGTCAGCTGGTGAACGAGGGTGAGAGTTGTTGTTTTTTTTTCGGGTGAATTTAGTTAGCGAGGTTTGTTAAAGACGAGTGAAGGAATATATAGAGGCGCGCACACACTGTTTCCCTATTGAGACAAATAGGAGTCGAGAAGAGATGGGTTTCGGATAGCGGGGAGAGAGAGTGAGAGAGAAGAGAGAGAACGAAACCCCGTCCGTCTCTTGTATGTGTGAGTGTGTATAGTTGTCGTTGTCGTTGGTTTGTGGGTTTGAGTAGTGCAGAGTTGCGCGTGTTGGGTGGTTCGGTGATGGGACGAGAAGGGGGAGGAAAAGCGGTTCACTCTTAACTGAAGGGGGATAGGGGAAAACGTGAGTGTCGAGGGGAGCCGAAAGCAGCGAGCGGAGCCGAACGAACGAGAAATTGTGGAGAGGGATACGAGAACGCAGCACGAAGACGATGACGACGACACGACTGCGACGAGAACGAACGACCATCTTGCACGCTCGATGCAGCAGGACGCTCGCTCTTGTCCATTCGAGTCGATTTTCCACTGTTTTTCGCGAGTTCTCATTATCGACAAGTCGAGATTGGCGGGAAAACTCGATCAACCTCCTCCTCGTGGTGTCTCAACAAGATCCACGTGGTTACTACTATTGGTGTTGAAGCAACGTCAGTGAGAATAGTCTTCTTGTGCGTATCTGTGTATGTGTGTTGTACACAAATACTGTTTTAGTGTCAGTGTATTGGTGTGTCGCGTGCGAGCCACTGTGTATGTGTGTGACCTCACCTGTAGGCCCACGCGTTAAAAAGAGGAAACACTTTTGGTGAATGTGCTGTTTCTACAATTGGAATATTGTGATATTTTCAGTGGTAAATTGATAAAATTGGTGATTTTAGTGAGTGTTGAGTGAGTTATTCGAAGAGAGAAGAAGGCTGTGTTCCTGTTTGGACAGTACAGTTGATGCTATAGCGGTTCTATAGTAGTAGCATTTTCGACTGGCTGCGGCAGTTGTTGGGACGAGTCAGGAGATTCGTTTTATCGTTGATTCCCTGGCGCTACAGGGATTGAGGCTAACTTGGACTTTGCGTGACGTCATTGCATTGGTGATGGTGATATCGACCAAGTGTGCGTGCATGTGCGTGACCCGTGTGACTCGTTCGTGCCTACCTACGCTCGTTTGCTAAGAGCTGAGCGTGAACCAGGAGGAAGAGAGAGAAGGTGGAGGAGGAGGTCGAGGGGAAGAGGAATCGCTCAACAGACTGATCCGCCTCGAGATTCGTTCCAAACGGCCGAGCTGCGTACGTACACGATCCATACTTTTGTACCCTATAGCTTTTACGACTCGTTTAGCTTCAACTCTGGCTGCTTCAAACTATTGACACAAAACACTGCTGTATAACTCTGAATTTCAATTCTCCAATTTTTAATCCACTACATTGTGGAATTCTCCTACTTTTTGGTTCTAATTTGTCTCTTTAATTTGTTTTGGATAATTCCTGTTGATTAGGACAATGTGTCAGGTGGCTATGATTATGTACTTATGATAATTGTCATTGCTGATAAATTTATGTACAGTTTGTACGATAAATCGATGAATCACTAGGGAGAATGTGTACTGGTTTTGTTTCGATTGGCACTTGGAGAAGGGAATTTAATCACGTTTATAATCCACTTGAAGAACTGAATCGTAATTTTTCGTTATGCAATATGTTAAATGTTAAAATTGAAGCAAATTACCAGAACAGTATGCTGTGAAATGTAACTTATGTCGAAAAGAAACTCTCTGCTTGATTATATCATTTGCATTGCTACCATTTTCTCCATCTAATTGTGGAGGGGGATAAATTTCTTCAAAGAATTTATTCCCATTTTCTGAAAATCTTCCTACTTTCTCCTACCTTCCGAATTAAATTGTCTTTATAAATAACCGCCACATAGTGCTTAGCAAACATTTTCGATGTATTCAAACCAAATTTTGAAATGACATCAAATTTTGAATTGAGACTAATTTCGTCTAAATTTCTGCGCAGTTTCTACTAATCTCTTCTTGCAAACTTCCGTAATTTTCAGGCGATGAATGATAACATCGTCGTGGTATGTTAAAAAATGAAAACTAAACAAGAAACAAACACTTTTTATTACTAAATGCTGACATATGTCCGTAAGTGACAGAATTAGTACTGACATATGTCAGTATTAGAATTTGTTACAATGAATCAACATTATTTTTTACAGCAGCACTTAACATAATTACAAAAATGATGTCGCAATACTTTTACAGTTTTTCTAGTGCTATCAAAATTGAGACGAAAAGCATATAAAAATGATTCGATGGTTGCTTGTCACCTAAGAAGCAGTTAATTTCTCAAAACCGACAAGTACTGATCGTTCAATTGAACCAAATCTTTCGTCGATACAAATATCCGAAAATTCTTTGATAAAAATTATATTTCTAATAATATCAAATTGAGACAAAAAGCGAATCAAAATGTTGCTTCGCAACACTTTTGATTCGTTTTTTGTCTCAATTTGACATCCTTAGAAAAACTGTGTCAACATCAAAAATCGAGATAAATTAACTTAAAATTGTTCCTTTTTTTAAAAAAGTTGCAATTGCTTAAAAGCAATTGAGATGAAAGTCAGCACATCTTCTGCTAGAATTCCCAAAGTGAAACTGATATTTTAAATTATTAATTTTGCCAAAATCGATACTCTGGTTTGCTTATTTTTGTTGCATATCTAGAATAAGAGAGAGTGAGTTAATAAATAACTCTTTCTCTCTCTTCATATGTTTTTGGAAAAAATTTTTACGCCACTTTAATGTTTTAATGAATTTCCAATATTTTGTTTCTTTATTAAGATTATTATATGGATTATCGTTTAAACGAAATAAGAACAGAATTATAAAAATTTAAATCGATGTTACCATTTATCGGGAATAATCTTCCTCTCGAGAATAGATAGCATCCAGAGGTGAACTATAAATTCAAATGACCGGCCATTGCCCTGCCATCAGGGATGGGAATTTACTACCTGCTAGACACATATCATTGGCTAATTCAGGTTTGAATTAGCGATCCGTTGGCAAATAGAGAAATGTTACGTCTTTCTCTCTCTTTTTGTCAATATTGTCCAGTTGTTGTATATTTCACTCTTGTTATGCATCTCTGCTAATGGTAAAAATACTTAAGAATACTGAATTCCTGAGTGCTTAAAATTCTTCGTATGATGCTTGTAATTTTATAATGTAGAATGTTATAATGTTAATGTATAATGTATAATGTATACTTGTTTCTTAAATATTTTTTCGGGGGATTTCGAGGAGGATTTTGAATATTGAGAATGGGTTGAGAATATTGTGTGTGGGGTGAAAGAGAAGGTCTCTTGTCTTTTAGAAGAAAATAATATGTTGAGCGTCAAATGCTGCTCGTTTACTCTCGGGTCGTTCTCTTGTGGAATTTGTCGCTTTTGTCTCACGTTGTGCAGGGCGTACCCCTCTCGTTATAAATACGTGCGAAAGCACGTAGCGAATAGCGGATTACGATGCAATGGCGTCGAGAGAGTAACGATGGTGTCGCCGCCACTTGCGAGTGCATCCAGTTTAAGTTTTAAACGGAACATCGGACGGAAGCGACGATTCTTTTTTCATGACGACTCGCTTCGACGACTCCTCGTTACGCTTCTTGAGCACCTCTTGCATATTCCACTTCCAACTTCTAAACATCACTTATAGAAAAACATTTCGAATTTTCTAAAACAAATTCCTTATAATACGAAAAATGTATGTTTTGTTCGTATGTTCACTCTTTTTTTTGATACTATTGTAATTTTCAAAGTGCACCTGTTTTGTATTTCGGCTCTTTGCTTTTATTTGGTCTCTCTCCCTCTTTTGGAGAGATTATATATTTAGTTATTTACCAGTACGGAAGTGGGTAAAAATGACTGGATTTTAATTCAGCATTTACTTAGGAAATAAAAGATGGTCGTGACCTTAGATTTATGAAGCTATTTTCTAAAATATCTATAAAAGCCGAGTCTCACCTTTACTGTCTAACCCGTAAATGCGCTTGATAGTGACATTTGGAATCGCTCGTTTCGTGAACGTTACGGACTATAAAGAAATTCATCGCCTACATTTGTCGAATAACGAAACAAAACCGCTGGAAGCACTAATCTTCATATTTTTGTTATCGCTTTTCTTTTAGCGCCAACAGCTGTTTTCTTTCTGAAAAATCAAAAAAATTAGTTTGTTTCCAACAACAAAAATTTGTTTAGTTTATGCAGTTAAAGGAAAGTTTTGAGAATTCTCGATGAAAGCAGTAAAATTAGTGACATTTTCAACACTAATGAAGCAGTAAATAAGGTCGAAGCCAAATTCTAGGACATCCTTTTTACTAAAAAAGACCTCTTCTTTAAAAATCGAACACTGTAGTAAAAACTCGGAATAGAAATACTCTAGAAAAAATGCTCTAAATAGAATTAAAAGTAGTATCTAAATAGAAATACTCCAACTAAAAATACACTATATTTTTTGTTTGTACGTACAAATGGATATCATCTTTGACAGAGAATACAAATATAGCTCGTCTGTGGACCAGCATTATATTTATTATAAACCTCGACCAACCGCATAATCAAACATGGTATGAAATTACAATCTTCACTGTGTACCGAGTTTCACATCTTGAGGAGAATTAGTTGCTGAAAACCACTCATCATCAGCTTTATTCTCTATGACAAATGGTATTATATAATAATTAGAGTCTGGATTATTATAGAATTCTAATAATTTTACTCCCCTAATACAGGAAGTAATTCCTTTTTTGGTGTGCCGTATGATTTCTGAGGATAAATTAGAGTGTTATTTTATGGTAGTCTATCGCTAATTTAGGCGTAGACATTGTACTGTGGCATTGATGCCTTATAATGCTAATTGTTGTAGCATTGTCGCAATGCTGCTGTCACTGCGAATATCTCCGTTGTACTCGAATGTTCAATTAATTAATAATGATCTATTTCATCAAAGCAACTTTTCATCATATCAAACTCTATACTGAACGACAAAGAAAAGAAATGGTTAAAACAGAGCAAGAAATGAAAATCGTCTTTTTGTATTTTTAAAACAAAAATAAGATTTGGTACCCACTATTTCTATTTCGTATGGCTCATCATTTTTACGTATACATTTTGAAGATTACAACTGTTTTAATCTTATTACTAAAATAAATAGAAGTATTGAATTTTAGAGTCTGAAAAAGTTAATTTGAACTTTAAAAACCGGAGAGACTGTTCTCCGCCTGTCGTTTTATCATAAAGGCAGCAGACACAACCACATATTGAAAGTTGAAAACAAGACTCGTTGCTTTGCTTTTGTTTGACATCGAGGTAGTGCGAATCGTGCACCAAGTCCTTCCGTGCAAAGAGCCAGGTTTCACGATATTATGCATGTACCTTCTTCCTCTTATGTATACATATATATATTGGTTCCATTTTGAATCGTTCACATTGATATACGTTATAATTTATACTTGTCTCAAGAAAGGACAGAATAAAGTCGCGCGCGATTCTCTCTCTTTCCATCAGTTGCCGCATCGTTTTCTTTCCACACGTGAAATCGGATCGCCAAGTGCGCTTTATAATTGGATCCCACTTTACATTGGAAACTTTTCCCACGTACACTTCTGGTCAAAAGTTTCTGTAAAACCGCAAAATGTATTTACTCATGCGGAAAATCTATCTTCTTCATATAAATATTTGTACTACTCTGAAGAAAATGAAGTAAAGTAACTTTTACTATTTAGCTTTATATTTGAATCTATGACGTGAATTTTTGAACCATTTTTTATGGTCCGGAAGTTAGCGTCGCCATGCTCAGTGTCAAATGTTGATATTTAGATTTTTAGGGATGAAAATATCACTAATTTTTCTATTTCTACTATTTCCGAAGGTCTCTGAAGCTAACTTCTTTATAAAAATTGTTACATAGTAAAAGAGTTTAAAATACCTGTTGATTTAATAAAATTATACGGTAAAATGAATTCGATTATCCATAATATACAGATTCGTAATAAAAAATTAATGAATATAAAGCCAAAGTGAATATAGAATGATCAATACTTTTAGAAGCACAGTTTCCCTGAGGATAATCAAATTGAGATAAAAAATCAAAATTATTGCCTTGGCAACAATTTTGATTTTTTATCTCAATTTGATTATCCTAAGGAAAACTGATTATTTATCTATTTTATTATTGTCTAAAAAGGGGTGAATTTATATTGTTTGGAAGTGGAAAGATTTTGACTCCTTGTCGCTGAATATGTATTGAGAGGAGGAAAAGGTTTTAAACGGGTGACTAAAGTCCCGTTAGTTCTCAGTTTCCCCTCATCGTTACAGTACTATGCGCACCCTATAGTCAGTGCACTGCTCTTGGCTCCTGTGATCCGTTAATTCATTAATTACCAACCGCTTATTATAGCAATTTTCCCGGCACGCGTCCCATAATATTGCGAATAAATATAGTTAACATGACTCAATTTGTTAAATTGTTGATATCATATAAAGTGGAATAATTCAATGTCACTATTATAACTTGCAGACTATGAAATTATAGCTTCACTATTGCAGTGTCTGGAATTTTTTTTTATTTTTACTATACAAAGTTCTACTGGATTTTACTGAGTTTATAGTAAATTTTACTATATGTAGCTACTTTTACTAAATTTACTATAAATAGACACTTTCATTACTTTATAGTAACTCTTACTATATCTCCTAGAGAAATTTTTACTATATTTCCTGTAGTACTTTTAATTGCACTATATTTTTTGTAGTAACGTTTTATTATGTTTACTAGACTAATTTTTATCATACAAAAAAAGTTACTGTAGTAAATGTAGTAAAACCAGTTGTTAAAAATTAAAAGTAATTTTTACTGTAATTACGAAAGTAATTTTTGTATATTTAATAAAGTAAATTTTACTATATTTTTTGTAGTACTTTTGACTATGTTTATTACAATAATTTTTCCCACTCTCTGAATTTGAATGAGTAATAATGTTTTCTAATTTGAATTAGTGACTTACTTTTTGCTTGTTAATTAGTAAATTTTACTAATGCATTAGTAGAAATTACTATTTTTTAGTTAAATTTATACTAATTCAAAACTAAAAATCAGTTACTAATTCAAAGTAGTAAATATTTTTCCTAATTCAAAAGAGAGCACGTGAAAAATGTACTACAGTAAATATGGTGAAAATAATTTTCAGTACTGAAAAGTAATGAAGTTAATTGAAAATATATTAAATTACTCTACATGGAGAAAAATATAAAGTAACTTTTACTACTTTTATAGTAAAACATTTCTGATTAAGCATTTTTGGTAACTTTTACTACTTTCGGAGTAAATTTTTCTACATTCAAAATAAATTTTACTACGTTCAAAGAAATATTTGTAAAAAATTAATAAAATTTACTTTGAACGTAGCAAGATTTACTCCAAAATTAGTCAAAGTTATCAGAAATGTTTTACTATAAAAGTAGTCAAAGTTATTTTATATTTAACTCCGTGTAATAAACATAAAAAAAATGAAAAAGGTGACAATTTCCACTATTTCCAGAGAGTAAATTTTTATAAAGATTAGTAAAATTTACTTTAAATTTATAGTAAAAATCTAATAAGAAAATACTAAAGTTTGACAGAAATTTTGTTTTCCGTAAAGTAAAAAAATACTTTATTCCATTTCTTTCTGTGTCCTATAAAAGAGAAAAATTCGAATCTGTTTACTCTAATATGTAATTAGTTATTTTTTTTTTAAATAACTCCGCAGATTTAGTGACTATGCGATGTTTATCCGAATTAATAGTTTGGGCGTGATTTTATTTTTATCACGTTAAGGAAAAGATGTTTTATTCATCACGAGAATTATAAAGTTAAATTTTTTTGATACTGCTGTCTCATTATTTGCATAAATACATAATGGCAGTAAGGTGATAATTTCATATATATTTTTCTTTTCACTCCTGATTGTTTAATCTCTACTTTCGATAATTTAATAAAAATAAAACAATTTTCATAATTGAAAAATTATTTCACTAAAAGTGTTTACAAATTACAAACGATTAATTTTATTTACATGCATTTATAATTTATATACTCTCTAAATCTGAATAAGTGAAAATTCATGTATAATGCATAAAGTCTTTAATGTGTGAAAAATAAGTGTATATACACTTATTCATAAGTGATTTTTCACTTATTTTTCAGTAAAAATCACTTATTTTTAAGTATTTAAACATTTGTATTCTCACATGAACGACTTTTGACGTAATCTAAGGGAATTTTTACTTGTTTAGATTTAGAAAGCATATGTAAAGATGCAAGTTAGAAAAAAGTGCTGTTCTAAGTGAATTTTCCTTTAATTGAAGTTAAAACTCGTCCTCTTGTTTAAACAAGTAAATATTCACTTATTTAAAGTGCACATGCACTTAATAAGTGAATATTCGCTTATTGAAAGTGTATATGCACTTTTTAAGTGAAATAATAACTTATTAAAAGTGTATATGCACTTAATAAGTGAATATTCACTTCTTGGAATTATATATGCACTTTTTAAGTGAATATTCGCTTACGGAAAGTCTAAATGCTTTTAATAAAGTGAATATTCACTTACTGAACGTGTATATGCACTTATTGTAAGTTAAAACTTTTTTAAACAAGTGAATATTTACTTAAAAAGTGCATATTCACTTAATAAGTGAATAATTAGTCATAAAAAGTATATACACTTATTTTAAGTTAAAACTCGTCCACTTTCTTAAACAACAAATTTTATATACACTTATTGCAATAAGAAGACTAGTTATCACTTTAAATTCACTTGAAATTAGTCAAAAATTCTTCCGGGACGCATGATTATTCCCCAAATGTCATTTTTCCGAAATGTCATTTTACCGAACTGCACTTTTGCGAATAGTCATTTTTGCGAAAAGCCAATTTTGCGAAATGTCACTTTTGTGAATTGTCATTTTTGCGAAAAGCTATTTTTGCGAATTGTCATTTTTGCGAATGGACATTTTTACGAATTGTCAATTTTCCGAAAAGTCATTTTTTCGAATCGCCATTTTTACGATTTGTCAATTTTTCGAAAACTCATTTTTGCGAATTGTCATTTTTACGAAAAGACATTTTTGTGAAATGTCATTTTTGCGAAAAGCCATTTTTGCGAAAAGTAATTTTTACGAATTGCCATTTTTGCGAATTGTCATTTTTAAGAAATGTCATTTTTGCGAATTGTCATTTTTACGAAAAGACATTTTTGTGAAATGTCATTTTTGCGAAAAGCCATTTTTGCGAAAAGTAATTTTTACGAATTGCCATTTTTGCAAATTGTCATTTTTGCGAATTGTCACTTTTGCGAATCGCAAAAATGACAATTCGCAAAAATAACAATTCGTAAAAATAACTTTTCTCAAAAATGACTTTTCGCAAAAATGACTATTCGCAAAAATGACAATTCGTAAAAATTGCGATTCGTAAAAATAGCGATTCGCAAAAGTGACAATTCGCAAAAATGACATTTCTTAAAAATGACAATTCGCAAAAATGGCAATTCGTAAAAATGACTTTTCGCAAAAATGACATTTCACAAAAATGTCTTTTCGTAAAAATGACAATTCGCAAGAATGACTTTTCGGAAAATTGACAATTCGTAAAAATGTCGATTCGCAAAAATGACTTTTCGGAAAATTGACAATTCGTAAAAATGGCGATTCGCAAAAATGACAATTCGCAAAAATAGCTTTTCGAAAAAATGACAATTCGCAAAAGTGACATTTCGCAAAATTGGCTTTTCGCAAAAATGAGTATTCGCAAAAGTGCAGTTCGGTAAAATGACATTTCGGAAAAATGACATTTGGGGAATAATCATGCGCCCCATTCTTCCACGTAAAGAATATTTATATATTACACTTAAAAGTGAGTGTATAAGTATAAGTGAATTACACTTAATAAGTGCTTGTCAATATACTATTTTCACCTAAAATATAAACGCATTATTACTTATTTTCAAGTGCATATATTTATTTTTGAGTGTATACACTTATTTTTAAGTGTACTTAAGTGCATTTAAGTATATTTAAAGTGTATTTAAGTTATACACTTATTTTTAAGTGAATATTCCTTTTTTAAATTGTGCACTTTTTTAAGTATACTCAAGTGCATTTAAGTTATACATTTATTTTAAAGTTTAGTTAAGTATATTTAAAGGGTATTTAAGTTATACATTTATTTTAAAGTGCATTTAAGTATATTCGAAGCGTATTTAAGTTATGCACTTACTTTTAAGTGCACGCTCAAAAACGTAAAAGATTTTTGTATCCGAAAATTTATTTCCGAATTTTAAGTGAATTTTCACTTATTCAAACTTCGAGTGCATAAAGTGCATTAAAATAATAAGTGCATGAGAGCAATTCACTTGAAGTGAAGAGAGAACTGGGACAGTTATTTCATTGACATTTCTCTTTTAGTTGAATTCTAAACCATCGAATTTTATAATGAAAAAGAAGCCTGTGTTTGTGTACAGTTTCGCGTGTTGGTGAATTTCACTGACGATATATAGAGAAACAAGTAAAACTATTCTCAGAGCAAAGTAACGAGTAGTAAAGTGATCCCTTGTGAGCAGGTGCAAATAGAGCGTGACGTGGCCGAAAATGAGTGGTATATCTATTTTACTGACAAACTATTGATTTTTCCCCTTAGGTAATTTAATATTTTATCTCTAGTTTGAAAAGAAAATTACTTTTTCAATGTCATTCAAAAGTGTAATTTTCAATTATTCCCGACAAGAAAAATATTTATATTTTTTTTAAAAACAGATTGTTACGATCTTGTGTAAAAAAAATAGCGCTATTCTAGATTTTAATTTTAACACAAGGATAATTATTAGAATTTTATATTAATTTCAAATTTATTTTACTGTTAAATTATTATTACCTATAATTATAATTTTATTTTAACTTCGAGCGTATATATTTATTGTTTAATTATTACCGACTGTAATTATTATATTTTTATTATTAATATCGAGCCTATAATTTATTATTTGATAATTCAATATTTGTTTAAATTGAATTCAATTGTGCATTATTTTAATTTCATTCATGTTTATTACCGCATACATAATGGAAAATTAGTTCCATTGTTCAGATATTGTACAAATATCGCCAATAATTCGATTACAGGAGTATAATTACAGTTATAATTAGTTCCCGTTTTTGTTTGAATGCTGAAAATTTATTTATAAACAAAAAAAAAGCTTTTATATACGAGGATGGGAATTTTTGAATATTTTATTGAAGGCTATTTGATAAATTTTGTTTGAAAATGCTGTATTGAGATTTTTTCAATTGAAATTAATGTTGGAATCTGTGCGGAATCACGAAAGACAAAAAATAAAAAAAAACGATTCGCATTGATTCAGTCGTGAAACAATGTCCACACTTCTCGCGAAAAACTCGAAACAAAGGTCGATGCACCTGTAAAATGTTTCGAGAGATAAACTCGCACTCGTCAGCTATATTCTTTAGAATTTTTTTTTTCTCTTTTTTGTATAATTTATATTTATCGCCTCGTAATTTCTTGAAAAATCATTATAATATGTATACGTATACGTATAAGACTACTTCTCTCGTTAAAAAGTCAACTTATTATTTGCGCCCGTGAGCTTATATGATTAATGATTCATTTATTTTCACTTTTTTTTTCTTTTTTCTTCATTTTATGTCGAGAATATTTTACCGCAGTTCTTTTTATTTTCTCCATATAATTTTGGTTCTTTTTAATATTCGGGATTTTTTTGAAGTTTATAATTTTCTTTTAAGAAGTTTACAATAAAATTTTTCACTTTTAAATTTTAAATGAAATATTTTTTTGTTATAAATATTTTCAAAACATTGGTTCAAAAAACTGGCTGTATTAAATTATTGAAAACAAAAAATGAATCACAGTCCCCTTAAATAAATTTTTTTTTGACTTCTTTCCCCTTTTTTTACCCCTATTTCCCCCTTTTTTAATCCCTTAAATAACTAAAATCCCCCCTAAACACCTAAAGTCATAAATTTTCTCCCCTTTTCTTTTTTCTCTAAATGAAAATTTACAAAAATTGTCATTTTTTGTAAGTTAGCCAAATTTTTAATTATGCTTAAGGAAAAATATTTTACTTTTACAAAATTTGGAAAAATTTAAGTTTTTTGAAACTTAAATAATTCTTTTATAATATTATTTTCTTAGAGTTTTCTGAACTTGAAAATTTTTTTTTATACAAGGTAACGAATGTTTAACATAATTTTTACTAATTACAAAGTAAAACCCACACCGATTGAAATTTCTGTCAAGTTGTACTATTTACAGAATTCATTTGTACTGAGTTTTGAAAGTGAATTTTACTAATTTTTATGAAAATTTACTTTCTTTATTATAAACTTTACTCTGTAGATAGCAATATAGAAAATTTTAATATTTCCACATTTACTTTTTGTATAAAATTTTCTAAATTTTCTTCGAACGTGTTATTTAAAATTATTGATTGCAGAATAAATTTTACTATAATTTCGAAGTAAATTTTTCTAATTTTTATATAATAAAATTTTCTTTGAAAATTAGTAAAAGTTATTTTGAAAATAAAAAATTTTAACAGTAAATTTATTAATTTTACAAGAAATTTTACCATGTTCGAAATAAATTTTACTATAATTTGTACTAAAATTTACTTAAGAAATAACAACTTTTACTTATACCACAATTATTTTTTGTATAGAAATTTAAAAAATTTGTTTTCAACATCGTAATTTTTATTGAAAATTATTATTTTTAGAGTAAATTTTTATATTTTAAATTAAAATTTAAATTAAAATTTTCTATTTTAAAACTTGGTAAATTTTACCAAGTTCGAAATAAATTTTATTAATTTTTACTAAAATTTGCTTCGGATATTGTAAAAGTCAATTACTCTGGAAATAACGACTTTTAATAGCAAATTTTACCTTTCCCACAATTAATTTTTGTATAAAATTAAAAAAAAATTTTCTAAAGTAGTACAATATTTGTTATTGGGAATTATTATTTTCAGAGTAAATTTTACTACTTCTGATGTAAATGATTATAATTTTTATAAAGAAATTTTTTTCGGTAATATGTAAAAGTTATTTTGGAAATAATAATTTTTAATAGTAAACTATACTATTTTTAATGGAAATTATGCCAAATCCGAAGTAAAATTCGTGGAATTTTAGAACAAATGTAGCGTTCTAACAAAAATTTTGTTTTGAAATTTAGAAAAATTGTATAAACTTTGGAAAACAATAAACAAAAATTAATTTTAATTAACAAAAAATGGAACTAAAATGAAATTTAAAATAGCTACAATTAAGAGAAAAAGTAAAAATATATTTTAAATACATTTTAAAAGTAACTTATAAATTATAATTTTTTTCAGTATGCCTAATAATTTTTAACAATATTTGAACAGAAAAAAAATATTTCGATCATTTGAACTTTTTAAATTTCAAGGAGAATTATTTTACGAAATGAATGTCAAAGTCAATGTCAATGTAAAAATCAAATCAAAGGTCAAAGTCAAATTACAAAATCACATCCCCGTTTTTCTTTAAAATGGGACATTTTTTTTATGATAAATATTTCGAAGTGCTTTTGAATGTTGGAAACTATTGTCAGTCAAATTCAAAATTTGGTCAAAATAGGAATTAAAAATAATAATGTCTCCGGACTGAATTAAATCAAAGGGAGTTTAGTTAATTCTTGTTTAAAAATTTTAATTTCATTACAAAAAAAATTCCTTAAAATTTTTTAATAATTTTCCTAAAGTTTTATCGTTAAAATATGAGGGAAATATTTTTAAAAATTACTAGACTAAAATGAAAAAATATTGTAATTGCACATTTATTATAAAGTTAAAGTCCACAACGTTGTTCAACGAAAAAAATTTTTTTAATACATTCAAATATTATTTATAATTTAATATTTAATTGTAAAACAATTATCATCAAAACATAAACATCAATTTATTTTTCCAAACATTTTTGTGGCAATATTGCTACGTTATCTATAATTAATTTACTTAGTAAACAATTTTTTTCGTTGATCAACGTTGTGCTTTTCAACTTGGTCATTTATTTAATTAAAGTTAGTAATTTTATTAATTACGAGAAATTGTATTTTGCAGAAAAAAATTAAAATCACAGAAAGTAATAAAAATAGCGCACATTGAATAAAAATTTTTTTTTTTAAGTCAATCAAATGGCATTTGAATTAAATAATTTTTCTATATTAATTAAATGGTATATTTGAATCAAATACTGAAATTCTTGATTTAAATAAAAGAATTTTGACTTGTAAATATTTATTTGACAATAGACAAGTAATTTGAATCAAATTTTTTTTCAGTGTGTATAGTTGTTCATTTAAATATTTAAAAATTTAATTTTTTTTGTTATTGGCAAATTGGTTCAATTATACAGTCTTTTGGCTTCTTTTCGGGAAAATTATTTTCTCACACTTGGATTTGATTTTCGCCTTTGAAATTATTTTCCCAGTGGTTTTTTTTTCTTTTCGAGAGGAAGAAATATTTTTTTCTTTTCACCAAATGGAAAATTGTAATAGCTGGAGAGTAATAGTAACGAGTGTAGAAAGTATTAGCACTCATCCAAGTGGGTTGTCGCCATTCGAATACTACAAGAAGGGAGAGAGCGGAGGGCACGCATATTTCTGAACATGACGCACCTTGGGCACTGGGCTTGGCTCTCGGAGAGTTCACTTGCAAGAGAGATGGAGATACGGAGTGATAAAAAAAGACGAGATTGCAGAAAAGAGATGGAGCGGAGATAAATTTAAAGATATTATATGGGGAGAAAAGAGAGTCGTAGAATTAAGAAAAAAACAGAGAGAGAAAAGAAGAAAAAGAGAGAAAAAGAAAAAGAGAGAGAAAAAGAAAGAGAGAGAGAAGAAAATGTAGAAAAAGAGAGAGAAAAAGTAAAAGAGAGTAAAAAAAGTGAAAGAGGGAAAAGGAGAGATAAAGATGAAGAGAGAAAATGTGTATGATAAAGAAAGAGAGAAAGAAACGGAACAAAGTGGACTTGAGTAGTGATACTAGTGTGGCAACTTTACTTTTATACTATATGGGCAAGACGAATACGCATTGAGGAGAACGACGCCGACGCCAAACGACATCGCGTCACTCTCACGCTGCAATTTATTTTCCCTTCCTCCTCAGTTTCTTTTGCCGTACAGTTTTTCTTCTCTCCTCGCAATGGTTACTTGCAATCCATTTACTTTTGCTTTATATAAATGAAGATAAAACGAAAATTATTAACTTGACACGTTTCCAGAAAGCGTGTCTATATCATTATTTTGTTTAGTATTTTCAATTTTTTTCTCTCTTCATCTTCATGTATCCAACTTTCTGAAATTTTCATATTTATATTTAGAATTTAGTATATACATTTATCTATATTGATAGTCTCCTTTTTTTCGGGGTATTTATCATCTACGACATGTTTTAATGTTTGCTTTTCTTTTTTATGTTTTAGGTAAGTGTGTCATTTGGAATTGCCTCATTGCTTTGCCCCAATAAATCTGGTGAGACTGGTGAGAGAGACAAATAATTTATTTCTTTTGAGAGTACTTTAGAAAATACAATCGGAGGAAAATTATATATTTTTTAACAGGGTAGTCGTAGGTCAGGAAAATAGCAGGGAATTTTATCAAAAATAATGGAAAATTATTCAATTTCTGGAAATATTAGCAAAATTTCTAGATTATGGTGTCGAGAGATATATATTTTTGAAAAACAAAACTTGAATTCCCCTTTAATTTTTGTTCGCCTTAAATACTTTTCAATGACACTGAATTTTAAAACAATTCCTTGATTATTTTAAATTTTATAAGTAATTAAACTTATTTTGAACAATTATATTCTAGAATACACTGAAAAGAAAAATTTACTTGATTCAAATAAATTTTAAGTTCAAACTTAAGTATTATCAAATAAATATTTACTTGAATCAAATAAATTCTCTTTTCAGTGTAACTTTCTTGAAGTTATTAATAATTAATTAATTATAATTTATAATAATTTGTTTATCTCTTGATTTTACTCCTCTTATTATTTATTTATTATAAATAATAATTTACAATAATAGTATTAATAATAAATAATAAATATGATAAAAAAAATCATCTTTATAAGAAAGTTATTCTAGAATTTAATTATATTTATACAGAAATAAGAAAAATTTAATTTATTGCTTTAAAATTCGTTGTGATTGAAAAGTTTTGAAGTTAAAAAAAATTAAGATTTTTAAGTTTTTCAAAAATTCTTGAAAATTTATTAAATAAAATCTGTTTTATGATTACCACAGATTAGTAAAGTCAGAAAATTTAGAGAAAAATCAGGGAAAGTAGAATTAGTTGTAGGGAAATTTTTATTAAAAATACTAGAAAAAATTAAATTTTTAGAATTCATAAGAAAATTCGGAATTTTTGTGTTTTTTTTGTTTGCTTCATAAACTATAGTTTATGAATTACCACGAATTTTAATACAAAACCTTCAATTTTTTTCTATTTCTGATAATAATTCTGTTTTCAAATAACTTCATTCTTGAAGAATAAATCATCAAATTATTACTTAGAAATTATTTCATGAACAATTTTTCTTTAATATTTCATAAATAGATGAACTTCACAAGCTTTTAATTTAAAATTTTATTAAATTTCAATTTCGAATGAAATTCATTAAAAAATTTCAAAAACTTCGATTTTTAAAAAATTTTAATAATTCAAATTCTTCTGAAATTAGTTCCATTTTTTAATATAAATATAATTCTTCATAGAAATTGAATTATGTTCAAAAATTTGTAGAAATCCTCGTAAAAATTTGAATTATTTTTGGAAATAATAAAATTCTTCTTCAAAATTCAATTATTTTCAAAAATTTTAATAAATTCTCGGTAAAATTTCAATTATCTTTATAAATAATAAAATTTTTCGCAGAAATTTAATTATTTTCAAAAATATTTTAATAAAATTCTACGCAGTCATTTAATTATTTTCATAAATAATAAAAATTTCACAGGAATTCAAATATTTACCAATTTTTATAAATTTCTGCTTAATAATTCTATTATTTTCATAAATAATTAATTTTTTTTACAGAGATTCAATTATTTTCATAAATAATAAAAAACTTTATAGTTTTTTTAATTATTTTTAATCCAATTTTAATCAAAATCCTCAAAAAATGTAACTATTCTTAAAAATTTTATTAAAATTCGTCAAAAGAATTCATTTATTTAAAAATTTAGTAATAAAATTCTTTATAAGAATTACATTTTAAGAAACATGCAATTTTTCAATATAAATTATTTATTTTTGTATTTAAATAATTGTATTTTCATAGAATTTTCTAATCAAAATTGATTTAAAAATGAATTTCAGTTAAAATTGTAGATAAGAATTGAATATTAAAAGCATTATAGTATGAATTTTTATAAATTGAATTTTGAAAAGATTTCAAATTGAAATCTTTGAAAATCTGAATTTTTCATAGTCTTAAATAACAATTCTCTAGAATTAATTTTTTTTAAAAGTTTATTTGTTTTTTTTTTTTTTTAATTATTTCACGTTTTTATTTTCTAATATATTTAATTGAAGAATTTTCGAATAATCGAAATTTCGTAAAATTGATTAATTGAATATTGTAAACAAATGGATTTAAAAATTCTCAAAGAAATTTTTTAAAAAATTATTAAAAATAATTGATTTAAAGAAGAATTTTAGTGAAAAATTCTAGAAAATAGTAATTAACAGGAATTAAAACGATGAAAATAATTTTGAAGAAGTTACAGTAGTAACAATATTCTTATAAAAATAATAAAATGATTTTATCACTCAGTCATCTTTAATTATTATGATTTATTGAATTTCAAAAAGGTTTAAATTTGAATGTATTGAAATATTTTAATTCCTATGGAAAAATAATAATGATTAAATATTTATTACAATTAAAGAAATTCGTAAATAAATGTAATAGAACATTTTTTTTGAGTATCCGAGAATTTTTAGAGTGAATCAGAATATTTTTTAGGATCAGGAAAAAATGGAGTTAGTTTAATTATTTATGTTCGCGATTAAAATTCTCTCGAAAATTGAGAATATCGTTGATAGTCGCAAATTAATATTGAGTGCGCATTTTTGAAAAATAATTTCTGCTGCAGAAATGCATAGGCGACCGCAATGTTGGCAAGTCTGGATTGGACCAAAGCGACAATTTCTCTTTATACCGACAAGTCTCGTCGACAATCGCGTGACCACACGAATGTAATTGAGCTCGCAGCGAGACGGTTTAATAAGCCCTCTCCCTATATATATGTGTGTGCGCATGTTATAGCCTGATTTTTCAAGGATTCGAGGAAGGCCTGAGAAATCGCTAATTTTATTCACTTCGCACATTTCACATTTATATATTTTATATAAGTCAGAACAGATTCATCTAGATTTCGATAAATTGACGTTTCTGAAAAAAAATTCTTCGATTCAAATATTCGACTACTTATGTTCATTATCAAATTAATATTTACTTGAATCAAACAATTTTTTATCATAAATTAAGTTTTTATCAAGCAAAAATTCAAAATTAAATGGTATTTGCCTCAAATACTGAAATTATTTGTCAAAATATAATTTATTTGTTTCAAAGAGAATTTAATTGACTGCCTTAAAAATTAACCGGGAAAAATCACGAATAAGCCAGGAGCAGACAAGATTATTTTTAAAAATTGACAAAATTCTTTGTTTAATTCAATTATTTTTCAAATTTTTAATTAAAATTATTGAAAAAAAACATTATTTTCAAAAAATTTAAAGAAATTCGTCAAAAGAATTTAATTATTCATAAAAACTCTAATAAAAATTTTGAAAGCCATTTGTAGATTTATTTATGTTCGAAATGAAATAAATTTAAATTTGATGAGAAAAAAAACGGGAAAAATTAGGACAAAGTCGGGAAAAAGCCGGGAATTTTGTTGAACGAAAATAGTAGACACCTTGGTCTAAATAACGTACTATTTGACACAATTAAAGAAATGTTAGTGTTAATTAATTCAGTTTCAGTGAATATGTTGAATTTTTTTAAATCAAAAATAAAAGTTTCAATTATGAATTTCTGTTCATTTGACTAATTTGAATTTGATGTAAATTTCTGTTTATTAGATAGGTGCGATTACTATTATCTCTAAAAAATTGTGGTTAAAATTTAAATTTGAAACTTAAATTCAACTTGTCTGTCTCGTAATTTATTTGCAGTTTCACTAACAGGTCAAAATCTACCAGTGAATAATATTAATTATTAACACTCTGAACACAACATAATATCAAATTGATAATCAGTTTATTAATTATTCCATGATCATTTATTATCAATGAAACTTGTTTATGTTGAGCGTTTATTAGACACAAATTGGTTGAAAATGTCAGTACATAAATTCAAACATTTTTTTCTTCTTTCTTCTTTTTTTTGTTTCGTTAAAGAGAAAGTTTCACACAAAATGGATTTTTTTCTTCATTATACACAAGTGCGGAGCTGTACATATACATGTATAAAAGGTAGTCGTGCATTAAATTTCGGATGGATCGTGCCGGTCTTGTTGCTTTCTCGATTTTATATTTGGTAGTTTCCGTCAAAGAGGCGTGCTCAACGAAAAGGGTCACGCATAAAAACATATATATACATGTATGCATTTACCACTATAGGAAAAGATCAGGCCTTGTGGATCAGGAATGATTTACGTATATATTCGCCTCCTCCTCCCCGCCGCCCCTTCTCTGAACATGTTCATGTCCCTTATATAGTTGCATGTCGTACGAAGGGTAGCGATGCCCTCGTCTTTTCTAGTATCGATCTGACTCAATGAATGTTCAGACACCACATATATTATTATTCTCTGCGCATCTACGTCGTAGAGACCATAAATCAAAAACAACTGCATTACACGGGAATATAATTTATCAGATAGACGATTATAATAATTGCGGAGGGTGGTGAAGGAATATTTCAATGATTTTTAATTATTTTCAAAAACCACCCCCTCTGAATTGCATTACAATGGATTCACACGAGTTTTGAACGTTAAAAACAAACGGAATATATTTTTTTTTTTGAATTATTTTTATAAATTACTGATTGTGATAAGAAAAAGAAAGTAAAAAAAGAACTTAAGTTTATAACTTAAACTAGCAACTTCTTTCTGCCTTTTTTTTAAATAAAATTAGCAATTTTAAAAATAATAGAATTTAAAAATTTTCTAATAAAATTTTTTGTTGAAAACACAAAAAAAAAAATTCAATTTTGGAGAAGTTACAAATAATTGCAGAAATTCAATTATTTTCAAAAAAAAAATAAAATTCAACTATGTTCAAAAAAAAAAAAATTCTCGTAAAAATGCCAATAATCTTTATATGTAAATAACAAAATTCTTCTCGAAAGTTCAATTGTTTTCATAAATGTCAAAAAAAATTCTTCTCCTAATTTCAATTATTATTTACAAAAATTTTTCTAATTTCAATGATTTTCATTATCTACTATTTTAATAAAATTTCCCAAAACGAATTCAATTATTTATCCTGTTACAATAATAAAATTAAAAATAGGAATTGTACAAATATTTTTCTTCTTTTTCTAAAACAAAATAATAATTTTGTTAAAAAAAAAATGTGATTCATAAACAAAAATAATGCAAAATAAATAAATTTTTTATTTCTTAATCACAGTTGTTTAACAAATTTCTAATTTTCCTTAGAAGTAAAGAACAAAAATCTGCATAATTTTAATTTGACAAAACATAATATTTAACAAAATTTTAGTATTTTAATGAAAAGAAGTGAAAAAAATTCTGATTATTTCTATTTGTCATTACAATTTTGAATTAATTATAAAATAAAAATAATTATAACAAAATAATATAATATACAATCTATCTAAAGATAACAAAAAACAAAAATATAAACAAAAGACAACTTTAGTTTGTGAGGGACAGAAAAAGTGAATGAATAAAAGAACATTCAAATTATTATAGTTAATTTTACATTCTCTTTGTCTGAATTATTATTTCACTGCATTGAGTACTATTTTTTTCTTAATAATTTAATTTTAATTATTTATTATTCAAATAATTTTTCTAATTACTATTTATGTGCTGTATTTTCTATGGAAACTTTAAATATATCAGGGTGGCCACATGTCAGTAAAGTACGTCGTTGAAGTTCACAACGTTTACGATCAATGTTTTGTATAAAAAACTTTTCTCTTCAAATTATTGATCAAAAAACTATAAAAAATATTTTTCTATACAAAAATATATAAAAATTTGAAGAGAAAAATATTTTTTTTTTCTAAAACGTTGATTTATAAACGTTGTGAAGTTCACCAAAGTAGTAAAGTCAGGGAATAAAAAAAATTGTTTGTCAGAGAAATTAAGAAAATTTTATTATTTATGAAAATAATTGAATTCCTGTGAAATTTTTATTATTTATGAAAATAGTTAAATTTTTGCATACAATTTTATTAAAATTTTTTTTTTAATAATTGAATTCTTTTTGGGAAATTTTATTAAAATGGTAGATATTAAAAATCATTGAAATTAGACAAATTTTTGAAAATAATTGAAATTATGACAAGAATTTTTTTTTGACATTTATGAAAATAATTGAACTTTGAAGAAGAATTTTGTTATTTATAAATATAATTGGGATTTTTACTAGGATTTTTTTCAAATTTTGAACATAGTTGAATTTTATAAGAAGAATTTTATTTTATTTGTTTAAATAATTGAATTTCTGCAATTGTTTGTAATTTCTAAAAAATTGAATTTTTTTAGTGTTTTCAACAAAAATTTAAATTATAAAATTTTCAAAATTGCTAATTTTATTTTAAAAAGGCAGTAAGAAGTTAGCCGCGCGCTTTTGCGGGCGAATTGTTGCTAATTTTTAATTAAAATTAATCAAAAATTAAAAAATTTGCTTATTTTTTTTCAAAAATTCAATTGTTTTTAAAAAATTATTTGAAAATATTTAAAATTTCATTTGTAAAAATTGTCAGCAGAAATTACAGGCAGTTTAGGATTTGCCATTCATGTATAGTAAAAATTACATTATAATAATGAATTATCAAAACAAAAATAAAAAAGTTTAGTCGAATTTCATTTTTCAAAATGTTTCTTTAACTGCGATTTTAAGAAAAAAAAGTTTCCATTGTAAACAAATTTCTACTGAACCCACTTTCTGTTTATAATAATTTTTATTCAAACAAATTTATAATTTAGCAGAATCATTATTAAAAATAGAATAATCACTAATTCGAATTTTTAAACAACAAAATTTTCTTTTATCAGAATGTTTGTTTTGACAAATTTTCATTTAAGGAAATTAACGAATTGATTAATTAATCTTTATAATATTATAATTTATTAATTATTGTAATTATTCTAAAATTAATTATAGTAATTAGTAATTTATTAAATAAAATTACTAATTACTCTCTAAATTTGAATTAGTAAAAATAAAAATGTTTACTAATTTGAACTAGTGACTGACTTTTTGCTTTTAAATTAGTAAATTGGACTAATAAATTGGTAGAAATTACTATTTATTAGTACAATTTACTAATCCAAATGCAAAAAAGTCAGTCACTAATTCTAATTAGTAATTTTTTCATAGTGACTCAAAATTATTGTAATAAAAATTTAATTTCAATAAGAAGAAATAATTTCGTTTTTTCGAACGTTCAAAATTTTAGAAACCTTAAATTTAATCGCTTTACCTTTTGTTGAATATTGATGAGCTTAATTTTTTTTCTTTTGCTGAAAAATCAAAAATTGTTTTATACAATTTTTAGCATTTACGGGAAATCTATTTTTGATACATGTGAAACTGTGGATTTGATAAATATTTTAATTTAGATTTCTGCTAATTACATTAAATGAAAAAAAAAATTTATTTATTCTAATATTTTTGTTTTATTTTTATTTATATTTTTTATTTTATTTAGCTCAATGAAGTTAGCGTCGATGTCGAGCGTGAAGACAAATTTTTTTCGAAGATTTTAGATTAAAAAAGATGCTCTAAAAAATAATTGTTGTTTGTTAATTTTTTTGTTTTTGGTAATTTTCTTTGTTGCTGATTTTTTTTCGTTAATTTTCTTTGTGCACCTAGTGTAGCGAAAGTTTTTAACAATTCCCTCTAGTTAGATTTACGATTATCTGTGTATATTTTGTAAGAAGGAAAATTTTCCGAGAAACTTGAAGATGTCCACAATAAATAATAATGCGTGAATCAGAGTATATGGTTCGTTTTAAAATTGACAGAATGAATTTATTATTTTATTAGTTTAGTGTTCATTTTATTTTCAATAGAGAAGCTGTGTCCTCTATTTTCCCCTCCAAAGAAAAGTGGCTTTTAAACCAAAAATTCTCACTCGCTCTTTTTCTCTCGTTCTAAATTTTCTATACGAAGTTAAAAGCTGTCGGAGTTTCCAATGCTTTTTTCCAACCGTAAAGTGTTAAATCGTCGGTATAAAATGAAAATTCCATAAATTCAATGTATTCGAAATTTTTTTTTTACCTCAGGTTCTATAGAAACTTATATTTAAGAGAAAATATATTGTCTTGAATTATTTTCTTTCTCTGCGAATGTTATTTGTTCCAAATAATTTTCAAATCAGTTCAAATCGAAGAGTAAATACACTTGATCTTTTGTTTAAATAAAATAATAATGTGTGATAAAAATAAAAACTATTTTTTTCAGTACAACTAAAAAATAAGGAAATTTTTTTCTTTCTTTTTTTGTAATTTTATTTAAGAGTTTTAGTTTGTTTGCATAAGTTTTTACTTTTTTTTTGCCTCTCTCTTTCTCTCTCGCTGTTTGTATGTAAATGTAGTTGAAACGTTTGCTTATTTTAAAGAGACTAGTTCTGAATCATCACTCATCACACTTTAAAAATTTATAATGTCACTTTGAAATAACGTTGGCGTGTTAATCCTATTCAATTATTATTCACTCATTCGTCCTTTTTCACCTTTTACTTTTCAATTCATTTTTTTCAATAATTTAATTATATATTAAACTCTCTTTTTCAATTAACTTTCTTTACAATTTTTTGCTCAAAAAGATTGTAGACTATTTCTGTTATATATTTGTTATTGTTATAACAATAATAGTTAATAATAATAATAATAATAATAATAATTAATAATAATATAAAAATTTTTTGAATTATTTTTATGATCTATTTTTTATTATTTATTTGTCCATTTATTCGTTAATTATTTGTTTATCTATTTATTTATTTATTTATTTATTTATTTGTATGGGAAATAAACATTTTTGAATTAAAAAAAATATTTATTATTTATTTTGAATAAAAGAGAAATTAAATGTAGAAAATTATCCTAACAATGTTAATATCTAACTATTGTTCAAATATTGAATATTAAAGTTCGCTGATACTTTAAATTGATTGAAGGAATATATAATTAATTAAAGAGAAAGTTGTTGATAGCATAATCTGAAATAATGCAATTTAGATACCGTAAACCCTTTGAATATATTTACGCTCACAACAAAATGCACCTGTCCAATATAAAATGACGTGAAACACCTGCTTTGGTTCAGTAACAAGAAACTTTTTTTTTCACGTGAAAAATAGTGGATATTCTTTCGGTTTTTTTTTAATTGTAAAAAGTTTATATAAAATTTCGATAAAATAGATGCAGGAATTAAATTTAAATATTATTGAATACAAGTTTTCTTTTCATTAGAAACTTGTGGGAATTTTTACTACTATTTTTGAAGAAAGTTAGAAAAATTTTGATATTGAAAAAATATTTCATTCATTTGAATGAAATATTTTTTCGCTATATATAAATCTTTTCAATACTGATTGCATTAAAAAATCGAAAATTTAAACTTAATTAATTAATTAATTTAATTTAATCTAAAATCTTTGAAACAATTATTATTTCATTCTTTTCGATTTCGTACAAAAAATACTTTTTTACGTTTAGCGATGACACTAACTTCAGGGATCTAATGAATAAATAAATAAATTTAATTAATTAAATAAATAAATAAATAAAAAACTTATTTATTTATTTTTTATTTATTTATTATTTATTTAAATAAATAATTAATTTTTTTTCGAAAACAATTACTATCGGTTAATTATCCTTTGAAACGTGTGCTTTATTTTGATATGTAAAACTTGGAGGCTTTTGTTTTTAGAGTGAAACTACGTGTTAGTATATAAAATCATTGAAACACGATCTGGTAAAAGAGATCATGGCTAATGTTAAATAGCACAAAAAGCGATATTTTTACAAAAAAAAATTTAAATAATATTTATTTTCAAAATTTATTCAAACAATATTTTTTTATTATTTTCATTTTCTTTTCTTCTTTTTGCGGACAAATTTATCTTAATGGGACAATTTTCTCGCTTTTTATTATTTAAGTTCGTATAAAAAATGCTGGTGGATTTTAAAATTTAATAGTTTAACCGCAACGACTTTAATTTTAGTTTAGCTATAGAGGAATATTAATTTAAATGATATTTTTAAAGAACTTGAAACTCGAACAGCAATTTTTGTTTTATTCCATTTTTAATTACTTTTTATTTCTGTTTTTACAAAGTCTTTTTTATTTACGTGAAAAAGAAGTTGAAAAATTAATAAATAATGTCCATAAAGTTGTGAAGTGTGAACAGTCAAATGAATAAAATTAATTTTTTAAATCAAATTTTATTATAAAAATATTGAATCACATTTTAAAAAATAAGTTTCAAACTATTTAATTGACATTTTTTATTTTTATTGTAATCAGTAGGGGAACATAGTCTAGGTCGGCCACCTTTTTGACTTTTGTTTATAACTTTTTTTTAAAAATGAATTTGGACAATTGAAGTATATGGTTGGAAAGTCCTGTTTAATAGGAACATTTTTTCTGTACAAAGTAAATTGACAGGTTTAAAAATGAAAAAGTTATAAAGATTTAAAAAAAAAAAAATTTGTAGTCCAGGTTGGCCATTACAGTCAAGGTCGGCCATGTTTAAAATTCAAAGGGCATTAATCGTTAAAAACTAAAATAACATGTTTGGAGTTACGGAAAATTGATTCTTTATTGTTTACAGTTTGTAACTTAATGAAATAACAAAATAATAACAATAAACAATATAAAAAAATAAATATAAATAAAAAAAAGTTTTGCACTAAAATATTAATAAAATTAAATAAAAATATTAATAAGATGATCAATTATATTATGAGTTATACAGAATTGCAGTTTTTGCAAATGAAGTAGCTCGTCCTCAACTTTGCGCATTTTAAACACATAGTGGCCGACCTTGACAGTAAGTAACATTACCGAATTGTTGTAACCATAAAGAAATACGTTTCGGGATTCGATTTTTTACTTTGTTTTTCTTTCAACCATGAGTCCCACAAATTTTCTGCATACTTGCCTTGACGATTCAATTTGTTTTTTATCTTTTATTAATGGTTTTTCACATGATGCACAAAACTTTTTTTGAGCTTTTTTTGTACCGACGTCACAGAAAACACAATTTTCGATTTTCCGAAAATGTAATTGAACAAAAAGTTAGGTTTCACTAAGACAAGCTTCGACAAAAATGCGCGTAGGTGGCGCTAGTGAACTTGACAAAAAAACGCGAGTGGCCTACCTAGACAGTAGGCCAACCTTGACTACATTCCCCTAATTGTTTGAACATATTTATAATTTGAAAAAATATTTCTTTCATTTGAACGTTCAAAATTTTTGGGACATAATAAATATTGATGTTAGAATAAAAAAAAATCAATTTTATCTGTAAGTTTGTCATTAGTTTCTATTTATTTTTTAATTGATTTTTGAATTTATAATATAAACGTTAATATAATAGATGTAAATTTTTTTTGGATTGTTTAAATTTAGTATATGTTTTTGTTTAAAAATATAATCCACTTATTTATTTCTCTTTAAAAAAAAAAACATTAATAAACATTAATTAATATTTGATAAAAATAGTATCAAATATTTTGAATGATTTTAATAATAAATGTTACGAATTATTTTATTAATAAATATTGGTAATTCAAAAAAAAATTGATTTTAATGGAATTTTTTTTTTTTGTTAATAATAAAGTCAAATTAATGAAAATATTTTTCAATTTAGAAGAAGTTAATTTCTTAGTTGCGTTTCTGTTTGCTTTAAAGTAGAGAATTTCGTTGAAAGACAATTTTTACATTCTCATTTTTCTTTAATTCGAGAGAGAAACCTTTTTCCAGATTAAATTGCCTCACCATAGAGGAAGTATACGTGAAGTATTTTTTTTTATTATCAATATTTACAAAATTACATAAAAAGTTGAAAATAATGTCAATTTGTGAAATTTTAAAATAATTGTTTCAAACAATATTAATAATAATTAATAAACAATTAAATTCTAATATAATTTATTTAATTTTTATTATTAATTATTATTTTTTTTTATTCATTCAATTCTTTTGCCAATGTGACGCAATATTCTTCTACAACTTTATAAATTAATACGGGTGAATTTCACAACTTTTATGATCTAAAGATTGGAAAAAAAAATATTTTATTTATTTTTTACACAATATTGTTTGTTTACAAATTTTTATTTTTTGAATTAATGAAAAAATATTTTTATAGAGAAAAATTTGAGTAGAGAAAAATTTTTCTATTAAATCGTTGATTATGTAAACGTTCTGAACTTCAATAACGTAAATAAATTAATGTTAATTGATGTTAATATTAAAATTGTACTCAAAATATTTAGAAAATGTTTTCTTCTATTAATTTTTTTTTTTTGGGAAAAAAATTTGTTTCCTAAAAAGGGGGTAAATATTACCGCGTATGGAAGTTGAAACGTGAGCATAAAAATACATATTGGCAGCATATACCGTTTATACAGGAATTCCAAAACGGAGAAATCAATGAAGCAATTTGCAAGGCGACGACTATGAAACGAGTTCGAGTTGAGAGCAATAAAGTAATAGAATTTCTCCGCCGTTTTAAATCGCTTTATTTCTCTCTCTTCTACTTTTGGTTGCTATTTGTTGTTTATTTTTTCTTTTTCTTTTTTTGAATTTTTTTTTTATATATCAACTTCACGATAAGTATTTTTGCGTAAGTCGTATACAATTTTCATCACTTGTGTGTCGATATATGTACAAGTATTATATATTATACGCTATGTGACACAAGGTGTCGCCTATGAAAGGAAATCAACTTCTCTTGTTGCCTAATATTCTAAGAATGCGAATCTGATGACGTGTTACATTTTATAAGTCCTGGTGACGCTTGATCACAGTCGCACTAATCACTTTTTAATTTATAGAAACTTTAATTTTCTTTTAGAAAAATCTTTAGCAAGTTTTTTTTTATTGTGATTGCTAATTTTTGCAAGTAATTTAATTTAATTAGGTACTAATTTTTACTATTTTTGTATATTTTTTATTTTTTGAAATTTTATTATTATTGTGATTAATAATTTTTACATATATTATATCAATTTTGTTGTTGATAATTTTTGCAAATAATTTAATTTAAATACCTAGTAATTACTATAATAGACACTGAAAAAAAATTACTTGATTCAAATAACCGATTACTTGACTATTATCAATTAAATATTTACTTGAGCCAGATAAATACTAATTAATTCAAAATACTGAAATTATTCATTTAAATGATATTTAATTGATTTAAATAAAAATTATTTGATTCAAGTAAATATTTATTTCTGCCAATTAAATAATATTTGTTTTAAATACTGGAATTATTGATCCAAATATAAAATTTGTTTCGTTCAAATAATTATTTTTGAAAAAATTTGTTTAAATAAAATGTTGTTTATAAAAAAGTTGTTTATGAAAAAATTATGTACAATAAAATTTATTTGATTCAAGTAAATATTTATTTGACAATAGACATAAGTAATAATTGTTTATTTGTACCAAATAAATTTTTTTCAGTGTAAACCAGTAAATAAATTGATTCTAAGTAAAATTTTATTTGTTTATAAATATATAATAAATTGTTTATAATTATAAAATTCTATCTTTGATAAATAAATAAATTAATTAATAAAAGAAAGAAAGAAAGAAAGAAAGAAAGAAATTGTTTCAAAATAAAATTTTGAATCTCTTGTCAAATAATTTTCGTGAACTATTTTGAAAAGTAAAAAGAGAAAAAAAGTACAATTATTGTCGGCGAGTATAATCTAGATAAATATATATAAATATATATTACGATCACTAGGAAATGGCGTTATGTAGGGTTCATTGACCGACAGTAGAACTCACACGTTCTCGCGAAGGTCAACTCTGAGGGTAACTGGTTATATTTTTGAGCTCGACTCCGATATCTTGGCACCCAACAGTTCTGCTGCTCGCGATCGGTTCTTTTTTAAAGCCCTTAAAATTCAAGATCATCTCGCAATTTTATTTTCTTTTTAATCCTATTATAATATAAATCTGTGTAATATGAGAAAAAGGAAGTGAAAACAAAAAAAAAAAAGAAAAAATAAGCTCACTCTTCGTCAGGTTTTTCTCGTTCTCAAGAAATTACAACACAAGATTCCACCTCTATCTTGACATTCAATTATAAACGAATAAATTAGAATCTAATTAAGTCGTTCAGTTATTTCCGGAATAAGTTATTTATTTATAATGTGTATATGCATTAAAGGTAGTCTTCTACAAGCATGTGCTTTATATAAAGATATTTTATTCTCAAATGTACGTTTTTTTTAATTATTTATGTAAATTAGGTGTGTACATATATAAACTTGAAGTAAACAAAAATTTTTCCTTAATTTATAACTTTAAAAATTAAAACTAAATTTATAAATAAATTCAGGCTACTAAAACCTACTGTTTACTATACTTTTTCCGATTTGCTACTATTTGGATACTTTTATTTTAGATTTATGACACCAGAAGCAACTTTTTCCTTTTTATCGAGAATTTTCACTACTTTAAATCCACTAATAGTTGAAGTAAAAAAATTATTCTGAAAAATTTTATTAAAATTCTTGGAAAAAATTCAAAAAATTTTTAAAAAAATCTTTACACAACTAAAAATTTTTTTTCAAACATTTTAAGAAATTTTTTCGCAAAAATTCAATTATTTTCAGAAATAATAAAATTCTTCGCTGAAATTCAATATTATTTTCAATATCTAGGTACTATTTTAGTAAAATTTCTCAAAAGAATTTAATTATTTAAAAAAATTAAATAAAATTTCTTCTCTAAAATAATTGAATAAATATCAAAAATAAAAAAATTTATACTGAAATTCAATTATTTAAAATACGAACTTCAAGAAAATTTTTCGAAAGAATCAATTATTAAAAATATTTTAATAAAAATCTTTGAAAGAAATAAATTATTTTCAAATCTTTTGGAAAAATTTATTTTTTAGAAATTATTTTCATAAATAATAAAATTCATTCCAGAAATTCAATTATTCTTTTTAAATTTTACTAAAATGATTCACAAAAGTTCAAATATTTCCAAAACTTTTATTAAAAATCTTCGCAAGAATTCAATTATTTTCATAACTAATAAAATAAAAAAATAAAAAAAATAAAAATAAAAATAAAAATAAATAAAAATAAATAAAATAAAAAATTTAATAAAATTCGTTACGAGAATTCAATTATTTTCATAAATAATAAAATTCATCGCAGGATATCAATTATTTTCAATACCTATACAATTTTAAATAAACTCCTTGAAAAATGTCATTTTTTAAAAAAGAATTTATTAAAACTCTTCGAAATAATTCAATTACATAAAAAATTTTTCATAAAATTATTGATTAAATATCAGTTTTAAGAAATAGTCAATTATTCTGTCAATTATTTTGTTTTATTATTAAAGGTGAAAGAAGTTAGTACTTCTTACAAAAGGGATCGTTTGAACCCGTGTAAGATTGAATAAATAAATAAATAAGTTAACACTTTTTCAGAATCAATCACACAAATAATTAAATTTATTGTTAACTTCTTTCATCTTTAATATTTAATTACCGAATGATAAATTCATTTCCTTTCATTATTTTGTTTTATATTTAAATGTTTAAATTCTCGTAGAACTTTTTAACAAGAATTGATTTAAAAATGAATTTCAGTTAAAATTTTAGATATTAATAGAATATTAAAATCGTCATAGTATGAATTTTTAGAAATAATTAAAATTCAAAAAACTTTTAAATTGAAATCAAGAGCTAGGTAAAATGATTTTTAAACCCTATTTAAAATGGCATTTCAAATGGAAAAAAAACTATTTAAAATGCCATTTTAAATAGGTCTTAAAAACCATTTTACCCAGCTCTGTTTAAATCTTTGAAAATTTTAATTTGAAAACTAAAGTATAACTAATAAAATATTTGAATATTTATTTTAAAAAATTATTAATTCATTTTGAATAATTTTATTTATAATAATTACAACGAAATAATTAACTTTTGAAGGAATTACAGTTGTACTTTTTAGAAATAGCTAAATTTCAAAAAGGTTCTACATTAAAATTGTTTTAAAATTGTAATTCCTGTGGAAAAAAATAAGTATTTAAAAAATATTTATTTCAGAAAAATTATTCAAATGTGTATAATTTAATTTATAAATTATGAGAAGAATTAGTTTTTTGAAAAATTTCAATTTAACTTTTCTGAATATAGTTAAAATTCTCGTGAAAGTTGAAAATAGTTTGATATTTAAAATTTTGTCAAATTTAATTGAAATTAACTTCATATTTTAAAGAATTTTATTTTCTTAATCTTGAAAATTATTTTTAAATACAATCGTATTTTTAAAGAATATTATAACTAAAAAATTGTTAAATGATTGAATTTTAGAGAAATTTAGAATTGAAGTTATTACCAGGATAGGGAAAAAAATTAATATTTTTTATGCAAATCAGAAAAAAGTCCGGAAAATGCAGAATCAAATTTTTGTGATTTTTATGAATCGACAAAACGATTTTTTTTAGTCGTCAAATTTAATTTTTCGATAGCTACTTTTTTACTACTTTTCCACTCGTACTCTCTAAATTTGAATTAGTAAAAATGTTTACTAATTTGAATTAGTGACTGACTTTTTGCTTTTGAATTAGTAAACTTTACTAATAAATGAGTAGAAATTACTATTTATTAGTAAAATTTACTAATTCAAAAGCAAAAAGTCAGTCACTAATTGAAATTAGTAAACATTTTTACTAATTCAAATTTAGAGAGATAAACCTATTTTTGGATAATTTTTAAAAATTAATTATTCAGTGCGAAGCCTGTAAATTTACACCTTTATAATTTTTACTTTTCCCATAAGAAATGAGAAATTCTTGTTTTTGTTTGTCTTGTCTCTAATAATTCAAATGCTATAAACTCTTTCAATTTATTTATTTAAGTAGAAAAAAAATATAAAAAGCAAAAATTTGTAACATAATATTTTGCCAAAATAGCAAAATGGCTTTTTTCCCCCACCAGGTGGGTCAAAAAAGCCACTTCGTCCTTTCGTTGATTACAAAAAATTTTTGACAAGAATTTTGAAGCTTAATAACTAAACTTTTAGTACCAGTTGGAGAAAAAAAATGTTTATTTCCGATTTTGTAGCGTAAAAAGTAAAAAAGTGTCTTTTTCACCCCACACTAATCTATTATAATATAAGGATAAATATTAACGATATAGATTAGAATAATATTTGTTATTTACTGTTAGAACTTTCTTTTGGATTTACACAGCGTACTCATTAATGACTGGTGACTGGTGACCTAAAAAGCAAGTGAATTGTCTATGCGAGAAAGACAAAGTTTTCCTACACGACTCTATTCCTCAGCATTTAAAATGATTTTTGAGTTGAGTTTATGGTTTATCTTTATCTGTCTCTGGGGTCAATATGAATCGATGGAAGGCAAACAATCGTTCCTGATGGAGCAATCGAATGTTGCCTTATATCGCATGATCAGGTAACTTATTGTGATTACATCACTGCCTCGAATATCATTTACTCTTCCAAGATCAGCCATTTTAGAATTTAGATTCAACAATAATATATAGGGTAAGTGCGTCAATTGCTGCGGGTGCTTCAGTTTCTGCGGCATTTTAATAATTTAAGTGAATACATTTGTTCAGGGCACAAATAATTTTGAAATTTTTTTTAAAAATTACTTAACGATGTAAGTTTTAAAATAGATATAGGAAGTATATACCAAAACTTAATATTTATGTATTTTATTTTAATTAAAAGTTGACGTGTTCAAGGTTTTATTTATTTTCATTGCTAACTTTGCTGGCGGTGCAAAAATACCTACATAAAAAAGGCTTTATTATTGTTTTTAGACTTAAAGTGGTTATTATTATGATGATTTTAGATAAAGAAAACCTTGTTTTAAAAGAAAAATTAAACTTTACTTTATTTTTGTCTGTTATTATATTTTATTTTTAAGAGTAGTAATTAACACAGAATTTGGGCTTGATTTAATTTCTGCGCCCTCAGAAAATCAACTAAGACTGGTTACAATAGACTATCTATTTTGAAAAAGAGCAAGAAAAAATTATGAAAATGAAAGAAAAAATGAAGATTATGGAGGAAAAACTAAATAAAATTTAATAAATACATAAATTAATTAAGGAAGAATTCTGTTATTAAGTTTTAACTAAATGTTTCAAAAATGTGATAATTCAGAAATTATTTGTTACTTTTGTTAATATATGATATATATTTATTTTTAATAAATTTATATTCTATTCAATTAAACATTGATTAAAATCATTGTCCCATTTTGATTTCATAGTAGTTTGCGGTATTATACACATAAACACGAAATTATGCGCAGAAACTGACCCACAGGAATTGAATTCGCGCAGCAACTGACTCAAACGCGCAGAATTAAACGCATTGAATATTATTTTTAATTCATTAAATTTATTAAAATAAATTATATTTTAGAGATGTTATTTATTGTAAACATATCTTAATAACACAAACTACAAATTTAATAAGACATAAGTTCAATTTGATCAATATAAAAATTATATTTTATAGTTGAAAGACGTCTTGACCAAAATACCGCAGGAATTAGTACACTTACCCTACACAAAGTACACGTGTGCAGGATTCATTATGAAAATCTACTTTGTAGCAATCCGAACACTGGAAAAATTAATGGATAACGGAATGAAAATGTTAATGTGTCTTCTAATGAATGTAAAGAAGAATTACTCTTGTCTTCAGCTTACAACATTTATTTTCATGTTAGACTTTTATAACATTTTTATTAATTTAGAATATTCCTGAAAAGTTAGCATCGACGCTCAGCGTCGAAAACTGTTTATAAAAAATTGTATCTTTTTTTATTTTATGGGAAAAAATTGTTTTCGATGTTTAGCGTCAACGCTAACTTCAAGGACCTAAATTTCTATAAATCATAGAAAAATTCTCATTTCTTGTGTCCTTTGAAAATACAGAAAATTTTATATTGTCCTTGAATTTTATTTCTCACTTTAAAAGCTTTTAAAAAAAACCATGAAGAGTAACAGTTTAAAATTTCTATAAAAACAACACTAAATTTTTGTATTTAAAATTTTAAATAATTGAATTGTCAAAGAAGTTTCTGAAAATTATTGAAAATATATTTAATTTAGAGATGAATTTTAGATGAAAATTTTAGAAAATAATTTAATTATAGCCTTAACCAATTTTACTTGGTTTCAAGTATTTAGAAATGTTTCAATAATTAAAATATCTATCCTTATTAATAAAATCAGATGTCTGTCTGTACATTGCTTAAAACTTCAAAATGTTAACATGATTAGTTATTATGGACATCAGAGATTCCAAAAATGTTCTTAAAAAATTTAATGTATGTATGTATGTATGTATGTATGTATGTATGTTTGTCTGTCACAAAAACTTTGTACCCCAATCACACAAAAACATGTGAATCGATTTAAGTCCAACTTGGTAGGTTTATTAGGTATTGACCCAAGGAAGGTTTATAAATTTACAGATTTAAAAAATATTAATTAGAACGGGAGATATTCAATTTTTTCAAAAAATTCAAAAAATCGAAAATTTCAAAATTTTTTATTTTTCATGGATTGCTTTTGAAGTTTATATACTTGAGTATTATATGTTATTTAGTCACATTATAGCATAACTTTGCAAAAAATAAAGTCCTATAACTAATATGTAAGTATAAAAATGTTTTCAAAAAATCGAAAATTTCAAAATTTTACATTTTTTTATGGATTGCTTTTAAACTTTCTATATTTGAGTATTACATGTTATTTGGTCACATTTTAGCATAATTTTTCAAAAAATACTATTCTACAACTAAGATGTAAATATAAAAATATTTTCAAAAACTTGAAAAATGGAAAATTTCCAAATTTCACAATTTTTAATGGATAGCTTTTAAACTTTCTAAAAATGAATATTATATGTTATTTAGTCAGATTTTATCATAATTTTGCAAAAAATACTATCCTACAAGAAATATAAAAAAATTTTCAATATATCAAAAAATCGATACTAATTACTATATGAAGTATAATTCAGTAGTATTTTTGGAGTCTCTGATTAATATTTTGATGTCAAAATAGTGCAATTCAAAATTATTTATCAAATCAATCTAATATTTTCAAGAAGTTCAGAAATATTGAAAATGGAAATTTTTTATGATTAAAATGATTTCGCAGGATGTCAAGAATTGTAAGTCACCTGTGATACAATACAAGCATATTATGCCACTAGGCAAAAACTTACATGTTAAAACGTTTTTTCATTTTAACTCTAGATTTAACTTTAAGAGATGTTTTGAGCAATGTAAAGACAAAAGTTAACACGGTGTCTATTTTTGTTTAACAAAATTCCCTGCTTTGTCCAAACTTTTCACGGTTTATCTCTTTTTTGTCAAATTTAAATTTACTTGATTTTATCCATAAATAAATCTACAAATGGCTATAAAAATTTACTTATTTTATGAAAATACTGTTTCTTAAGTTCATATAAATATAGATTGTATTACTTGCTGTCGTACAGTTTTCTGTTTATACTAATACATTTAACTGGGTATCTACCAAACGGGAAAAACTGTAAAAAGCTGGGAATATGCCGAACCGGGAATTTTCCTATCAAATTAAGAAAAAGTTTCATTATATTAATTCGCTTTTAAAAAATTGCTTTTTACTTCAATTTTTATTGATGTATAATATTTATGAAAACAGACCCGAGTCAAAATTTAAGCCCTACTTTCAGCCTAAAATTTAGGTCTTATGTTAGGTTTTAGCAGTCGTAACGTAGGGTCTACTTGCGATACAATTAGTTCCAATTAGACTCTACTATAACTCCAAAAACTGTATGGAAAATTTAATTTTTTTAATACATTAATTAAAGTACTACAAATTGATAAATATTGTTCTCTGCATTTGAATTGGTTAAAATAACTAATTTGATAACAAAAAGTCAATCACTGATTCAAATAGTAATATTTTCCTACTAAAATAGCTATAATGGTAACTAATTATTATTTTTTTCCGGTCAAATTAAATTCCCTAGCTATTTCCTGATTTTCCAGATTGGTAGAAACTTAAATGTATTGGTAGAAACTAAAACCCGTCGAAGACGGGTACGACAGCTAGTTAACTTATAAAAATTTGATAGTAATTATTTAATAGTTCGCGCAATTCTTATAAAAATAGAGAATAGTCGTATTTAAAATTTCAATAATTGAATTCTCGAATAACTTTGCGTAAATTTTTTGAAAAAATTAATTTAGAGAAGAATTTTAGTTAAAAATTCTAAAAATTTTAATTTTGGAAATTGTAGTAAAAACTTAGAAGTAATTAAATTTCAAAGGTTTTAAATTAAAATTAATGATAATTTTAATTTTGAATAACTTTATAAATAAATATTTTAACAAACCTAGTTTTTTGAAAAATTTTTAGTTTCGATTCTTTTTGAAATTAGTCAAATTTTCCAATAAATATAATATTTAAATACTTTTTTATAAAAATTCTTAAATTTCTGAATAAATTTAGGTAAAAGTTCTAAAAAATAATTGAATTTTAGAAAAGTTACACATTATTTGTAATTTTTTAAAAGTAATTCAATTTTTATAATTGAAGTAAAGTTTTTGTTTTTAAAAATTTTGTTTTTCAATTTTTAAAAGTTAGCCCTATTTTTTAAAGACAAATGTTTAAAATTTTGTAAAAGATTATTTAAAAATAATTTAATTTTACAGAAACTTCGAATCAAAAATTTACTTTTAGGATAAGGTAAATAATTAAAAAATTTCCTGACATCAGAAAAAATTGTATTTTAAATTGACTAAAACCGGATGTTTTCTTTATGAAAGTTTTTTGAACTTTTCTTTTATTATTTTGTGATAAAAAGGCCTAAATACGTATTTAAGTCATTTTTATAATGAATTACAAATTAATGTAACATGTATAATTATTATAACGTATAATTATTATAACATATAATTATTATAATAAATATAATTATTATCATACACATAATTTTTGATTGGTTGGTTGGTTGGTAGAAATTCTTAAAATTCTACTAATTCGTAAAAAAAATTATTGACTGACACTTTACACTCAATAATTAAAGTTCACAGAGAAAGTACAATTGTGTAAGTTTACTAATTATGTAGTTATTGAATTAATTTTTGAATTAATTCCATATATATAATTAATTGGATAATTACTTGATTAGTCAAATAATTACACAATTAGCTAATAAACATAATTAACTACTTATCAATTCTCAACAAATTATTACATCACTTTTTAACCTATACAATCTCTCTAGACTCTGAATTTGTAAAAGTGCGAACGACTAAATAAATAAAATAAATAAATAAATAATAAGAAGTTATAAAAATATTTAATTATTATTTTTTGAAGAACAAGTTTTTAATTATTTTTTTTATTACTTGTTGAATGATTAATTACTTATTGAATGATTAATTACTTATTGAATTATTAATTACTTATTGAATTCTTAAATACATATTGAATTATTTAATCATTTAATTGTATCAATTAAATTTTATTTGATCTAAATAAATTTTTTTATTATATTAACCGTCCTTATAGAATATTTCTAATCATTTCTAAGAATTTTTGACAATAATTTTTTCTATATATCCGAAATAAATTTTACTTCTACCGAAGCAGATTTTACTAATTTATTATAATCAAATTTATTGTCTTCGGAAGTTGCTAAATTGACTGTTTAATACTTAGGAAATGTACTTAGTGAAATTTGACAAAATGTTTTTATTAATTTTTATTATTCATTTATTAGTTTAGTAAAAAATAAATTTATTCCTTAATAAATATTGTCAGAAAAAGTTCATTCTTTTAGCAGAAAATGATATCAAAATTTGAATTAGTAAAAAAGTTTATACTAATTTGAATTTGAGATTGACTTTTTGCTTTTGAATTAGTAAATTTTACTAATAAATTAGTAGAAATGACTATGATTTTATAATTCAAAAGCAAAAAGTCAGTCACTAATTTAAAATAAAAATACTATAATTAGTAAACATTTTACTAATAATAGTAAACAAAAAATATTAATTTCTAATAATTTATTAGTAAAATTTACTAATCCAAAAAACAAAAACTCAGTCACTAATTCTATTCATAGTTTTAAGGATATCAAATTGAGACAATAAACGGATCAAAAATGTTGCGGAAGCAACATTTTGATTCGTTTTTTGTCTCTAATTAATATCCTCAAAACATTTTATTAGTAAACATGCTTACTAATTTAAATTTAGAGAAAAGTACTAAAATAATAAGGTTTCGTGTATCAACCAAAAAAGGGTTGAAAAAATGTAGATGGAAAAAAAGGTGCAGAAAAAATATTGAAAAAATTCGTAATTATTCCACATAAAGTTCTGTATATAATTTGTTGAGAATATATATTGTACTTGGCTTATTAATTTTAACACCGCTCTACAATTTTAAAGCCCATTGCAAACTAAAATACGGCTCATATAATAAGTGACTAAATCGGATGATGGAAAATTTGTTTTCAAAACGGTATATTCCCTCTCTCTTCTCATATCTCTTGTGCTCTCTGGAAAATATAATGTACGCAGAGAATATATGAAGAGCACTCAGGAAAAGACATCAAAGTGCTATAGACCTATAAACGCGTTCCACTTCTCAAACTCAGGCGGCTCAGATTATTCATCATTAATCGTTACAAACGACTTCTCTATTCCGACTCTTTTTTTCCCATTTGCATATATATATATATACCAGCGGGAAAAAAAAATTAATCAGCTCTCTTTATCTTTGTTATGGTAACAAAAAAATTAGAATCTTCTGCTTTTGGTTATTTCTTCTGTAAATTTTTATTGCTATAACTTTAAGTCAGGTATTTAAAAAATTAATTATCGAAATTTTAAAATCATTTTCTTTTTGGTTTTTATGGAGAAAAGGAATAAAATAACTTTTATTATTTTCAAAGTAAAACTTACACTGACAGAAAGTTTTGTGCATTTTCGGCAATTTTTACTATTTTTACTATTATTTAAAAGAATTTTTATGCAATTCTTCACAATAATTCAATTACATTCACTAATAATAACATCTTTCATGAAATTTAATTATTTTAGAAAAATTTTAATAAAATTCTAAGCAAGCATTCAATTATTTTCATAAATAATAAAACTCATCAAAGTATTTCAATTATTTTTAATACAATTTTAAATTAATTAATAGAAAAATTTAACTATTTTCAGTATTCTCACAAATAAAATTTCCCACAAGAATTCAATTATTTGAAATAAAATTTTCATATTTTATTATATTTGGAAAAAATTAATTCTTTAAAACAATGTTTATAAAATTCTTTGGAAGAATTCAATTATTTTCAAAAATAACAACATTTTTCACAGAAATTCAGTTCTTTTTATTTTAATAAAATTTTTCGCAATAATTCAGTTATTTTCATAAATATATAAATATAAATAAATAAATAAAAATAAAATTTTAATACAATTTTACAGGAATTGTTCGAGAAATTCTTAAAAATTTAATTTCAATTTCTCGAAAAATCAATTATTTAAAAAAATGTTTTTTTTAAATTCTTTGGAACAATTTAATTATTTACAAAAATATTAAACTTTTTCACAGGAATTCAATTATTTTCAAATATTTAAATAAAATTGTTCGAGAAAAATCAATTTTAATTAAACTTTTTTTGGAAATAATTGAATTATTCTTTTAGATTTTAATAAAATTCTTTCCAAGAATTCAATTATTTACATAAATAATTCTTCGAAAGAATTCAATTATGTCAGTATTTATTATTCAAGAAAATTGAATTATTTTGAGGCATTTGTTTCTTCTACAAATTAAATTTTTATTGCAATGATTTTGTCCAAAAAATCCAAAAAATCAATTACTGAGTTTCTAAACGTTAAATTTCAGTTTTAAAATTTTTTTGTGATTAGTGATTTATAAAAATATCTTTAATAAAAAATATTTCGTTCATTTGAACGTTCAAAACTTGGGGATCATGAATTTTTTACAGTGTAAAAGTTACTCTATATTTTTTCTGTGTGTCAGTCAGTAATTTTTGAATGTCCCTAAAGTTTTAAACTTTTAAATAAACCAAATTTACTAAAATTTACTAAAAATTAATTTACAGATTCAAAATGTTTTAATTCCTTTTTTTTTACTTTTGCGTTAACGAAAACATTGATAACTTCAGTTTCATAACAAAGGTTAATCATGATCAGTATATATAATATAGTATACTGTCTGTTATTATTAGTATACTTTCTGTTCACAGTTTTTCTGCAGATATCAAATTGAGACAAAAAACAAATCAGAAGTGTTTCGAAGCAACGTTTTGATTCGCTTTTTGCCTTAATTTGATATTCTTAGAAAAACTGTGTTGTTGCTGCTATTATAAAATTAATTTCTTATTATCATTATTAAAAAACCAAGCTCAAGAAAAAATTTGATTTTTAAATAAAAAAATGATGATTTTTAACAGCTCTGTTGTGTACATTATGTGTATTGTGCATGTGTGCACAATTAATCAGGATTACGCAATTATTCAAAAGAGAGTGGAAATAATCGATTGTAAAATTATAAGCGTGTAGAACGATGGTTAAAGTACAATAAGAAAATAGTCAAATCGATCGTCAAGTTTAGCTCTATATAGAATATCGTGTACCAGATAGATAGAGCCCCCAACCCACACAGACACACAAACCTTCTCGAAATATATACATATACGGTTAACTACTCCCTAGCATGCAAGGAGAAGTCATCTATTTTACTGGGTGCGACAGAAGAATTATTTAACACCCAATGGCATATTTCATAATGTAAAAACAGAACGGAGCAGGCAACAACGAGAGGTACCTCTCTATTCTTAGAAATATATTGATACTTATCATGTGTGCACAAATGAAAGCAATATCAATTTCCAATCACTCCTACGAAATATTTCTTATACAACAGTTATGGAAAATATTTCTTTTAGAATGGTTGGAAAGATTTCTTGTAAAATAGTTAGAGATATTATGTCCCTAAAGTTAAGCTCAGCTTCTGAAACTATTATTTGGAGTTTGGCACTAATTTCACTTTGGGAATTTAAAAGAGTGATGAAACTTTTTTTTTCAATTCACAACTGACAGTTTTTTTTTCTTTTTGCTTTGAAAATTCTCAATCATGACTTTCATGAGATAAACTGGCCTTGACGCTATATTTTACCGATGTCAGTGAATGATCCTTTTCAATGGACTGTAAAACGAATGTGCGCACTTCAAGGCAAAAAAAAAAGAGTATACGTGCAATGATTAGTCAGAAGTGCAAAGTCGTAAAGACTTTATACACTCTTTTGTATGAGACAATAATTATTTTAAAAATATCAAACTCGTTTTGCATTTTTTATTTCACCAAATGTACATTTAGAAAGAAATTACACATTTGGTTTGTTTAAATCGTCAATTTTCTATATTTTCTTATGTTTCAAACGAATTTTGTTCTGAAAGAGAAAATTCTCATGATGCACAAATTCTAAACGTTCAAATGTACGAAATTTTCTGTCAAATAATAATAAATAATAAATATTTTCAAAAATATCCTCAATTTCTGAATGTTCAATTGAACGGAACATTTTAAATCTGATTTCTTTTATTTAAATCAAATTTTTTCTAGAGCTTGAATTTTTAATGAAATTCTTTTCCAAAATTCAATTATTTTTATAAATATTAAAATTCTTCTCAAGAATTCAATTATTGGCAAAAATTTTAATTAAATTCTTGGCAAAATTTCAATTATTTAAACAAAATTTAATAAAATACTTTGCACGAATTCAATTATTTTTTAGAAATTTTAATGAATATCTCGTCAAGAATTCAATTATTTTTATAAATAGCAAAATTTTTCGCCAAAAATTCAATTATTTTCAAAAATTTAAATAAAATTCTTTGCAACATTTCAATTATTTTTAAAAGTTTTTCGCAATTCAATGTTTTTAAACATTTACTATTTTCATAAAATTTATCAACAGTTTTAATTATAGAAAAAACTTGTTTTGATACAATTATTTTCATAAATAATAAAATTTCATTTACGAACTCAATCATTTTCATTTCAGAATTTCAAATACTTTTAATACAATTTTAAATAAATTCCTTGAAAAATGCAATTATTATTAAAAATTTTATTAAAACTTGAGGAAAGAATTCAATTTTAAGAAACATTCGATTATTCAATAAAACAATAAAATTCGTTGCAATAATTCAAATATTTACATAAATTAAATAACATTTAATTCGTCGCAGAAAATCAATTATTTTCAAAAAAAAAATCGATTTCGATTACATCAAATTCTTACTATTTAATACGACTGAGTGATAGAATAAATCCATTATTCTTATTTTCAAAAAATTTTAAGTAATTTTGCAAAAGAATTCAATTACAGCTTGATAAACAACAAATTCGCGCATAAATTCTTCCCATAAAATCAATTATTCTAAGGAATTTTAATAAAATTCTTTTCCAAAATTCAATTATTTTGATAGATATCAATATTCATCACAAGAATTCAATTCTTTTGAAAAGTAATAAAATACTTTGCAAAAAATTAAATTATTTTCAAATTTTTTTAGAAATTCTCGTCAAGAATTAAATTATCTTTATAAATAGATAGGGAAATTCTTCTCAAGAATTAAATAATTATTGTCAAAAATTTTTTTAAAATTCTTTCTCAAGAAGTCAATTATTTTCAAAAATTTTAATAAAATTCTTCTCATGAATTCAATTGTTTTAAAAAATTATTATTTAAATTCTTCTCAGGAATTCAATTATTTTTAAAAAAAAATCTGAAAAAATTTAATAAAATTCTTCAAAAAGTTTTCAATTATTTTCAAAAATTGTTATAAAATTCTTTAATATAATAAATTTCATTAAAATTTTAATTAAATTCCTTAAAATAAATTAAATATTTTTAAAAGTTGTTAATACAATTTTTCGTAAAAATTAAATTTTAAGAAACATTCAATATTATTTATTTTTGTATTTAAATAATTGATTTCTCGTAGAATTAAATTATTATTTTTCGTACTTTTAACTAACAATTCTGTAGAATTAATTTTTTTTGAAACAGTTTAATTAAATAATAATTGATGTTATTGATTTAAAGTAGAATTTTAATTCAAAATTCTAGAAAATGTTAATTGAATTGAAATGATACAAATAATTTTGAAGAAATTACAGTAACAATATTCTTATAATAATGAAATAATGATTTTGTCAGTTGGTCATCTTTAATGATTATGAGTTGTTGAATTTAAAAAGATTTGAATTTGAAATTTTTGAACATTTTAATTCCAATGAAAAAAAAATGATTAAATATTTATTTTAAATAAAACTATTGGATTTTTTCGAATAATTTTACTTTTGAATAAATTTGTGAATAAATTTAATAAAACATTTTTTTTGAGTATCTAATGATTTTTAGAGTGAATCAGAATATTCTTTAGGGTCAGGGAAAAAATTAAAGTTGTGTTTGGAAATCAGAGAAAGGTCAGGGAAAAATAAATTAAAATTTTTGTGGCAACCCTGTATGAATAAATTATATTTTTATCTTTATTTAACCAATTTTTATAGTCCCCTAAAAGTCCCCTATTTTTTAATTTTCACTCCCCTATTTCCCCTAAAATACTTTTTAGGGGCACTATGAAGCCTGCACAATTTAAACAATTAAAAGTTGCATTTGAATGAGAATTACAATTTTTTGTCAATAAGAAATATTTCTTAAATAGGTAATTTTACTTAAATCGTTACTTATTGATAGAAAATTGTAATTTTTATTCAAATGCAGCTTTTAATTGTTTAAAATGTTAAAAATTTAATTCTTTATGCTTTATTATTGTCGACATTAACTTAAGAACAGTATTGGAATAAAAAAAGTTGAACAATTTGTTTCAAAGAGTTTAGGTTCAAAAGAAGTTTCTTAAAAAATTTCAATTCCAATATGTACAATATATGAAAGTGATTGAAAATCAGTGAAATTTTACTAGTTGATGCTTAGCCAGAAGTAGATTATTAATTAAGTGAAAATTCTATACTGTTTCAGATTTTCGAGTTAGGGAATTGATGAAATTTTATTCAATCATCAACGGAATTTTAGTGATTAATTAGCGGATTAACGCTATTTAGGGAATTAGTGTGGTATACTTAGAGCTTTGGGAATTAGTGAAATTTCGCTTGTTTAGATTTAGGGAGTAGTAGATAAATTCACTTTTAAATTATCTCATGATAATTTAATTTTTTGGTGGTTAATTTTCAACCAGGACTTAGTACTTTTTTTTACTATGAATTAGTTATTTTTTTTACTTAAGTAAAAAACTTATAGATTTTTACTTATAAATATTTTTTACTTAGAGTCACTTTCTTTTCTTACAGTTATTTCTCATTTTTCACTAATTGTTAAATATCTTTTTACAATATTTTATTTTTTTTCATTTATTTTTTAACCAAGTAATCTGTAAGATTTTAAGGAATTTTATTCTTTTCAAAGAATATTTGTCCCTAAAGTTAGCGTTGATCACTTAGCGTCGAAAACCATTTTTTTTAGAGATGAAAATAGCACTAATTTTACTTCTTTTATTTCGACTTAGAAAGGTAAAAAATTTACAATTCTTTTTTAACCTGAAACCTTAAAAAAAATAGTTTCATTCTCTTTTGCATCGTTAAAAAAATACTTTTTGACGCTCAGCTTTAATGCCAAGTTCAGGGACCTAATAATAATATACACAGAGTTAGACAGTCAAAGAATGGAAAATTAATTAACTTTTTCTTTATTTTCCAAATTTAAATTACTATCGTATTTTTTTCTGTCAATCATTGTTTATAACGAAACGCATAAATTCAAGTGAAAAAAAATTACGTCCGCGTAAAAATTTATAAATCTCACACTTTTATTTTTTTGCGAATATTAGTTTTATTAAAACTTCCGAGCTTCGCCATTAACCTTCACCCAGTTTGAAAATTTTCCCAGGTATTTACACTCTCTACGTTTTATACAGACACAGACACACACACACACAAACATAATTGAATGAAAAAAATAACAAAATTTTACTGTTTAAAAAAGTTGTTCATTCATTCACGGAATGAAAATTAAATTAATTAATTATTTAAACTCGCATTTATAAATATCAGATTTAATTGAGTGAAATAGTATTTAATATAATGTAAAATTACTATTATGATTCACGTCGGTGAAGTTCATAACGTTTATGACAATTAAAGATTAAAAGAATAAAATATTTTTTTATACAAAAGTAATAAAATATTTTGTTTGTGAATTTTTTTTTCAAATTTTTGATGGAAAAAATTATAATTAATATTATAACTTGCATGTTTGTATTAAAATGATATCTTTGTAATTGCAGATAATTGTAAAATTATCTACAACTTGAAAGTAAATGATAAAACAATTAATGAGGAGGATGAGGAGTGATTGCTTATTTATAAATATTTTTTTTATCTTTTTATTTTATATTGACGTACGCTAGGTCGGGATTGGTTGTTATCATCTGTCTGATAGATCCAATTAGTTCTGTCGTTAAATAATTATTGAATTCAAGTCAGTTATTGCACTCAGTATTTTGATAAATTGTTTTATCTCGAAAAATGATTTTCTATTATTATTTTTATTTATTAGGTGTTAAATAAGTTTTTTTTATTTTTCATCTATTTATTCAAGAATAGTAGTAATTATTTTTTAATAAAACGCTTAAATACGTTTTTATGTCTTTTATTATTAAATAATTACCGGACTTAAAAGATAAGTGCTAAAAATAACATGAATTTGAAGCTTAAATAAAATAAATCGTCACATAATAATTTCGTTTTTAGAAACGTTGCGAACTTTAGCCGCATTAATAATTGAAACCCGTTCTAATAAGAAGCAAATAAATAATAAAAATAAGAAGAAGCAAAAAAATAATAATGATAATATTAATAATAATAATAATAATAATAATAATAGTAAAAAAATGATTACATTGAAAGCGAAAATTGTATAACATATCAAAAATCATGTGATATAAATTGAAAGGAAAACGTGTTAAAAGCGAAATAATTGTTTATTTACAATATTGTCAATTTTCGCTGTACTTTTTCGGTGTTTCTCTCTTCTGCATACAGTCTCGATTTCACAGTGAAATTGAATTTGAAGATTTTCATTTTTTTCAAACCAATATATGGGCATTTTACTCTCGTTGAAAACATATGTGCACCGAATCCATAAATATTGTTACTGTGAGCACAGGGGCAAATTTTGCCTTCCATTCGACTGAAATTTATCGTCCCTGGAAAATATATTCCTTTTTTAAACTTTTTAATCAAATTAGAAGTTATTCTTTGCTATTATTATCATTATTTTTTCCTTTTTTTAGACTTGTATATAATTATTCACAGTTTTTCTATTGTAAGAATATCAAATTAAGACAAAAAACATATCGCGCAATAATTTTAATATTTCAATAATATTTTAATATAAATATTTTCCTTTTCTTTTGAAAAATGTTTAAATTTTTCAAAATTTAAAAAAAATATTTTTTAATATTTAATATTTATCTTATTTTCTTTTTGTTTCAGGTGTGATGGGTTCCTGTAGAGATGCCATTAACTATGAGTTGAGGCTTGAAAATTAATTGTGAGTATTGATCTTTATTATGACTATATGTATGTATACAGTATAACTAATAGAGTTGAATTGTCAAAGTAAAATTTCCAATACTATTTTTTCATTAAATTTGTATATATATTGAATATGTCTTTTAAAAAAAAGGTTCCAATAAAATTTAGATAATTATTTTTTGTAGAAAGAACTGTTATTTTCAATATTTGAAAAGTGATTAGAGAATGTGTTATCTGCACGCTTTTCTCGATAAAAGAATATATCGATTGAATATTAGCTTTGTCGAATAATAGAATTTGAAAAAGTCGTAGTTTTATACAACTAAATTGACAAAAGAATGTGTTGGAAACATATAACTTTGATAATCAACTGAAAAATATGTTTAATTGAAATATTCAAAACTTTCTTAATGTTCAAATGATTAGAATATTTTTTCGCTATTTAAATATGCATTTAAACCGGTTTTGTTGATTCAAATAAAAATTTGAACGATAATAATTAATAAAAAAAAATTAATAATTAAAATTTATTTCGTTGCTGAAAGGAAAATTTTTATTTAAATTTTAATAAATCTTACTATCTAGTGTAAAAAATAAATCTTACTTTCAGCGCACTTTTAACTAAAATCGTTTACATCAGTACCATTTTTGACTGAATTTTAGACTTGAGAGTATAATTTTAAGTCCTAAATAATAGTTATGACTTAACCCATAGTTTTATACTCAAAATTAGGATAATTTTCAAGCAGTTTGGTTTTAAGATGTTCCAGATTTTGTTTTTTGGAAGAAGTTGTTCCATTTAACAAACTTAGTGCTGTAAATTCAGAATATTGTTCAGTTAAGGACAATTTGGTCCGCACAGTACAAAAATTTTTTTGATTCATAAATAAAATATTTATTTGAATTCTAAAAAAAAATGTTTTAATGTCAAAAGAATATAATTTGAGTGATCGACAAGTTTTGAACGTTCAAATGAAAGAAATATTTTTTATTAAAAATATTTTTATAAATTACTAATTGCAATAAAAGTTGGAACTTAAATACATTTAGAAACTTTATATATAATTAAGTTTTTCTTATTGTTAAATAAAATTTTTGTAATAAAAATTTATTTTAAAGAAGAAGTAAATTAATTTTGTTTATTTGAACGTTCAGAACTGTAGGGTCATTAATTTGAAGAAATTCGGAAGAATTTATAAGTTTGATAAAATATTTCATTTCATTTAAGGATATATTTTTCTGTTAAAATAAAATCATGATTTTTTTAAATGTAAATGGGATTTTTTTTTATTTAAATCAAACTTTCTCTGGAGCTTGATTTTTTAGTAATGACAGGCCTCGGATATTATGATTTTTTCGACTTTTATCGACTTATATTCAAAAATTGCGACTTTTTCGACTTTTCTTTCAAATTTTGCGACAAAATACCATATTTTTATAGTATAAAATGCTGCAACTTTTTCGATTTTTACGCGCAGTATAAAAAATAGCTGTAGATAAATCTTTCGAAAATTATTTTTGAAAATTTTTTCTAATTCAATTTTTGAAATATACAATTAAAAAGATTTTGAATAATTTAAATTTAGTAAAATTAATTAAAAATAAATCCTTTTTTCAAGTATTTTATTATAATTTTTGAAAATTAACTATTATAGAATTTTTATTCAAAATTTTGGAAATAATATTGAATTTTTTAAAATTTTAATGAATAATCTTCAAGTGTAAATTCGATAAAAAATGAAAATATTAAAATAGTTTTAAAAAAAAGTAATTCTTTGACAAAGTAATTTAAAATTTTTTTAAATTTACTATTTTAGAATTTTTGAGAAATTATTTATAATTAAAATTCATCAAAAATTTGATTATTTTTAAAATATTTTAAAAAACTCAATTATTTATTTGCTTAATAAATTTTTTTGCAAAATTTAATTACTTTAGGGAATTTTATTAAAATTCGTTGCAAAATTCAATTATTTCCATGAATTTTAATAAAATCTATGTCTAAATTCAATTTTTAGAAATTTTTAAAAAATTTATTGAAAAATTCAATTATTTTCAAGAATTTTAATAAAACTCTTTACAAAATTCAATTTTTTTTCTGGAATTTTATTAAAATTCTAATTTATCTATAATTTTAATAAAACTCTTTGGAAAATTCAATTATTTTCAGAAATTTTATTAAAATTCGTTGCAAAATTGAATTATTTTCATGAATTTCAATAAAATTTTTGTCTAAATCCAATTTTCAGGAATTTATTTTAAATTTATTGAAAAATTCAATTATTATCAGGAATTTTAATAAAAATTTTTGTCTAAATTCAATTTTCAGGATTTTTTTTAAAATTTATTGAAAAATTCAATTATTTTCATGAATTTTAATAGAACTCTTTGTAACATTCAATGTTTTTTGGAATTTTATTAAAATTCTAATTTATTTATAATTTTAATAAAACTCTTTGGAAAATTCAATTATTTTTAGAAATTTTATTAAAATTCGTTGCAAAATTGAATTATTTTCATGAATTTCAATAAAATTTTTGTCTAAATCCAATTTTCAGGAATTTATTTTAAATTTATTGAAAAATTCAATTATTTTCAGGAATTTTAATAAAAAATTTTGTCTAAATTCAATTTTCAGGATTTTTTAAAAATTTATTGAAAAATTCAATTATTTTCATGAATTTTAATAGAACTCTTTGCAAAATTCACTTTTTTTTGGAATTTTATTAAAATTCTAATTCATCTATAATTTTTATAAAACTCTTTGCAAAATTCAATTATTTCCAGAAATTTTATTAAAACTTTTGTCAAATTTAATTATTTTAAGGAATTCAATTAAAATTCATTGCAAATTTTAATTATTTTTCAAAGATTTTTAGTTAAAAATTGTAGAAAATAATTGAATTCTTGTAAGGGTTATAGTTTTAATTTTTAAAAATTATTAAATTTCAGAATTTGCAATTTTTGAAATTTTATTTCCTGGTGAAAAAATAAATAAGAAATATTTAAATATTTTATTTAGCAAAATTATACAAGTTTTGATTAATTGAATTTAGAAATCAGTGAAGAATCAGGGAAATAGAAAATAAAATATTTGTGACAATACTAAATTAAATAATCGACTTTTTCGACCTTTTTTCTATTTTTAATCGACTAAAGCGACTTTTTTTGTTCGTTAAAGTCGATCCGAGGCCTGTAATGATTTTAAGAATTTAAATTTAAAATAGAAGCAACAAATAGCTACTTTTATTTTTCTTAAGAAACTATTTAACCGAACATGTTGAAAAAATAATTGACTACCTTCTATTTAATTAAGTCTTTATATTTAATAAAATATATTTGTTTTCTTGTTAGTTTCTTATTTCTTGAATTTAAAACTTCAAACAATAGTAAAAGGATAAAGAATTTAATTTCCAACAATTTAAACATTTAAAAGTTGCATTTGAATCAAAATTACCATTTTTTGTCAATAACAAATATATTTGTTAAATATTAGATTCTGTTACTTAAATCGTTTCATATTGATGGAAAATTGTAATTTTTATTCAAATGCAACTTTTTTTCATTTATTTTGGATTTTTTGACTTTGGACATTTTAATTTTGGATTTTTTTTTTACTTTGAACTCTTTTTCTTGGATTTTTCGGTCTAGATTTTTCGGAATGGATTTTTTGTCCTGTAATCATAAATCATATTTTTAAGTTATTCTAAATAAAGTTTGTTTAATCTACATAAATGTTAACTTGATTCAAATAAACATTTGGTTCAGTTTAATAAATTTTACCTCGCGGAAGAAGAATTTTGTCATCTTTTGATTATCTATATATATAATTATATAGCAAAGCATTTTGTTAGGTTGAGATTTAAACAAAATTTGCGGAAGAAGAATTTTGTCATCTTTTGATTATCTATATATATAATTATATAGCAAAGCATTTTGTTCGGTTGAGATTTAAACAAAATTTGTTTGTTTCAAATAAATGTTTTTCAGAGTGTAAAAACGAATTTTATTTAATTTAAGCAAACGTTTGGTTGTTATCTCACTTAATTTTTTAAAATTTTACGTTAGTTTGAAACAAAAAAATATTTAATTTCCAAAATTAAGTGGATGCTAATTACAACTCTCTAAATTTGATTTCAGGTCACAGTTTTTCTAAGGATGTCAAATTGAGACAGAAAACGAATCACTTTTGATTCGTTTTCTGTCTCAATTTTTGATATCCTTAGAAAAAGTGTGATAGTCACACAGAAAAAATAAAGTCTGAAATCGTTTACATCTTAAAACCAAATTATGTTTGAAGAGTAGCCTATTTTTATAAGCTTAAAACTGAATTAAGTCTATGTTAGAACTTAAAATAATACTCTCAAGGCTAAAATTCAGGTAAAAATGTTTCTAATGTAAACAGTTTTAGTCAAAAGTGAACTGAAAGTAAGATTTATTTTTTATAGTGTAAATATCGTGTTTCTTGTTTTAAAGGTCTAAACTTTTGGGTATATTTTTAAATTTTAAGTGAATTATTGTACAAAAAAGTGATTTTCTTTCCTCGCTAATCAGCATTATCATTATCATGTATTAATCCATCTAGCGAAGGTTCATCGTCCCATTTTCCCAATATAATTCTCTCATTCCGTGTGACATTAGCATCTCTCACCTCATGAAACATGAAATCGCGCGCGCTTCTCGCAACCGGTAATAATGGAATAACCAAATTAACCAAATACGGTTTCGGAAAACGGCTTCTTAAATAATTCAAACTTCTGGTTGTTTGGTAACCAGCCGAGAGATATAGAGAAGGTATTCATGTTGCCTCGTCTACTATACAGTATATGTATATCTATCTCTCCACTGTGGCATTGCGCCGGAGGCCCTGTTACAATTTTACCTATACATCCGTCGTATTCGTGCCAGTTATAGAGAGAGAGAGGGATGGTTTTGCTCTGCTGGCTCCGTATTGATTGCTTTTCCTCCTCCACCACCTACAACTTTGCTCTTTCTCGTTCTGTGTTTTCTCTCTCACTCACTCTCTCTCTCTCCCCTTTTTGCCCTCTCGTAACGTTGGTCTGCGTTGGTCCCAGTCGTCACTAACGTCGAGTGTAACGTTGCATTGGTTCTCTCTGCTCTTCGAACCCTCAGAATCCATGGTTCTTCCTCTCCTATCTACTATATATATCGTTTCAGATTCGCACCTCGCAATTCCGAACAGCACTGACGTGATAAATAATTCCTGCCGTTTCTCGAAAACTTTCCAGCTTTCAATTCGTATTTTAGTTTCAGAGAAAATGGTCCTAATGTCACAGAGGAAATAAAATAGATCAAAATTTTCTCCTTTGAATTAAATAATAAATTTTGTTTGTTTGTTCATACTCATCTTCTGAGTCTGAATCAATAAAATTACGTGGATGAAGTTTATGTAACTTTTATGATCCAACGATTAGAGAAAAAAATATTTTTTTCACAATTGCCACAGGTCAGGGAAAAGCCATGAAATTTTATTAAAAGTATACTGGAAAAATATATCCAATTTTTAGAATTCATGAGAAAATTCTAAATTTTGGTGTCTTTTTGGTTTGTCTCAAAAACTATGAAATTACCCACGAGTTCTAATACAAAATCTTCAATTTTTTCCATTTCTGACAATAATTTATTTTAAATAACTTAATTCTTGAATAACTATGCTTATAAAAATGAAGTAATTTTTTTTTTTAAATTTTAATTTAAATTCTGTTGAAATTGTCGTACTTTTTTCTAATATATAGTATATTTAATATTATTTTG